>NC_037674.1:4751621-5068758 GCF_003255815.1 Theropithecus gelada
CTTTCACAGGCTGGTACTGAGTTTCTGTAGCTTTTCCAGGTGCACAGGGCAAACCGTTGGTGGATCTACCATTCTGGGGTCTGGAGGACAGTGGCCCTCTTCTCACAGCTCCACTAGGCAATGTGGAGGGGATTCTGTGTGGGGGCTCCCACCCCACATTTGCCTTCCACGCTGCCCTAGCAGAAGTTTTCCATGAGGGCCTCACCCCTGCAGCAACCTTTTGCCTGGGCATTCAGCCATTTCCATACATCTTCTGAAATTTAAGTGGAGGTTCCCAAACCTCAATTCTTGACTTCTGTGCACCCACAGGCTCAATACCATGTGGAAACTGCCAAGGCTTGGGGCTTCCACCCTCTGAAGCCACAGCCTGAGCTGTATATTGGCCCCTTTCAGCCATGGCTGGAGTGGCTGGGACACAGGGCACCAAGTCCCTAGGCTGCACACAGCATGGAAGTCCCTAGGTTTCCCTGGGCCCAGCCCGTAAAACCACTTTTTCCTGCTAGGCCTCCAGGCCTGTGATGGGAGGGCCTGCCATGAGGGTCTCTGGGCATGGCCTGGGGACATTTTTCCCATGGTCTTGGGGATTCACATTAGGCTCCTTGTTACTTATGCAAATTTCTGCAGCTGGCTTGAATTTCTCCCCCAGAAAATGGGTTTTCCTTTTCTATCACAGTCAGCTGCAGATTTTCCAAACTTTTATATTCTGCTTTCCTTATAAAATCTGATCACTTTAACAGCACTCAAGTCACATCTTGAATGCTTTGCTGCTTAGAAATTTCTTCTGCCAGATACCCTAAATCATCTCTGTCAAATTCAAAGTTCCACAAATCTTTAGGGCAGGGGCAAAATGCTGACAATCTCTTTGCTAAAACATAACAACAGTGAAATTTGCTCCATTTCCCAAAAAGTTCCTCGTCTCCATCGGAGACCACCTCAGCCGGACCTTATTGTTCATATCACCATCAGCATTTTGGGAAAAGCCATTCAACAAGTCTCTAGTAGGTTCCAAATTTTCCCACACTGTTCTGTCTTCTTCTGAGCCCTCCAAACTGTTCCAACCTCTGCATGTTACCCAGTTTCAAAGTCACCTTCACATTTTTGGGTATCTTTTCAGCAACGCCCCACTCTGCTGGTACCAATTTACTGTATTAGTCCGTCTTCATGCTGCTGATGAAGAGATACCCAAGACCAGGAAGAAAAAGAGGTATAATTGGACTTACAATTCCACATGGCTGGGACATCTCAGAATAACGGTGGGAGGTGAAAGGCACTTTTTTTTTTCTTTTTTTTTTGAGACAGAGTCTCGCTCTGTTGCCCAGGCTGGAGTGCAGTGGTGCCATCTCAGCTCACTGCAAGCTCCGCCTCCTGGGTTCACGCCATTCTCCTACCTCAGCCTCCCAAGTAGCTGGGACTACAGGCTCCTGCCACCACGCCCGGCTGATTTTTTCTAGTTTTAGTAGAGATGGGGTTTCAGCGTGTTAGCCAGGATGGTCTCAATCTCCTGACCTCATGATCCAACCACCTCCACCTCCCAAAGTGCTGGTATTACAGGTGTGAGCCACTGCGCCCGGCCTGAAAGGCTCTTCTTACAAGGTGGCAGAAAGAGAAAATGAGGAAGAAGCAAAAGCAGAAACCCCTGAAAAACCCATCAGATCTTGTGATACTTATTCACTATCATGAGAATAGCACAGGAAAGACCGGTCCCCATGATTCAATTACCTCTCCATGGGTCCTTCCCACAACATATGGGAATTCTGAAAGATACAATTCGGGTTGAGATGTGGGTGGGGCGCAGCCAGACCGAATCATCCATTCTTGGGCATGGGCCAAACTAATTTTAGGAGGAACTTAGTTCATAGTGTAACTTTGAAACAAAGACGATAGCAGCCCTTTCCTGAAACAAACCCCTTCCTTGCCTGGGGACCAGACTGCCTTTGTAAAACTAACAAATTAGGCATAAGATTAGAAATTACGGTTTAGGAGTCATGCAGCCAGAGGCCACGAGAATCCTAACCCCCCCCCCCCACACCCAGTTGCTTCTAGGGATAGCATTTTTATTATAAAACCTAAGATTGGTGCTCCAGAATCAGATCCTGCATTCTCATTCACCAGCTGGTGCCACCAAGATCAGCAATCTGGTTCAACCAGTTTCCGTGATCCCCCCCCTCCCACCCGCCACGGACGGAAGACAGCACAAAGCACCCAGTTCCACCCCCTAGGATTTCCCTTCTGACCTGACCAATTTGAACTTTCCATTCCCTGCCCCCCGCAATGAGCTGCCAAATTATCCTTAAAAAATCCCAGTCTCTGAATTCTGTGGGAGACTGATTTGAGTAATAAAACTCCTCTCTCCTGTTTAGCCAAGTCTGTGTGAATTAAACTCTTTCTGTATTGAAATTTCCCTGTCTTGATAAATCTGCCGTCTCTACTGCAATTCCTCTCTATCTGGGCAGCGGGCAAGGAGAACCCATTGGGAGGTTACATTAAGTAAAATAAGGGTCACTTGAACACAAACACTGATATCTTGACAGTGGGTCTGATTAACTGAGATGACAACTAAGTGACTAAAGGGCAAGTAACATGGACAGCAAGGAAACATCGGGCAAAGGGATGATTCAATTCCTGAGTGGGACAGATTGGGATGACTTGAGAGTTCATCATGCTACTTAGAATGGCATGCAATTTAAAACTTATGAATTATTTCTGGAAGTTTCCATTTAACATATTTGGATTGCGGAAAGTAAGACGGTGGATAAAGGAGGAGACTTGTAAATCAAGTTAAAGATAGGCAAAACATTGAACAGACACTTTCTCAAAAAAATACGCAACGGGAATGTAAAGCATGAAGAGATGCTACACAGCATTTGTCATTAGGGAAGTGCAAATTAAAACAAGTTACTACTACATTTATTGTAATGGCTAAGTTCCAAAAAAACGACCATACCATTTAATGAGAGGATGCAGAGGAACAGGGACTCTCATTCATTTTTGGCAGGAATGCAGAAAGGCACAACCACTTCAGAAGACAATTTGGCAGCATCTCACAAAGCTAAACATAGTATTACCATATGATCCAGCAATCACACTCCTAGGTATTTAGCCAACTGTTTTGAAAACTGAAGTCCACACACATTTTGCACACGAATGGTAACATATGCTTTGCTCCTACTCGAGAAAATCTGTCAGCAACCAAGATGTCCTTCAGTAGGTGAACAGATGCACTGTGGTACATCCACACAATGGAATACTATTCAGCAATCAAATGAAATGGGCTATCGAGGCCTGCAAAAACATGGAGGAAAGTTCAATGTGTATTACTAAGTGAAAAACGTCACTCTGAAAACACTGTGTACTGCACAATCCAATTTACATAACATTCTGGAAGAAGCAAAATGATAGAGACTCAATGGTTGCCAGGGGTTTGGGGACATGGAGGGTTGAATAGGTAAGTGCAGAGGATTTCTTTTGAGGGTAAAGGATCCTGTGTGATAATTGTCATAATGGATACATGGCACTCTCTATCTGTCAAAATCCATAGACCAGTACCACACCATCCTTTCAAGCCCGCATTCACAGTCAACTGCAGTGACTGTAGGAAAGCCCGTCCTGCCCCCTGAGCATTTTGTGATTTGAGAGAGATTACTCCAAGAACAGAGGCAGCGGATTCATTCCCGAGTGCTCACACTCTCGACCCCAAAAGCTTCTACTCGGTTGCCACCACCATTATTTCCAAAAGGGAAACTTGCAGATTCCCCTTTACCGAGGCCCAACATAAACATGTAGATTTCTATAGTTGCTTAACCTCCCACCACTGCTGCAGGCTGGCAGGGTTCGGGGGTCTCAGAGGGTTAACCAAGGGGAGGGTCAACAGGAAGCAGCGTTCAGATTCATCCGCACCCCACATCCCCACGCCTTTAGTTACGCCTCGTGAAACATCCCTTGACCTTTTATTCCACATCATCATTCCCAAATGATCAGGGTATTTTATTTTACATCTAAATTTGGGATACTCATAGCCCATCTCAAAATCCCAGCCCACCAGTTGCGTCAATAGGAAAGCTCACGCAAGAGCTGCGCAATTCTGGTGAAGTGTTTACATCTGCAGCCATACGTGCGAAATGGTTTATTAATAATCATGGCGTCATTGAGAGGGAGGAAGAAGCCGGGGGGATAAAGACAAACGCACAACCTCCTCCGCTCTTCTCCAAACCACCCCACCACCAAGTGCCCAGTGCTGACGCAGGAGCACAAAAGACCCTGCACTGCAGCAAGAGGAGTGCGCATGCTCCCAGAGGACCCCTCCCAGGACCCAGACGCAACCCCCCCTCCGCCATCCCGCTTGGCTGCTATGGACACCAGTGACTCACGAAGAGCTTTGTTCTCAGAAACTGCATTTTCACTCATGGGCCTGAAATCAACTTTTACTCAAGAATCCCAATTTCAAACATTCAAGCCTCACCACATTAAAAAATATAGCAAATGTCTAACAAAACTGTCCCTTCCAGCAGATTGTAATCAACTTTGTCATCAAAAGGACAAAAAACAAAAACCTGCACAGATATGACACAGGGCAGACCCAAACTTCAGCTATTGTGGGCTCTCCTTGGATGATCATGTAGAATACCATCAGCACCCTGTACCAGCCCTGAGCTAGGCATGCTTCTGGGGTCAGAAAGCTAAACGTGGGCAAAAGGCTTTCATTGAGCACAATTTGCATTTCTGACATCAGGGCCTCCTAAGGCTATGTTTTTTTCTTTTATTTTTTATTTTACTTTTTGAGCTGTTATTGAAGTCACCCTTGACTCTTATCAAGTTCTTAACTCACCTCTTGTCGAATTCCATCTGCCTTTTAATTCCACATCTTAAACCATAGATGATCAGGACTTCTCCATTCATCCATACCTGAATCGAAGGCCCCAATATTCCATCCCAAATGTCCACACCCACAGTTGTATTTGGATGGGGAGCAGATAGGCATAAAGGCAATTTATTTGGAGGCACTGAAGGCTGCCTTCATAGGAACAGAACAGAAAATGGCTGATGAACGGCTGTCAGCCCACAGGAGTGGATGTCAGGTTAGAAGGGTCGGCAGCGCATTAGCCCTCTGTTTCTCCCTGCTATTCCCACCCCTGCTTCTGCTGTGACCCTAAAAGAGATGCAAGCACAATGAAGAACTTGCCAGGCATCAAAGAAGAGAGTGCAAGGCCGGAAGCCCCCTCCTCTCAACGGGAGGGCTCACAGCTTGCCCCTCCCTCCCTCCTGCACACGCCCCCTCCCAGCTGTTGGTCCACACATTTTTTTTGCAGAAACAAAGCTCTCACAGACACAGACCAGCACACCGGGTTTCCCGAGAATCCCCCCAGTCTCAAACAGTCTGCTCTGAGTCTTGTTAAACAGTGAAGACATCACGTCCAAAGTGCACCCCTGCCAGTAAGCGGCAACAGAATATTGGGTTTGGGAGATGTGGGACAATGAATGTGTCCGTCAGTATTGCAGCAATCTTGATTGAGCTACCTGAGGCTTTACTGATTTATTCATTCAGTCTTGACAGAGACTTAGCTCTCCCTCACACTCTTAATTCACGTTGTCTAGCCCCAGCTTCCTGTGATCCCCGTCCGAAACCAGAGGCTCTCAGGGTTTTTGTGTACCTTTTGTTCTACACATGAGCCAGAGATCTCTTTAGAACTTTCTGCAGCCAATTAGCAAATTAAGGCAACTTAAGTGGAGGCAATTTAAGTCTGAACAGTTAAAGAATATAAAATAGATGATTAGGGCTCTTGAGTCCAAAGAGAAGAATAGGCTGCAAGGGTTAGAATAGAGAAGTGGCACAGCCAGCATCTCCCCAGCCCCCAACCACTCCCCTCCCCCAGCCTCTCTATGAATGAGGAAGAAAACACAGGCACAAAGAGGACCCCCCCTGTATACAAAGCCCACTGTGGAGATCCCTCGATGCACAAAGAGGGCATCCCTTTTTCTGTCTTCCCCACACTGCACTCCGTGCTGCCTCTCACGTACAACCTCTTCACATGCCCAGCCCGGAAACCACATTATCTGAAGGGCCTTAATTTCAAGAGCTCTGCAGTAGTTTTATCCATGCGGGATGTCTTCTGAATCCCACGCAGTAATTTTCTCTAGGACTGGAGTGTGAAATGAAGCTATTAGGGAAATAATAGGCGATTATGAAATGGAAGCAATTTTTCCAAACCGATAGTTATTCTTTTCAATTTCTGATATCACTTCAGCCCTCTGAGCCATCACTACGCAGGTTGTCTAATTGAAACTTCCTTTCCTCTTTTTTGCATTGTCTCTAACTTATCTCCTACATGGTGACAAATTAATCCACTCTGGTGTGCAATACCCACAAATATCTGTAGATATCAACCAGAGAAACCCAAGAGATCAATCATGTGAGGCCACTATCAGGCTGTTCTGTGGAGACACCATGAAATTTGCCCATCACAACCCTAAACTCAGAGGGAAAGAAAAAGGAGTAGATCAGGGAGGGTTAAAAAAAAGACAAAAGCACACAAGCCAACATTGCCCCATCTCTCCGCGCCCTATCCCTTCTTCTGCAGAGAGCTGAGAGACAAAGGGGTGGCCAGTGCTCCCAGAAGACTCTCCCTAGGGCAGAGGGCCCCCTTTTGTCCCTTTCTCCTCCCCTACATTCTCCTTCCCAGCTCTTTGACACTGGCTGGCTTTGTCTTCTGGAAAAAAGCCTGTAGAAAATGAGCTATTATACCAGATTCCCCTCAGACGACCCCAGCCCTAATTTCAAACGCTGTTGCCTTGCACCTGGGCCACAGGACTGAACAATAGTGCTGCGTCCTTTCCCAGCACTTCAGGAATAAATAGTGCATGCAGGAGACCAAAGCACAAATGTAGGAGGCTAAAGCATTGCTACCTGTTTTCTTCTTGCAGGCTTTATGATGCCTTATCACTCTGTCAAGCTCTGAACCCACTCCTTGTCAAATCCCTGCAACCTTTCTATTCTGTGTAAAATAACACACACAATGAGGGCTTACTCTTTCCCTGTGCACCTATACCATGGACCTTACTTGTCTATTCCAAATTCTAAGGACCTGCAGTTACTTGCAGGAGAATTAGTGAGATGACAGAATGAGGTAATTCCTTAGCAGTAAGCCTTGGGCTGGACTCATCAATAAAATACCAAAAAGCAGCTCATCCAATGCAGGGAGCTCAGACACAGGGAGAGGAAGGCAGGTAGAGACAGGCACAGTCCATCAAGCACCTCTGCTGCTGCAACCCCAGGCGCTTTGCAGGGAGCAACCTGAAGGAAACAGCTGCATGAAGAAGCACAAGGAGGCACCAGGAATTCTCCCCCATCACACATGGACAAAGACTGGCCATTTGCTTCCCCAAGCCCGGCCAAAGGTACAACAACATTGCAGTTCCCTGTGGACAATTCTGCTGTTGAGCAGAATTGAGCCATTAATGCAAAGCCATGCTTATGTTTAATTTCCAGCCAGTAACTGTGTATCTCCAAAATCTCAGTTCCAAGCATCCCAATTTCCAACCTCCACTTCCCACTCGCGTGCCCGAGAAAATCAGTGTAAGCAATACTTTGATATCTACTAAATTCCTACTTTCTGAGCATTTATTTTTATCTTGTGTTTTCCTTTCTTGCTAGCTTCACCTCTCTTCCTACTCCACACACATCACTTCAGCCCAGTGCATCCACATATGGTCTCTCCCTCCCGTTTTCTGTTCATCGTAGCCCTGAGACTCAGGCAGGCTGAAGAACAGCAGGCAACTCTGTGCATGTGTTTTAAGTTTGCATAACTTTTTCTATTGTGATAAAATACACATAATATAAATTACCATTGTAACCACTTTTACATGTACATTTATTGGCATTAAGCACGTATATATTGTGATGCATCTTCAGATGTGTAGCATCCATCATCTCCAGAACACATTTCATCTTGCAATGCTGAAACTCTGTACCCATTAAACAGTAACTCCCCATTCTCTTCTCCCCATAGTCCTTGAAAACCACCATTCTATTTGCTGTTTCTATGACTTCGTCAGAGTACTCTAAGTATCTCCTTAAGCAGAATCATAAGACGGTATTTGTCTTTTTGTGACTGGCTTATTTCACTTAGTGTAATGCTCTTAAGGCTCATCAATGTTGTACCATACTTCAGTATTTTCTTCATTTTTAAGGCTGAATAGTATTCCAATATATGTATACACCATATTTTATTTATCTGTTTTATTTATATGTACACTTGGGTTGCTTCCACATTTAAGTGATTGTTAATAACACCTGCTATCACCATGGGTGTACCAGTATATTTTTGAGACCATGCTTTCAATTCTTTTGGGCATATGCCAAGAAGGGGAATTACTTGATGACGTGTAATTCTATTTTTATTTTTTGATGAACTGCTGGACTGCTTTCCACAGCAGCTGTACCATTTTACATTCCCAACAACGCTGTGCAAGGCTTCCACATCTCAACGTTTTCACCAACACTTATTTTCTGTTTTCCTTTTAAATTTTATAGTAGTCATCCTAATGGGTATAAAGTGGTATTTTATTGTAATTTTAATTTGCATTTCACCAATTTAGTGATGCTCAACTGTGGTTTTAACTTCACTTTTAAATTATAATAACAGATTTCTGCAGGGGTTCCAACAGAGTGAATAATTCTGGACATGTACTACTTACTCCCTTTTAAAAACAAGAACTTTGGTCAAAATATATGATGAAACAGTGGGTCTCAGACATTGAACAGCAATTTTCAATATATGTAAGAAGATTGAAATCCTACAAAGCATGTTTTCCAATATAAACAGCATTAAACTGAAAATTAGTATAAGAAAGATGTCTTGAAACCCTCTTCAATATTTGGATATTTTACAACAAACTTTAAATGACCTGTCAAAAATGAAAACAAGAGAAAACAAAAGGTAAGATGATACGGGTAAGAATTGTTAACAACCTCCCTCATTTCTTTTTGTCCAGATCCCTCAGAAAAGCAGAGTAATCTACCAAGCGGAAGCCCCTTTTGGCCTTTCTTATGGTGTACACTTCATGAACGTACATAAGCTAGCCCTTCATCCTCATCTCCTCTCATTTTAGACAACACATATTTCAAATTCCTGTTCCGAGTACTCCAATAGGTGATATATACATTCGACATGAAACATTGTTCACTGTTGGGCACCATGCGCTGTATGTTCCTTGTTCAGAAGAAATGTAACTTAGTAGTCCAAATCGGTATAGTATTTCGATTTCATACAGGTGTTTGGAGCATTTGCATCTACGACTAGGCTCTATGCAAAGCACACTTGAGTCTCTATTCCTTTCAGGACAAATATATAGTTCCCTGGAACTACGGTGTGGTATGATGCAGTCTGCTTGCCAGCTATGTGTGAGACCTTCCCTCACCCCCCAACCCCAGGGAATCTGCCCCATAGCCATCTATAGTCTTGGTCTATCTTGTTGCCAGACAGAGAAGTTTTCATTGTCATTTTGTGCCTCAAAGAGTGCAAGAGATGTGTATCAATGATCAGACTATCCATCCACTCTTGTAGCTCCCCTTGTCCACTCATTTCACGGACCAAAGTGGCTAACTCAAGAGAACACGCCAGGAAGTCAACTAGCTGGTTTCGTTACCTTTTGATCATGAAGCGGAATTCTTCTGATGAGCATGAACATGTGTGTCACTTTAATGTGTCCCTTAAATTCACACAGTGACTTCTATGGAATCATGCCCCCTACAGGAATCCCCTTAATAACTCAGTTCTGCGTTGCCCATCTGCCTGAACATATAGCAAGGCCCATGCCACTGACCATAAGTGGGTAAATACCTAAATATTGAGGTCCTTGCTATTGTTCAACTATTCCATCTCTCCAAAACAATAAAAATAAAAAAGTATGAAATTACTATTCTCTGACCTGATTTGTCGTTCTCATCTTCAATCAGAGCTTTTCCATCAGTAGGTCATAGTGTGGCAGCCTTCCAAACAGGATATTGTCCATTCACCTTGGAACTACCATTTGTAAACCAAACAGGTTTCTATTGGTCAATCAAGTGCTGTTTATACTGTGTCCGGAATTGGTTCCTTCTGGTGGGTTCCTGGTCTCACTGACTTCAAGAATGAAGCTTCGGACACTCACAGTGAGTGTTAACAGTTCTTAAAGATGATGTGTCCGGAGTTTGTTCCTTCAGATGTCCAGATGTGTCCAAAGTTTCTTCCTTCTGGTGGGTTCTTGGTCTCGCTGACTTCAGGAGAGAAGCCCCAGACCTTCACGGTGAGTGTTACAGCTCATAAAAGTAGTGCAGACCCAAAATGTGAGCAGCAGCAAGATTTATTTCCAAGACCGAAAGAACACAGTTTCCACAGCCTGGAACAATACCTGGCTCGGTTGCTGCCGCTGGCTCAGGGACCAGCTTTTATTCCCTTATTTGCAGCGCCCCCCCCCCCATCCTGCTGATTGGTCCATTTTACAGAGTGCTGATTGGTCCATTTTTACAGAGTGCTGATTCGTGCGTTTACAAACCTTTAGCTAGACACAGAGTGCTGATTGGTGCATTTTTACACAGTGCTGATTGGTGCATGTACAAACCTTTAGCTAGACACAGAGCGCTGATTGTTGCCTTTACAATCCTTTAGCTAGACAGAAAAGTTCTCCAAGTCCCCACTCAACCCAGAAGCCCAGCTGGCTTCACCTCTTAATAGGGCACCACTCATGTGGCAATAAAATTTGGCAGTGGTTCCAAATTTGACCCTAGAGGAAAACAGACTGCATGCGCATGAATCTGATCAGTGCCTCCTTGTATTCTTCTGAATGCATAAATCTGTTCCAATCAGTTTCATTTTGTTATGGAGCTCTTCTGGGCACTGTCTTCCTTGTTAGACCATTTCCCTGGTTATTCAAGACATTATGGTATTTCAAGTTTCAAGATTATTTTATGCCTTTTATTCATAGAGTGTGGCTCCAATTGATGTCCAATAGCAAGTCAATAATTGTCTCTCAAATGGTGTTAATGTATCATCATATCTGGAAATTCCATATCTGGAAACAATTACTGGTGAGTGACACCAACAGGCTTTGGCCATAAACTCTAGTCTGCGTGAATGCAAGTTGTAGATACTTCCCAAATTATATCCGAATGCAGATCATAAGGTTCCAAAGGGATTGTGTGAACCACCATTTTTGCAATTCATACATAGTCTACTATTGTTTGGTCCCCAATTTCAAATTTTTCCTTTTTGGGGTAATTTTGTGGATAATAACTAGCAATATTCTTGGATTGGAATATGCATCATTCAGTATCCAAACCACCCAACCAGGTGTTGTGCTTATTCCTTAATTACAGTGAGTAGACGGTGACAAGGGTATCGTTTGGATGTTTCACCCCCCCAAACCTCATGTTTATATTTGTTTCCCAGTGTTGGAGGTGGGACCTAATGGGAGGTGTTCAGGCTATGGAGTGGATCCCTCATGAATAGGTCGGTGCCCTCCCTAGGGTGAGTGAGTTCTCACTTCGTTAGTTCCCAGGAAAGCTAGTTGTTAAAAAGAGCTGGACATCTCCCACCCACCCCTTGGCTTCTCTGTTACCATGTAATCTCTGCACATACTGGTTCCGGTTTGTCTTCCACCATGAATGGAAGCAGCCTCAAGCCCATATCCAGAAGCAAATGCTGGCACCATGCTTCCTGTACATCTTGCAGAACTGTGAGCCAAATAAACCTTTTTTCTTTATAAATTACTCAGCCTTGGGTATTCCTTTGTAGCAACACACATACACACACACACAAAACACAGACCACATGTTATTTTTTCTTGCCTGTGGTATGCCACAGGTGGCCTTTGTTAAGGTTATTCTTAAGAATTTCACCACTCAGGCAGGCCCTTTGATTTTTGCTGGATTTATCAACCATCCTATGTTAGTCATGCATGCCACCACTGTATTTAGTCAGTCCTACCTTCTTTGCTTTCAAATATTAACATGATATCATCAGTGTGTTTTATTGTCATGCTTAGGATCTGTATCAAGTCCCAAATATCTTTTAGCCAAATTAAATGAGCAATCTTATAAATTCCCATCACCCTGTGGCAAAACAATACATGCAAATTGGATCCTCATTTTCACATGAAGGAAAACTGTGATTGACTCTTTTCTGAGATTAGAAGTAAAAACAAATCTTAAAAATCAATCATTGAGGGCCCGGCGTGGTGATTCATGCTATTCATGTTATCCAAACACTTTGGGAGGCCGAGGCGGGCGGATCACTTGAGGCCAGGAGTTTGAGATTAGTCTGGCCAACATGGTGAAGCCCTACCTCCACTAAAAATACAAAAATTAGCTGCATGTGGAGACAGGCACCTGAAATCCCAGCTACTTGGAAGGCTGAAGCAGGAGAATCACTTGAACTCGGGAGGCAGAGCTTGCAGTGAGCCAAGGTCGCACTACCACACCAGAGCCTGGGAGACAGAGTGAGACTCTGTCTCAAAAAAATAAGTAAGATAAATAAAAATAAAAATCAATCATTGAGTACCAGGCTCTTTGGATGTGTATGTGTGGGTGTGTGCATGTATGTGTGTGCACGTGTGTGTTGCCACTGAAACCATATGGAAAGACTGCTAATGTTGTAGGTAGTATTGCCTTATTCAAGCATTGATAATCTATAGTTAGTTTCCACAAGCCATGCAGTTTCCGGGAAACCATTCAGTATCCACATAGGGATACTGTACAGAGAATTTTTTGGTACCAGTTCTCCAAAATGCTAAATGACATTAATTAAAGTGGTAATCTCGGTTGGGCACGGTGGCTCATGCCTGTAATCCCCGCACTTTGGGAGGCCGAGGCAGGTGGATCACGAGGTCAGGAGTTTGAGACCATCCTGGCTAACACGATGAAACCCCATCTTTACTAAAAATGCAAAAAATAATAATAATAATAATAATTAGCCGCATATGGTGGCAGGCGCCTGTAGTCCCAGCTACTCAGGAGGCTGAGGCAGGAGAATGGCATGAACCCCAGAGGTGGAGCTTGCAGTGAGCCGAGATTATGCCACTGCACTCCAGCCTGGGGGGGAGAGCGAGACTCCGTCTCAAAAAAAAAAAAAAAAAAAAAAAATAAAGGGGGATAATCTCATTTTTTTCCACTAGTTTTTTGCTCTTCCACATTTTTTACTCTTTCAAATTAACAACCCATGTGAGTTTAGACAGTTTTATTAGTTCTCATTTAGAAAATCTAATTAATGCTGACTGAGGGGAGAACTTACATGCCTTCTGTATTACAATTCTAAATAGGGTAACTCTCCTTTCAGTCAGATATGTTATTCACATCAATATTACATTCAGGTAAAGGAGATACAACCATTTCACATACAATCTGTTCATACTTCCATTTTTATTCAGACTTTTAACTTAATAGTATCAACTGCTGCATCCCCATATTTTCCCTAACTTTAACTTCTTGTTCAACCATTGGTTTTGAAATCACAGTGCAGTAGACTTTTGTGTCAAGGAGCCCCCAAATGAGCTCTTCTCCACCCCTGGGGTCATTTTATCCACACATGGGTATATGGCTACAATCCAAACCACAAGAGAGCTCCTCTACCCACATGAATACCGACACTAGCATGGGCAATGGACTGGAGACCTTGCAAACGCGTTGCACCAGAGAAGGAACTTGTGTTGACTCACTCATACCCACAGACCTAATTGGCTGCAGCAGGGTGCCATAGTGACAGGAAAGCCATTATGGGACTATATTCTTTCCTGGGAACCACAACTCCCATAAATCCACATCCTGGAGCTCCCACTGACATACTTTAGAGTCCACAGAGAGGACCTTAGTGAGCGCAGCACTGACTGGACCCAAAGCTGCTGTGACTACTGTGCTGACCCCAGTAATCTAGCTCACAGGGAGCACTACTCGTGGGGGAAAGGATGGCACAGTGCATCAAAACGATGGCCCCTGAGACAAAGAAAATCACAGTACACACTTTCCAGAGCACGTGCATTCCCTGTGTGGGTCTGTGAAAAGCGACTCCACCCCCAGTCATAGCACAAAGTCTGTTCTTGGCCTCACGGGCCGAGAGTGAGATCCCCTCCCACCAGCAGAGGACTCTTTGCTTGGGCTCATACATGGAGAGCAGGGTCGCTCCTCCTGCTCTGCACACTGCTGCACCTGAAGTTACTTCTGTGCTGCTGGACGCTGGCACAAGCAAGCCAGAGGGCTGCCTGTCTAGGGCTGTGAGTGGTGACTGCATCCCCACTGGCAGCATGGTGTCCATGCTCAGGATAACGTGTGAAGAACAGAGCCCCTTCTGCTCTGTGTAGTGCTGTGGTGCTGCTGCCACCAACAACAGATTAACTTGAGAGCTGAATGTCTGGGGTTGTGGGTGGCGGCCCCACATCACAGCCACTGCCAACGCCAAAACCACTCAAGACCCACAGCATTTTTCCACCAGTGCTATTGATGTTGCTCACACCACACCAACTTCTCAGAGACTCGAGAACCTGCTTATCTGCCAAGCTAATAGCTGCCACTACCAGCACCCAAGCAAGACAGCAGGAAGCTAAAGAAATAGCCATCCTGGTCCTATTAATACCAGTGCAAGTGTACCCAGCCCTGGGGCCCAAGAACAAGCATTTCAGCCCAATGCCGTTACCATTGAGGCATGAAGACTGGCCCACCTGGCATCCTTGTTCCAACTCTCCACCCCCGAGGCCAAGAAGAGACTTTGTGCTATGACTGGGGGTGGAGTCACTTCTCACAGACCCAGACGGGGAGTGCTCATGCTCTGGAAAGTGTGCACTATGGTTTCCATTGTCTCAGGAGCCACCTGTTTGATGCACTGTGCCATCCTTTCCCCCATGAGTAGTGCATCCACTGAGTGAGATTACTGGGGACAGCACAGTGCTAACTTACACTGATAACCACACCCTAAATCACCAAGGAAATCACATATACCACTGACGCTGCTTACAGCCTGATAAATTATATGGAGACTACACTACAGTATATACCTGGAATCAAATCCAAAGAGCCTACCCAATCAACACCACTGATACATCTTCGGGAAAAAGTTCTTGCCTATGAAGACATATTCAAAAAATTGAAAGAAGTGACGATTACACCAGTTGCACAGATGTCAATGTAAAAACATCTGAAACATAAAAAAGGAAGAAAATTTCCATTTAGCCCTCCAAAGGAACACAGTAATTCTCCAGGAACAGATTCCAATCAAAAAGAAATTTACAAAATCCTAAACAAACAAACAAAAAAACTATGATAATAAAGAAGTTCAATGAGATACAAGAGAATTCCATAAAAAAAATACAAAGAAATTGCAAAAAAAAATCAGGCTATGCCTAAGAAATTTATCAAAGAGATAGCTATCATGAAAAAGAAGCAAACAAATTCTGGGACTGAAGAATTCCTTAAATAAACTACAAAATACACTAAGCGGTTTGACAACAGACTAGATAAAACAGAAGAAAAAAATCTCAGAACTTGAAGATGGGTCTTTTAAAATAAGCCAGTAAGAGAAAAATAAAGAAAAAATAATTTAAAAGTATGAACAAAGCTTTTATGACCCTATAAAGTTACCAAATATACAAATTATTGGAATATCCAAAGGCAAAGAGGAAACAAAAGTGTTCAAAATCTAATGAAATCACAGATGAAAACTTTCCAAGTCTAGCAAAAGATTTAGGCATACAGATACAAAAGGCCCAGAATCCGCTAGACACAATGCAAAAGGTTGTCACCACAGCATATTATAGTCAAACTGTCTAAAGTCAGTAAGAAAAATAAAATCCTGAAAACAGCATGAAAAAAAGTGTGGAGTCACATATAAAGGAGCCCCTATCAGTCTAACAGCAGTCTTGTTAGTGAAAACCTTATAGGCAAGGAAAGAGTGGATAATACATTCCAAGTGCTGAAAGTAAAAAAATAAAACTGCCACTCAGGGATACTATATCCAGCAACATTATTGTTTATAAATGAAGAAGAAATAGTCTTTCCCAGACCAGCAAATGTGCAGGACATTCATCACCACTAAACTAGCCTTAAAAGAAATGTGCAAGGGGTCGAGCGTGGTGGCTCACGCCTGTAATCCAGCACTTTTGGAGGCTGAGCCGGGAGAATCACGAGGTCAGGAGATCAAGACCATCCTGGCTAACACGGTGAAACCCCATCTCTACTACACACATACACACACACACAAATTAGCTGAACGTGCCTGTAGTCCCAGCTACTCAGGAGGCTAAGGCAGGAGAATGGCATGAAGCCGGGAGGTGGAGCTTGCAATGAGCTGAGATGGCGCCACTGCACTCCAGCCTAGGCGACAAAGTGAGACTCCATCTCAAAAAATTTTTTAAAATAATAATAAAAAAAGAAATGTGCAAGGGAGTTCTACACTTGGAAGTAAAAGGACAGTAATTGGCATCATGAAAACACATAAAATATAAAACTCACTGGTAAAGCATACACACAAAGGAGGAAAAGAAATTATGCAAATGGTACTACCACACAGACTATCAGCAAACAGAAAGGACAATCGGTAATAGAAAAGGAAAGAAACAAAAAATACAGAAAAAAAATGGTGAAAAAGTAGCGTTATAACAGCAATAAAACCTCATGTCAATAATACCCTTAAATTTAAATGGATTAAATTCTCCACTAAAAAATATAGTCCAGCTGAATGGATTTTTAAAAAAGTTCCAATATATGCTGTCTACAAGAAATGCACTATACCTCTAAAGACATATATAGACTGAAAGTAAAGGCATGTAATAAGATGTCCCAAGCAAATGGAAACCAAAAGCCAAAAGGAATAGCAATACTTAGATAAACAGACTTTAAGTCAAAAACAGTAAACACACAAACACACCCACAGAAAAAGTCATTACATAATGAAGTAATCAATCCATTAAGAGGATATAACAATTCTAAATATATTGCACACAACACTGTAATACTCAGATTCATAAAGGAAATATTACTAGAAGTGGATCTAAAAAGACATATAGGCCGGGCGCGGTGGCTCAAGCCTGTAATCCCAGCACTTTGGGAGGCCGAGGCGGGTGGATCACGAGGTCAGGAGATCGAGACTATCCTGGCTAACACGGTGAAACCCCGTCTCTACTAAAAATACAAAGAATTAGCCGGGCGTGGTAGCGGGCGCCTGTAGTCCCAGCTACTCGGGAGGCTGAGGCGGGAGAATGGCATGAACCCGGGAGGCGGAGCTTGCAGTGAGCCGAGATCGTGCCACTGAACTCCAGCCTGGGAGACACAGCGAGACTCCGTCTCAAAACAAAACAAAAAAAAAAGGCCGGGCGCGGTGGCTCAAGCCTGTAATCCCAGCACTTTGGGAGGCCGAGACGGGCGGATCACGAGGTCAGGAGATCGAGACCATCCTGGCCGACACGGTGAAACCCCGTCTCTACTAAAAAATACAGAAAACTAGCCGGGCGTGGCGGCGGGCGCTTGTAGTCCCAGCTACTCGGGAGGCTGAGGCAGGAGAATGGCGTGAACCCGGGAGGCGGAGCTTGCAGTGAGCTGAGATCCGGCCACTGCATTCCAGCCTGGGCAGCGGAGCAAGACTCCGTCTCAAAAAAAAAAAAAAAAAAAAGACATATAGACTCCAATAAAATAATGTTGGGGCACTTCTAACTCATTCTCAGCATTAGGCAGAAAATCAAGAATGAAACATCAGACATAAATTGGACTTTAGACCAAATATACCTTACAGACATATACAGAACATTTTATCCAAAAAAATGCAAAATACACATTCTTATTACTAGCACATGGACAATTCTCCAGGATGGACCAAATATGCTCCTCCATACTACAGCATTAAAAATCAGGGAGACTGCTCCTGAGTTAGTCATGTCACAATTCATTTTAATAAAGGTTCTTCAAAAAGTTAATTATATTGAGGTACAAAATGAGACAAATTCTTTACACTGTAGCCTTTTGTTTCAGTTCTTTCTTAGGTTTGCTCCCTGTCCCCAGTCTGGACTACCATCTTGGTAATCACAGGTCACAGAGGTGACATTTGCTGTTCCAGAATAGTTTTTCCTTGGAAGCAACAATAAAGCTAGTGGCAATAGCTAGGACTGGCCACAATCCAAGCTTGGTGCAGGTCCAGGATCTGCTGAAACACTCATCTTTAATTTTAGCTATCACAGATAAAAATGGCCACATAATTGTATATGTAGCCTATATTTTCATTAGTCTACATTTCTCTAGGGATCCAGTGAGCCAACTCTTAAATAGTTGGTCATGTCACTTCTAAATCTTCTTGGTAAAAGTTTACCTCCAATTACCAATCACAATGCAGCTTCTGGATCTTACAGTGGGTGACATGATAGCCATCCATGCATCAGAAGTGTTTAATTCCCTGGCCTGTTATTTTTTCCTTTAACAAAAAAGAAAGAAAAAAAAAAGAATACATCCATCATGTTTCAGTGGGTCAGAGTCAGCCTTGAGACTCCCCTATATGGAACCATCTTGTGCACTGGGTTACCAAGACCATCCTCAGGCTCCATGACTCACTAGAAGAACTCACAGAACTCAGAAAAGCTATTATACTCACAGTTACAGTTTATTACAGTGGAAGGAAACATTAAAATCAGCCAAAAGAAAAGGCACATGGGACAAAGTCCAGGATAAACCAGATAGAAGCTTCCAGTTGTCCTCACCCAGTGGAGTCTCATGGTTACCCTTTATTCTCCCAGCAACATGTGATAACACATGTGACATGTTGTCAATGAGAAACACTCATGTAAGCTTCAAGTCAAGGGTTTTTATTGAGGGTCACTTCCATTGGCATGCGGCACCTGCATGACTAACCATGGCTACTCAAACTATAGCTGCCCAGAGCACAATAAGACATTCACATAAATCATGTTGTTAGCCTAACCAATCTGATCAAACTAGTATCGTGAGGTCTGAGGACTCAGGCATTAGAAAAACACTCTTATCGGCCAGGTGCGGTGGCTCACGCCTGCAATCCCAGCACTTTGGGAGGCCAAGGCAGGTGGACCATGAGGTCAGGAGATCGAGACCATTCTGGCTAACACGGTGAAATCCTGTCCCTACTTAAAAAAAAAAAAAATTAGCCGGGTGTGGTGGCAGCGCCTATAGTCTCAGCTACTTGGGAGGCTGAGGCAGGAGAATGGTGTGAACCCGGGAGGCGGAGCTTGCAGTGAGCTGAGATCGCGCCACTGCACTCCAGCCTGGGCGACAGAGCGAGACTCCGTCTCAAAAAAAAAAAAAAAAGAAAACAGAAAAGAAAGAAGGAAAAACACTCTTATCAGGCAGAGCACTGCAAAGACTTGGAAAGCTCATCTCCCATGATCAGGCTGTGGGGCAGTTCAGAAGCTTACCCTTTCTTGGAAATATTCAGAGTTGAGCAGCCCAGGCATAATAGGTTAGCCTATCCCTGTACACACCCTAATAGTTTTATGAATGCATCATTACCTCAATATAAAAAATCAGACCTTACAGAAATGTACAAGTAAAGAAAATTGCACAGCAGCTTTTCTCAGGAACACACAAACAAAAATATTTTTTTAAAATTACTTAATTTAATTTATAAATATTTCAAATTTCTAACATACCAGGACCAAGTAGGATTTACCTCCAAAATGTAAGGTGATTTTCACACTAAAAACAAATAAATGTAATTTACCATATAATAATAATATATAATGAATGAAAAAATAGACTCATATTAGTGAGTACGGAAAATTTATTGACATATCCAAAGTCATTTTGATCAAACCTGTTAAGAAGTTAGGAGTAAAAGAGGACTTCTTTTTTTTTTTTTTTTTTTTTTTGAGACAGAGTCTGGCTCTGTCACCCAGGCTGGAGTGCAGTGGCCGCATCTCAGCTCACTGCAAGCTCCGCCTCCCGGGCTTACGCCATTCTCCTGCCTCAGCCTCCCGAGTAGCTGGGACTACAGGCGCCCGTCACCTCGCCCGGCTAGTATTTTTGTATTTTTAGTAGAGACGGGGTTTCACCCTGTTAGCCAGGATGGTCTCGATCTCCTGACCTCGTGATCCGCCCGTCTCGGCCTCCCAAAGTGCTGGGATTACAGGCTTGAGCCACCGCGCCCGGCCTAAAAGAGGACTTCTTTAACCTGATAAAAATCATCTATGAAAAACCTGCTGGTAGCATCATATCTAATAAAGACTTAATGTTTTCCCCTTGAGATGAGAAATACAACAAAGATGTTCTCTCTCACCTAGAGTCCGTCTACATTGTAGTCAAGGTCCTAGTCACTGCAATCAAGCAAAAAAGTCCTAACGATTGGAATATAAGGGGTAAAACTGCCTTTATGTGTACATAAAATGTTTATCTCTACAGATAATCTTCCTCTAAGGAATGTACAAAAGCTACTAAAATTAATAAGTGAGTTTAACAAGGCCATATAATCCAAACATGTGTAAAAATAAAGTTTATATCTATACATTACCCTTGAAAAATTGGAAAGTATAATTTTAATATCATTTAGAATGGCATTAAATATATATGTATATACTTAAAATCCTAAGTAGCAAATTTAACAAGGTATGTGCAAGGGTTCCATGCTGAAAACTACAACACATTGCTAAGAATTACCTACATAAGTTAATGGATGGGAAGACTACGTTTTACTAAAATGTCACTTCTCGGAAATAGATCTGTAGATACAATATAATCCAAAGTAAATTCCAACAACTTCTTTTTTAGTAGAAATTATCAACCATTTAAATAGTTCCAAAACTTTTATAGAAATACTAATGTATACTGATAACCAAATACTTTCAAAAAAGCTACAGTAACCGAGATAATCTGTCACTTGTTTCAAGACAGAGAAATAGATCAGTGAGTCAGAAGAGTAAATTTAACAATATGGTCAAGTGATTTTTTTAAAAAGTGCCAAGTTAACTTAACAGGTTAAGGATTATCTTCTCAAACAATTTTGGAAAAAGAGCAATAATAAGGCTCAAACTACTTTTCATACCATACATACATGAGATAATATATGCTAGCCCTAATCGTGAGAAACTCTAAAATCTTGAGAAAAAAGTAAAAGTAAAACATGATACCCAAGGAAATAAAGTTTTCATAGACAGGGAACAAAAATTCTAGGCACTGAAGAAAAATAAAAGATAGCACTGACGTCATCAAATTTTTTAAAAAATTACTTTCAAATGAGTTAACTTGTTCATTGATCCTTTTCTGTTTAGAAAAGATCTTTTAGTTTTCCCTCATCTGAGAATGTCTTTTCTCTTCTTTCCTAAAAATGTATTTTCGATGGACAGAAGGTTTGGAGGGACAGTCCTTTTCATTTTAACTTGAAAATTATTGTGCCACTTCCTTCTGGCCCCCGTGGTTTCTGATGAGAATTCCACTGATTTTCAAATTGTTTTTTCCCTACAGGCAAGGTGTTGTTTCTCTCCAATTGCTTTCAAAATTTTTCTTTGTGATTTAGTTTTCTGAAATTTGATTCGGATGTATCTTGTTTCCCATTTTCTTAGTTTTATCTCGTTTGAGATGTATACAGCTTCCTAAATATGTATGCTTTAGTCTTTTGTCAAATTTTCGAAGTCTTCAGCCACTATTTCTTTGAATAGTTTTCTAGCCATGCCAATGTTCTCCTCTCTTTCCGAGACTTCTATGATGTAGAGATTAGATCTTTCCTCATAGTGTCACAGATCCTTAAGGCTCTATTCATCCACTTACTTATTTTTCTGGTCTATTTCCTCTCTGTTGTTAAAATTAAGTTCTGTTGTTCTTTCTTCGACTTCACTGATTCTTTACTCTATTTCCTCCATTTTTTCCCATTGAACACATCCGGTGAACTCTGCTCTGTAACTTTGTTAATTCTATTAGAGATAAGAACTATTGGGTAGTTCCTATAGGATTTTCTATGTACAGAATCATGTAATGTTGAGTAAGTTCAACACTAGTTCTTCCTTTCTTATTCATATAGTGGTTTTTTTCCTTTTCCTAACGTTATTGTACCAGCAAGAACCTCCAATATAATGTTGAGTAGAAATAGTAAAAGTAACCATCCTTGTCTTATTCTTGAAATTATAAAGAAATATTTCAGGGTTAATTTATCATTAAGTATGACTTTAGCTCTGGGTGTGTCTTAGGTTCCTTTTATCAGGTGGAGGAATTTAGTTTTCATCCTGAGTTTGATCGTTTTTATCATGCATGGATGTTGAATTTTGTCAAAAAATTACATACATCTTTTAAAGATATTATACAGGCCGGGCACAGCGGCTCACGCCTGTAATCCCAGCACTTTGGGAGGCCAAGGCAGGCGGATCACTTGAACCCAGGGGTTTGAGACCAACCTGGTCAAAATGGTAAAACTCCGTCTCTACTAAAATTACAAAAATTAGCTGAGCATGGTGGCACACGCCTGTAATCCTAGCAACTCGGGAGGCTAAGGCAGGGGAATCGCTTGAACCCGGGAGGCAAAGGTTGCAGTGAGCAAAAATTGCGCCACGGCACTCCAACCTGGGTGACAAAGTGAGACTCAAAGAGAGAAAGAGAGGAAGGAAGGAAGGAAGGAAGGAAGGAAGGGAGGGAGGGAGGGAGGGAGGGAGGGAGGGAGGGAGGGAGGAATTATACAATTTTTCCCTTTGTTCTCTAAATATGATGAATCATATTGATGGATTTTTTAAATATTACACCTATCTTGCATAATCTTCACTGGTTCATGATTTAGTTTTTTTTTTTTCTTTTTTTTATTTTTGAGTTTGACTCTTGTTGTTCATGCTAGGGAGCAACGGGGTAATGTCAGCTCACCACAACCTCCACCTCCCAGGTTCAAGCAATTCTGTTGTCTCAGCCTCCTGAGTAGCTGGGATTACAGGCATGCCCCACCACGCCCGGCTAATTTTGTATTTTTAGTAGAGACAGGGTTTCTCCATGTTGGTCAGGTCTGTCTTGAACTCCCAACCTCAGGTGATCTGCCTGCCTCAGCCTCCCAAAGTGCTGGGATTACAGGCATGAGTCACCGTGCCTGGCTGATTTAATATCTTTTTAATAAATTGATGGATTGAATATGCTAATACTTTGTTGAAATTTTTACATTCATGGTCATGAGGAAATTAGTCTTAATTTTTCAACAACGTCTTTGTTTGATTTTGTTATCAGACTAATTCTAGTATAAAAATGAGTTGGAAAAGCTCTCTTTCCTTTATAATAAGAGTTTGTATAGGATTGATGTACTATCTTAAATTTTATAAAATTCACCAGGGAAGCTATCTCAGTTGGGATTTTTTTTTTTAGGTTAGCGAGAAGGTTTATAATAAAATATCTTTTTAAATTATCTATAAAATTCATGGATTTATAACTAAGCAAATCATTAAAAGAAGATATGCAAATTATCAATTTTATAAATGAAATATTACATATTACCAAACATCCTTAACACATTAAAAGAGTAACACAGGAATATTTTGAAAACCTTGATGCCAGTAAATTTGACAACATACATAAAACAGACAAATTCATCCATTTAGTAGCATCACTAAGGGAATGGGTCATACAACAAGTCCAGTGGGTTATCATCTATATAAACAGAAGATAAGGCTAATATTCCTTTTTGTAGGTACTATCTAACTTTACTCCTTTTTTTAGGGCATTTCTTCAGAAATGAAGGCCGCTCCCTGGCCTTTCTTGTAGAAAAATGATTATACAGAATAGCCTCAATTTATATATGTCAGCTCCCTTATAAAGAGCACTCCTTCCTCTCTCCAACTGTCAGCCTGACGCCTCTTCTGACACCGTACTTCAAATCATACTCAATTATAAAATACTAGACTATAATTCTTCATAATTATAGGAGTAAGACAAGGACGTCCACTTTTACCATTTCTGCTCAACATTATACTGGAGATTGCAGCTGGTACAATAAGGTTAGAAAAAAGAAAAAAAATCTGTATGAATAAGAAAGGAAGAGCTAATTCTGTACTTAGTCAAAGACAGCATAATTCTGTACATAGAAAATCTTATAGGAACTACCCAATAGTTCTTACATATAATAAGTGAATTTAGCAAAGTTGTAGAACAGAGTTTGCCGATGTGTTCAATGGAAAAAAAATGGAGGGAATAGAGAAAAGAATCATTGAAGTTTAAGAAAGAACAACAGAAATTACTGAATTTTAATAGCAGAGAGGAAATACACCAGACAAATAAGTAAATGAGTGAATAGAGTCTTAAAGATCTGTGACACTATGAAGAAAGATCTAATCTTCACACCATAAATGTCACAGGAAGAGAGAACGTTGGCAGGGCTAGAAAACTATTCAAAGAAATAGTGGCTAAAGACTTCCAAAATGTGGCAAAAGACTTTAAGCATACATATTTAAGAAGCTGAATGACTCTCGAACAGGATATAACTAAGAAAATGGAAAACAAGATACATCTTAGCCCAGCTTCAGAAAACTGAACCACAAAGAAAAAGTTCTGAAAGCATTTGGAGAAATGACACCTTACCTGTAGGAAAAAAACAATTTGAAAATCAGTGGAATTCTCATCAGAAACCATGGGGGCCCGAAGGCAGTGGCACAACAATTTTCAAGTTCTGAATGAAAAGGACCGTCATGTCAAACCTTCTGTCTGCCAAAAACACATCTTAGGAAAGAAGAGAAAATCAAGAAATTCTCAGATGAAAGAAAACTAAGATACGCTTTATCTAAGATTTGTCATTATCAGATGTACTCTTAGAAAGGGCTAACGGACATTCTCTCAACAGAAAGAAAGCAATGAAAAATAAAATTTTTGAAATGCAGGAAAAAGAAAGAACACAATAAGCAAAAATATTAGTAAGTAGGACAGACTTTTTTTTTCTGTTGAGTCTTTTAAATTATGTTTCATGGTAGAAGCAAAAATGGCAACATTTCTGGTGCAGCTATAAATGTAGGTAGAGGGAACATTTTAAATTATTTTATTGTAAACGAAGGAGAACAGAGGGAGGTAAGGACAGGGAATGTTTCTATACTTCATTTGAACCGGTAAAATGGCAAGGCCACTAGATTGTGGTAAATTATGAAATATAACAAAATACCTCAAACAGCCCCTAAAAATGCTATACAAAGGGATAGCCACACTCAAAACCACTGCAGATAATTAAAAAAAAATTTTTAAAGTGTTCAAATAACCAATACGAAAACATGTAAAGGGAAAAAGAAGTAATCGAAAATGCAGAAAAAGTAAGACAGTAGACCTAAGCCCTAATAAATCACTAATTAGATTACATTTAAATGTTCTAAATATAGCAATAGTAACACAAAGTACTTCAGCAGAGTAGATTTAGAAGCACAACCCAATTATGGATTATCAAAAAGAAATTCACTTCAAATAAAATAATGTGTATTTATATACGTATACGTATATCTCATATCTCATATCTTTGGTCATAAAACCACAAAAAATTATAAGATTGAAATATTACAGGGTGTGTTCTTCATCCACAGTAGAATCAAATTACAAGTTAACAGAATATAAAGACAACAGCAAAATCTCCAAGCATTTATAAACCAAAAGCTACACAACTGTAAATAATTCATGAATCATAAAGAAAGACACAAAAGAAATTTTAAAACACACATTGAACTGAATAAAAATTTTAAAATACCACGACTAAAATTTATGGTATACAGCTAGAGAATTAGTGAAATAGAAATGTCGAATACTATCCACATACAATAGAAAAGTGCAGACGTCTTAATAACCTAGGCTACCACCTCCAGAACCTAAGAGAGAACAAAGTCAGTCCAGAGCCAGCAGAAGAAAGTGAACAAGGAGTAGGAAAAAAATGAAATTCAAATCAGATGAAAAGTATTAAAAAATCAGTAAAGCATGCAGCTGTATTTTAAACACATTAATCATACTGACAATCTTCTAGCAAGACTGGTAAAAAATAAAAAAGGAAAAATGCAAATTTCAAATATTACTACACACCCTGCAGACATAAAAATGACATAAGTGTATACTACAAATAGCTCTACACACATAAATTTTACAACTTACATGAAATGGAACAGTCCCTCAAAAGTAGAAAATAATACAAGGCACCCAATATGAAATAGATGGTTTGAATAATCCTGTAACTGTTAGGAAAATAGGACTTATAATTTTCAAATTCTCCCCAAAGAAATCTCTGGGCCCAGAAGATTACACTAGATAATCGTATCAACGTTTAGAGAAGAATTAACATGAAATCTCTAATAATTTCCAGGAAACAGAAGAGGAGGAAACACTACAATTTTATGAAGTTTTTATTACACTGATACAAAAACCAAAGGCAATATCAGTTAATTTTGTAAAAAGCAAGAAAACCACACATCAATATCCCTCATGAATATAGATATAAAATTATTCAAAATATAATAGCCAATAAAGTTCAAAAAAAATTAAACAAATTATACATCACGACCAAGTGAAATTTATTTTACAGATACAAAGCTGGTTTAATACTTGAAACGTAATTAATGCAGTTGACCACATAAAGCACCTAAAGAGCCGGGCGCGGTGGCTCACGCCTGTAATCCCTGCACTTTGGGAGGCAGAGGCGGGCGGATCACAAGGTCAGGAGATCAAGACCACGGTGAAACCCCGTCTCTACTAAAAATACAAAAAAATTAGCCGGGCGCGGTTGTGGGCGCCTGTAGTCCCAGCTACTCGGGAGGTTGAAGCAGGACAATGGCGTGAACCCGGGAGGCGGAGCTTGCAGTGAGCCGAGATGGCATCGCTGCACTCCAGCCTGGGCGACTGAGCAAGACTCCGTCTCAAAAAAAAAAAAAAAAAAAAAAAGCACCTAAAGAAGAAAAACTTTATGGTCATATAAATTAATGAAGAATAGTGATGAAATTCAACACTTAGAAAACTAACCAAGTGGAGATGTTAGTGTCCACCAGGAAAAAAAAACCACAGACATTACAAAATTAGTTAGAAAACTCATCAAACAAAAACCAATAATAAATCGTAGCAACAGCAGCAATTTATTTATTTATTTTAGTTTAGTTTTCGTTTCTTTCATTTTTTTCCTACTTCTTGCTCACTATAAATGCGCACATATGCAGGTTTGTTACACAGGTAAATTGCACGTTGTCATCCTTGTCGTAACCATAAGTAGCTGATAGGCATTTCGTTTTGTTTTGTTTTGCTTTGTTTTGGAGATGGAATCCTGCTCTGTAGCCCAGACTAGAGCGCAGTGCTCTGATCTGGGCTCACTACAACCTCCACCTCCCGGGTTCCAGCAATTCTCCTGCCTCAGCCTCCCCAGTAGCTGGGACTACAGGCACACGCCACCATGCTCAGCTAATTTTTGTATTTTAGTAGAGATGGGATTTCATCCTGTTGTCCAGGCTGGTCCCGAATTCCTGAGCTCAGGCAATCCTCCTGCCTCGGTCTCCCAAAGTGCTGGGATTATAGGCGTGAGCTACCGTGCCCGGCCAGGTAGTTTTTAGATCCTCACCTTCCTCTCTCAGACAATCCTTGGTATCTGTTGTTTCCTTCTTTGTGTACTCAGTGGGCAGCTTCCACTTATATGGGAGAACACACAGTATTTGGTTTTCTGTTCCTGTGTTAGTTCACTTAGGATAATGGCCTCCAGTCGCACCCATGTTGCTGCAACTGACATAATTTTGTTCTTTTTTATGATTGCAAAGTATTCCATGATGTATATGGATCACATTTTCTTTATCCAGTCCACCATTGATGGGCACCTTGGTTGATTCCATGTCTTCACTATTGTGACCAATGCTGTGATGACACGCATGTGCATGTGTCTTTATGGTAGAATGATTTGTATTCCTTTGGGTATATACCCAGCAATAGGACAGATGGATCTATTGGTAGTTCTGTTTTAAGTTGTTTGAGAAATCTCCACACTGCCTTCCACAATGGCTGGACTAATGTGCATTCCCACCCCGGGTGTGTGTAAGTGTCCCCTTTTCTCTGCAACCTTGCTAGCATCTCCTGTTTTTCCATTATTAATAAAGCCATTTTGACAACTGTGAGGTGGTATCTCATTGTGGTTTTGATTTTTTATTTCTCTAATGATTAGTGATGTTGAGACATTTTTCATATATTTGTTGGTCACATGTATGTCTTCTTTTGAGAAAAATTTGTTGATGTCCTTTGCCCATTTTTAATGAGGTAGTTTTTACTCGTGAATTTGTTCAAGGTCCTTATAGATTTTGGATATTAGACCTTTGTCAGATGGATAGTTTGCAAATATTTTCTCCCATTCTGTAGGCTGATGGTTGTCTGTTCACTTTGTTGATAGTTTTTGTTTCTGTTTTTGTTTTATGTGCAGAAGTGCCCCACTTGTCACAATTGCTTTTGGAGTCTTTCATCATGGAATCTTTGCCAGAACTGATGTACAGAATGGTATTTCCAAGGTTTTCTTGGAGAGTTTTAATAGTTTTAGGTTTTACATTTAAGTTTTTAATCCATCTTGAGTTTATTTTTGTGTATGGTGAAATAAAGCAGTCCAGTTTCACCCTTCTGCATATGGCTAGCCAGTTATCCCAGCATCATTTATTGAATAGGGAGTCCTTTCCCCATTGCTTGTTATTGTTGACTTTGTTGAAGATCAGAAGATTGTAGGTGTGCACCTTTATTTCTGGGTTTTCTGTCCTGTTTGATTAGTCTACGTGTCTGTTTTTGTACCAGTATCATGCTGTTTAGGTTACTGTAGCCTTGTAGTGTAGTTTGAAGTCAGGTAGGGCAATTCCTCTGGCTTTGTTCCTTTTGCTTAGGATTGCTTTGGCTATTCTGGCTCTTTATTTGGTTCCATGTGAATTTTAGAATAATTTTTTTTCTAAATCTCTAAAAATATGTTGTTAGTAGTTTGATAGGAATAGCATTGAATCTGTAAATTGCTTTGAAAAGTATAGTCATTTTAATAATATTGATTCTTTCTATCCATGAGCATGGACTATTTCTCCATTTGTTTGTGTTACATCCGATTTCTTTTAGCAGTGTTTTGTAATTCTCATTGTAGAGGTCTTTTGTCGCCCTGGTTAGCTGTACTCCTAGATATTTTATTCTTTTTGTAACTATTGTAAATGGGATTACAATCTTGCTTTGGCTCTTGGCTTGGACATTACTGGCATGTAGAAATGCTGTGGATTTTTGTACACTGATTTTTGTATTCTGAAACTTTGCTGAAATTGTTTATCAGATCTAGATGCCTTTGGACAGAGACTATGGGGTTTTCTGGGTATATAGATAAATAATCAAATCATCTGCCATCAGAGACAGTTTGGCTTCCACTCTTCCTATTTTGATGCCTTTTATTTCTTTATCTTGACTGGTGGCTCTGACTAGGACCTTCAGTACTGTGTTTAGTAGAAATGGTAAAGGAACTTTTACACTGCTGGTAGGAGTAAAAATTAGTTCAACCATTGTGGAAAGAAGTATAGTGATTCCTTAAAGATCTAAAGACAGAACTGCCATTCCACCCAGCAATCCCATTACTGGGTATACACCCAAAGATATATAAATCATTATATTATAAAGACACATGCACACATATATTCATTGCAGAACTATTCATAATAGCAAAGACATGGAATCAAGCCAAATGCCCATCAATGATAGACTAGATCAAGAAAATGTGGTATATGTACACCATGGAATACTATGCAGCCATAAAAAAGAACAAGATCATGTCCTTTGCAGCGACATGAATGGAGCCGGAGGCCATTATCCTTAGCAAACTAATATGGGAACAGAAAGCCAAAGACTGCATGCTTTCACTTATAAGTAAGAGCTAACTGATGAGAATATATGAACATATAGAGGAGAATAACACAGAGTAGGGCCTATCAGAGGGTAGAGGGTGGGTGGGAGGAAAGAGAGAAGCAGGGAAAATAACTAATGGATACTAGGCTTAATATCTAGGTGATGTACAACTAACCCCTATGACACACATTTACCTATGTAACAAATCTGCACATCCTGCATATACACCCCTGAACTTAAAGTTTGGTTTTTTTTTAATGGCAAGTGTAGGCATCCTTAACTTATTCCACTTTTCAAGGAAAATGCTTCCAGCTCTTGACCATTCAATATGATGTTGGCTGTGAGAACAAATTCTTTTGAGGAGAGAAAATTTTATTCCCAGATTTGACACAAATACTATTTTAAAAGTCTAGTTTTCTACAGAAATTTAGGAAACATACAAAGATAACTGAAAGTTGGCTTCATATACAAGTGGAAAAAAAGCAATCAATAGAAACTCTCCCTGCAAAAGCCAGATGTAGAATTTTACTAGCCAAAAACTTTAAATCAAATATTTTACATCAGCTATTTCAAAGAACTAAAGGAAACTATGTCATAAGAGTGAAGGAAAGTATGAGACTACTGTCTCACAAAACAGATAATGTCAATAGAGTGACATAAATTATATAATCATAACCACATATATTTTGGAGTTGAAAAGTACAATAACAAATGAAAACAGTATGTTACAAAGATCCAACGACAGAGTTAAGCTGGCAGAGAAAAAGAATAAACAAAACTTGAAAATAGCCCAATTGAGATTACTCAGTCTGAAAAACAAAAAGAAAAAACATCCAGAAAAATAAATAGAGCTTTATGAACCTGTGGAGTACCATCAAGTGTGTAACCAACTACACGTAATAGGAGCCCAGAGGACACAGAAAGGGCAGAAAGATTATCTGAAGCAGTACTGGCCCTCGATTAATCCATTCTCACGCTGCTCTGAGGACATACCCGAGACTGGGTAGTTTATAAAGGAAAGAGGTTTAGTTGACTTACAGTTCTGCATGGCTGGGTAGCCACCTCAGGAAACTTACAATCATGGTGGAAGATGAAGCAAACAGATCCTTCTTCACATGGCAGCAGGAGAGAGAAGTGCTGAGCAAAGTGGGAAAAGCCCCTTATAAAACCATCAGATCTTGTGAGAACTCACTCACTCTCACAAGAACAACATTAGGGTAACTGTCCCCATGATTCAATTATCTCCCACCAGGTGCCTCCCAACATATGTTGGGATTATGGGAACTACAATTCAAGATGAGATTTGGGTGGGGACACTGCCAAACCATATCAGGTCTCAATCTTGAAAACAGCAAGAGTGGAGCAACCCACCGTATACAAAGGATCATCACTAAGATTAACAGTTGCTTAGTGATTAAAAAAGAAAAAACAGCTTCTTATTGATAAATAATCAGTAGGACAGAGGCATTGAGATGACATATTCAAAATGCTAAAAGAAAACAACTGCCAAACAAGAATTCTTATAGCCAGCAAACTTACTCTTCAAAATATGAAGAAATTGAGACCTTCCTGGATACAAAACAACAGCAACAAAAGAAAAACAAATAAAACTAAGTTAATTTGTTAATAAACATGTTCTACTAAAAACAGAAAATAAAATACATTACGTTAAAATGAAAGGGCACTAGAAAGAGCCTTAAAAGTAACTGCTTAGGTAAATATAAAGTACAATATAAATGTATTTGTTATCTGTAACTCTTTTGTCCCATCTACTTTAAATAACAACTGCATAAAGTAATGATTATAAATCTGTGTTGATGAGATTGCAATGTATAAATATGTAATTCATATAATAACAGCATTAATTAGGGGTAAGGAACAGAGCTACAAAGTAGCGAAGTTCTTTCACACAATTGAAATTAAGTTGGTTTTAATCTACAATAGATTTTGTTAAATTAAGTCGTTAATTATAATTCTCAAGGGTACCATTAAGAAAATAATTTAATCATGAGGTCAAGAGATCAAGACCATCCTGACAAACATGGTGAAACCCCGTCTCCACTAAAAATACAAAATTTAGCTGGGCGCAGTGGTGTGTGCCCATAATCCCAGTTACTCAGGAGGCTGAGGCAGGAGAACTGCTTGAACCCAGGAGGTGGAGATTGCAGTGAGCTGAGATGGCGCCACTGCACTCCAGCCTGGTAACGGAGCAAGACTCCATCTCAGACAATAATAATAATAATTTAAAAATATATTGTCAGAAAAGGATAAAATAGATTAAAAACTTAAATGTATGTCCTGAAACTATGAAACTACTAGGAGAAAACATTAGGCACATTGGGAGGCCAAGGTGGTTGGATCACCTGAGGTCAGGAGTTCAAGACCAGCCTGGCCAACATGGCAAAAACTTGTCTCTACTAAAAATATAAACATTAGCTAGGCATGGTGGTACGCCCCTATAATCCCAGATACTTGGAAGGCTGAGGCAGGAGAATCACTTGAACCTGGGAAGCAGAGGTTGCAGTGAGCTGAGATTACACCACTGCACTCCAGCCTGGGTTACAGAGTGAGACTCTATCACCAAACGAAAAAAAATTAGAGAAACATTCCAAGACGTTAGTCTTGGCAAAACGTTCTTGAGGACTACCCAAAAAGTCCAGGCAACCAAAGCAAAAAATAGACAAATAAGATCATGTAAAGCCAAAAAGCTTCTGCACAGCAAAGGAAACAATCAACAAAGTGAAGAATGGAATACAATATTTCCAAGCAAGCCATCTGACAAGGGATTAATAACTAGAATATAAGGATCTCAAACAACTCAATAGCAAACGAAAAAATTCTCTGATTAAAAACTAGGCAAAAGATATGAAAAGATACTTCTCAAAAGAAGACATACAAATGTCCAACAGCTATTTAAAAATGTTCATCATCACTAATCATGAAAGAAATGCAAAGCAAAACCAGAATGAAATCTAATCTCACCCCAGGTAAAATGGCTTTGTGTTCAAATACACAGGCAATAATGAATACTGGCAAGGATGTGGAGAAAAGAGAATCTTCCCAGAAAGTTGGTGGGAATGTAAATTAGTACAGCCACTATAGAAAACAGCACAAAGGGGCCGGGCGCGGTGGCTCAAGCCTGTAATCCCAGCACTTTGGGAGGCCGAGGCGGGCGGATCACAAGGTCAGGAGATCGAGACCACGGTGAAACCTCGTCTCTACTAAAAAAAAAATACAAAAAATTAGCCGGGCGCGGTTGTGGGCGCCTGTAGTCCCAGCTACTCGGGAGGCTGAGGCAGGAGAACGGCGTAAACCTGGGAGGCGGAGCNTGGTGGCTCAAGCCTGTAATCCCAGCACTTTGGGAGGCCGAGGCGGGCGGATCACAAGGTCAGGAGATCGAGACCACGGTGAAACCTCGTCTCTACTAAAAAAAAAATACAAAAAATTAGCCGGGCGCGGTTGTGGGCGCCTGTAGTCCCAGCTACTCGGGAGGCTGAGGCAGGAGAACGGCGTAAACCTGGGAGGCGGAGCTTGCAGTGAGCTGAGATCCGGCCACTGCACTCCAGCCTGGGCGACAGAGCGAGACTCCGTCTCAAAAAAAAAAAAAAAGAAAGAAAACAGCACAAAGGGGCCGGGCGCGGTGGCTCAAGCCTGTAATCCCAGCACTTTGGGAGGCTGAGGCGGGCGGATCAGGAGGTCAGGAGATCGAGACCATCCTGGCTAACACGGTGAAACCCTGTCTCTACTAAAAAAATACAAAAAACTAGCCAGGCGATGTGGCGGGCGCCTGTAGTCCCAGCTACTCGGGAGGCTGAGGCAGGAGAATGGCGTGAACCGGGAGGCGGAGCTTGCAGTGAGCCGAGATCGCGCCACTGCACTCCAGCCTGGGCGACAGAGCGAGACTCCGTCTCAAAAAAAAAAAAGAAAAGAAAACAGTACAAAGGTTGTGCTTCAGAAGACTAAAAATAGAACTAGCATATGATCCAGCAATCCAACTACTAGGTATATATCCAAAAGAAATCAAAGCGGTATATCAATGAGATACCTGCACTCCTATGTTTATTGCTGCATTGTTCACAACAGCCAAGATATAGAATCAATCTAAGTATTCATCAATGGATGGATTTTAAAATGTGGTACATATATACAATGAAATATTGTTCATTCATAAAGGAGAATGAAATCTTCTCATTTGCATCAACATGGATGGAACTGGAGGACATTACCTTAAATGAGATAAGCCAGGAACAGAAAGCCAAATGTTGCATATTCTCATTCATACGTTGGAGATTAAAAAAAATTTGAACAGGTCTTTGCTATTGTGAACAGTCCTGAAATAAACATACAAGTGCATGTGTCTTTATAGAAGAATGATTTATAATCCTTTGGATATGTACCCAGTAATGGGATTGCTGGGTCAAATGGTATTTCTAGTTCTAGATCTTGAGGAATCGCCACACTGTCCTCCATAATGGTCGAACCAATTTACACTCTCACCAACAGTGTAGAAGCGCTCCCATGTCTCCACACCCTCTCCAGCATCTCCTGTCTCCTGGACCTTTCATGATCACCATTCCAACTGGCGTGAAATGGCATCTCACAGTGGCTCTGAAACTGCACGTTCTGCACATGTACCCCAGAACTTAAAGTATAATAATAATAATAATAATAATAATAAGATAGGATTAAGAAGTACCGGGGCCGGGCACGGTGACTCATGCCTGTAATCCCAGCACTTTGGGAAGCCGAGGTGGGTGGATCACAAGGTCAAGAGATCGAGACCATCCTGGCTAACACGGTGAAACCCCATCTCTACTAAAAACACACAAAAAATTAGCCGGGTGTGGTGGTGGCAGGTGCCTGTAATCTCAGCCACTCTGGAGGCTGAGGCAGGAGAATGGCATGAACCCGGGAGGCGGAGCTTGCAGTGAGCCAAGATCGCGCCTCTGCACTTCAGCCTGGGCGACAGAGCGACACTCTGTCTCAAAACACACACACACACACACACACACAGACACACAGACACACAGACACACACACACACCAAAGAAGTATTGGAAGGTCCCATCTGAGGAGCTACACATAATACTTTAGGGTACTTAAAATAGACAGACAGTACTACTACAAATAAATTAAAGTAACATTGTTAAAGAAAAAAAATTTTTTTTTGATCACATGGAGCTAAAGAGTAGAATGATGGTTACCAGAAGCTGGGAATGAATGGGGAGAGGGGATAAAAAGGGTTACTGAATGGATACAAAAATACAATTAGATCAGAGGAATACTAACATCTAGTGTTTGGCATCACCATAGGATGATTACAGTTAACAACAATTTATTATATATTTCAAAGTAACTAAAAGGTTGGAATGTTCCTGACGCAAATAAATGGTACATTTTCTTTATCCTTTCATCTGTTGATAGACACTTAGGTTGCTCCCAAATGTTACCCACTGTGAACAGAGCTGCAACAAACATGGGAGTGCAGATATCTCTTCCATATACCGATTTCCTTTCTTTTGGGTGCAGACCCAGCAGTGAGATTGCTGGATCATATGGCAGCTCTATTTTTAGTTTTTTGAGGAACCTCCAAACTGTTCTCCATAGTGACTGCACTAATTTACATTCCCACAAACAGTGTACAAGGGTTCTCTCTTCTCCACATTTTTGCCAGCATTTGTGATTGCCTGTCTTTTGGATGTAAGTCATTTTAACTGGAGTGAGATTATGTCTCATTGTAATTTTGATTTGCATTTCGCATTGCATGCCTGCATCAAAACATCTCATGTACCCCACAAATATACACACTTAGTATATGTACCCTCAAAAATTTAAAAAATAAAAAAAAATGACAACTACTCGAGGTGATAGATACCCTAATTACCCTGATTTGAACAAGACACATTATATGCTTGGATCAAAATTTCATTTGTAGCCCACAAATAGGTACAACTATTATGTATACATAAAGAATTTAAAATAGAAAAGGCGAGGGAATTAAAATGGTATACTAGAAAGTACATATTTAACGCAAAAGAGGTTTTACAAGTTTACAGGAGGAATAGAGGAAAAAGACACGAGACATATATAAATAGCAAATTGGCAGTGACAAATTCTACATTATCAGTAATAATCAAAAACTCAAATAAAGGGCAGATATTGAATAAATGAATAAAAATAATTCTATGCTCTCTACAAGAGACATGCTTTAGATTCAAAAACACAAAGGAGTTGGGTTGAAAATAAAAGCATCAAAAAAGATGTAACAAGCAAAATAGTACCCAACAACAGAGATAGAGTGCTAAATAAATATTATAAAATTAACCTTTCAAATACAAATTATAATGAGAGAAAAATATGGGTACTTTACCATAATAAATGTTCAATCTGTCACAAATATATAACAATTATAAAGATACATTTCTCTAACAATGGAGTTCCAAAATACGTGAAGCACAAACTGACCCAATTGAAGAGAGAAATATATAATTCACAGATAATGGTTGGAGGCTTCAATACCTCACTTTCAGTAATGGACAGAACAATTAGACAGAAAATCAATAAGCGAATAGAGCACTTGAGCAACACAATGAACCAAATTGATGTAGCACACATACTGAACACTCCACTGAACAATAACAGAATCTCTCTTCTTCTTAAGTGCACATGGAACATTATTCAGGCAGACCACATGTGAGGCCACAAAATGATGTTCAATAAATATAAAGCCTTATTAAAACCATACAAAGTATGTTCTCCAACCAAACCGGAATGAAATTAGAAATCAAGGAAACCAGAAAATGTTTGAAAGTTACAAATACATGAACACTAAACAACAAACTCCTAAATAAGTGTTGTAAAGGAAAAAAAAAAGAAAATTAGAAAATGCTTTGAAATGAATGAAAATGAAAACACACCATACGAAAGTGTAGGACACGCCACAAAATAGTGTTTAGTGGAAAACATTACCTATAAATACCTACATGAAAAAAGAAATTCTCAAATGAGTAACTTCATCTTCCACCTTAAGATACTAGAATCCGCCGAGTGTGATGGCTCACACCTGTAATCCCAGCACTTTGAGAGGCTGCGGCAGGTGGATCACCTGAGGTCAGGAGTTTCAGACTGACCTGGCCAACATAGTGAAACTCCATCTCTACAAAAAAAAAAATACAAAAATTAGTCGGGTGTGGTGACGCGAGCCTGTAATCTCAGCTACTCGGGAGGCTGAGGCAGGAAAATCACTTGAACCCAGGAGGCAGAGGTTGCAATAAGCCGAGATTGCACTATTGCACTCCAGCCAAGACAGTAAGAGTGAACTCCATCAAAAAAAAAAAAAAAGATACTAGAACTAAAGAAAAACAAACTAAAGGCAAAACATGTAGAAGGAAGTAAATAATAAAGATTAACATGGAAATAAATAAACTATAGAACAGAAAAACAATAGAGCTTATCAAACAAACCAAAACTGGTTTCTGAAAAAATCAAACTTGAAAATATTTAGTTAGACTGACTAAGAAAAGAGATAACCCAAATTACTAAAATTAGAAATTATAAGAAATACCTTAAAAAATAAGGACTATATGGGAATACTATAATGAAGTCTACATCAACCTAGATAACCTAGGTAAAATAAATTTCTGGAGACACATGCACTGCTGGAACTAACTAGAAACCTAGAAAATTTCAACAGACTTCTAAACAGTAAAGATGTTAATCAGTGATAATAATAATAAAACTTCCCCAAACAAAAACCCAGGACCAAATACATAGTCAAGAATTCTACTAATGTTTAAAACATTAATACCAATAAAGTCTTACAAAAATATAGAAGTAGAAACTCTTTGCAACTCATCCTATGAGGCCAGTGTTACGCTGATACTAAAACTAGATAAAGACATTACAAGAGGTCGGGCGCGGTGGCTCAAGCCTGTAATCCCAGCACTTTGGGAGGCCGAGACGGGCGGATCACGAGGTCAGGAGATCGAGACCATCCTGGCCGACACGGTGAAACCCTGTCTCTACTAAAAAATACAAAAAACTAGCCAGGCGAGGTGGCGGGCGCCTGTAGTCCCAGCTACTCGGGAGGCTGAGGCAGGAGAATGGTGTGAACCCGGGAGGCGGAGCTTGCAGTGAGCTGAGATCCGGCCACTGCACTCCAGCCTGGGCGACAGAGCGAGACTCCGTCTCAAAAAAAAAAAAAAAAAAAAAGACATTACAAGAAATTAAAATTGTAGAACAATATATTCTATGAATGGAGAAGTAGAAATTCTCAACAAAATACTAGGAAACCAAATCCAGCAACACATAAAAAGATTATACAACATGACCAAACAGCATTTATCACAAGAATGCAAGAGTGGCTCAACACAGACAAATCAATGTAATTCACCATATTCATAGAATAAAGGACAAGGTTACATGGATCATCTCAATAGACCACAGAACCATCATTTGACAAAATGCAACACAAATTCATGATAAAAACACTAAACAAATTAGGTAAAAATGGAGCTTCTTGAACCTGATAAATGGCATCTATGAAAAGTCACAACTACCACCACCAAGACTAAATACTTTTCCCTAAAAATCAGAAAATATACAAGGAATCTGCTCTCACCTTTCATATTCATATTTCACTGAAGGTTCTAGCCAGGGAAAGTTGGCAGGAAATTCAATGAAATTCATATATATTGAAATATGAATTTCAATATATAAAACTATTTCTAAGTGTGGATTGCATAGTATCATATACAGAAATTCCTAATGATCCCGCAAAAATATTCAAGATGATTTACTAGAGCAAGTTTGTGAACTGCATAAGATCAATATTTTAAAAAATCAATTGTATATAATAAACATTCCAAAGAGGAAATTAAGAAAACAATTATATTTACAACAACAAAAATAAAATACTTAGGAATACACTTAACAGAAGAAGTACACGACTTGATGCTGAAAACTACAAAACATCATTAAAAGAAATTCAGAGGAATAGCACTGATTTTGTAAATTGTTTTTGGCAGTATGGCCATTTTAATGATATTGATTCTTCTAATATATGAACATAGAATATTTTTCCATTTGTTTTTGTCATCTCTGATTTCTTTCAATAGTGTTTTGTAATTCTCCTTGTAGAAATATTTCACTTCCTTGGTTTCCTGTATTCCTAGGTTTTTCTTTGTGTGAGTGGCTATTGTAAATGGGATTGCAATCCCACTCCTGGGTACATATCCAAAAGAAAATGAATCAGCCTACCAAAAATACACATGCACCTGTACATTCATCACAGCGCTATTCAAAATAGCAGAAATGGATTCAACCCAGGTGCCTATCAATAGTGGATTGGATAAAGAAAACGTAGTATTTATACATCATGGAATACTATACAGCCATAAAAGAAGAATGAAATTTGCAGAAACATGGATGCAACTGGAAACGATTATTGTAACTATTTCCAGAAACAGAAAAGCAACCAGCACATGTTTTCAATTATAAGTAGGAGCTAAATATTGGGTACACATAGTCATAAACATGGGAATGATAGACACTGGGGAATACAAGATGGAGGAGGGAGGGGTTAAGTACTGAAAAAACCCTAGCTATTTAGTACTATGCTTAAGACCTGGATAATTGATTCATTCATACCAAACCTCAGCATCACACGATATTTTCCTCTGCAGCAAACCTGCACATTTACCCCCAATTTCTAAAATAAAATCTGAAAAAAGAAATTGACAAATATTTAACTAAATGGAAAGATAATCCATGTTCATTGATTGGAAAAATTCATATTTTTAAGATGCTGCTATGGTTTGAAGATCTCCTCCCAAAGTTCATGTTTTGAAAACTTAACCCCCAAAGAAATAGTGTTGGGATGTGCAATATAGTAAGAAATGATTGAATCATGAGTGTTCAGCATCATTAATGGATTAATGTCATTATTGCAGGAGTGGGTTAGTTATCATGACGATGGATTTTTACATAGCAAGTCAGTCCCTGATGCTATTTTCTCAGTCTTACGTTCTCACTTGTCTATCCATCAAGCTATGATGCAGCATAAAGGCCCTCAACAGGTGCCGATGCCATGCTCTTTGACTTCCCAGCCTCCAGAACTAAAAGCTGAATGAATTTCTTTCTTTATAAATTACCCAGTCTGTGGTGCTCTGTTACAGCAACAGAAAATTGACTAAAACAGATTAAAACACTCCCCAAATAAATCTTTAGATTCAACACAATTCCTACCAAAATCCATGCTGGCATTTTTTTTTTCTCACAAATTGACAGGCTAATTCTAAAGTTCTTATAGAAGGAGCTGATAATAGCCAAAAAATCCTGAAAAGTAACAAAATTGAAGGACTCACATTTTCTAATATTAAAATTTTCTACATGATAATCAATAGACTGCAGTACTCACAGAAGTATAGACATAGACCTGAGGGAACATAAATAAACTTATGATCTGAGGACAATTTATTTGTAACACAAGTTCCAAAACAATTCAATGGGTTAAATAATGGTGTTTTCAAAAAATTGTTCCTGAAAACTGTATATTCAGATGAAAAAGAATAAAATTGGAGCTCTCAATCAACTGAATCTTGACCAAACAGTAAATATAAGCACTAAGAGCTAAATCTCAAAACAAACCAATCCTAAACCTAAAATAAATAATACATAAATGAATAAATAAATAAAGCAGAAAAAGTAGCTGTAAATCTTCATTTTCTTGGATTAGGCACGGCCACATGTGGTCATAGGTCAGATATGACATCAAAAGCACAAGTGACAAAAAAGGATAAATTAAACATCATCAAATTTTGATTTTAAATGTACTATCAGGCTGAGAGTGGTGGCTCACCCATGTAATCACAGCACTTTGGAAGGCTGAAGTGAGACGATTCTTGGTGGACGAGGGAATAAGTAGTGACTGATAATGGATATGTGCTGTTTTTGTTTTTTGTTTTTTGTTTTTGAGACAGAATCTCACTCTGTAGCCCAGGCTGGAGTGCAGTGGGGCTATCTCAGCTCACAGCAATCTCTGTCTCCCAGGTTCAAATGATTGTGCTGCCTCAGCCTCCCAAGTAGCTGGGACTACAGGCATGCGCTACCACGCTCGGCTGACTTTTGTATTTTTAGTGGAGACGGGCTGTTGCCATGTTGCCCACGCTGGTCTTGAACTCCTGACCTCAGGTGATCCACCCACCTTGGCCTCCCAGAGTTTTGGGATTACAGGCGTGAGCCACCATGCCCAGCCATGTGTGTGTGCTTTCATTCTGCGGTAATGAAAATGTTCTGGAACTAGATAGTGGTGATGGTTGTACAACTTTGCAAATACACTAAAAACCACTGAACTGTACACTCTAAAAGGATAATTGTTATGGTATTTGAGTTGTATCTCACTAAAAAAGAGTATGTGATAGTGGCAGAAGGACAGATGATTGGTCGATGAAACATAATAGAGAACTTAAAAACATACTCCCTCACCACTGTGGCCATATTTGACAAAAGAGCAAAAGTAATTCAATGGAAAAACAGAAATCTTTTCAACAAATAGTATGAGAGCAATTGAGCATCCATAGACGAAACAATGAACCTTGATCTAACTCATAATTTATCCAAAAATGACATCATAATAGAGCACAGAATTAAATGTTTAAGTATAAAATTTTAGAAAAAGCATAGGAGAAAATCTTCAGAATATCCACCTAGAAAAAGAGTTCTTAAACCAAAAGCAAAATCTATAAAAGGAGAAGTTACAGGAAATTTTATTAAAATTATAATAACTATTATTTTTGCTCTGTGAATGACCCTATTAAGAGCATAAACAGACTACAAACCAGACAAGACAGAAATATTTGTAAACCACATGTTCGACAAAATGTTCCTATCAAGAATATATATAAAGAAGTCTCAAAATTCAAAAGTAAAAACAGAAAGTAAGAAAAAACGGCCAAAATACACAAAGTGGCATTTCACTAAAGAAGGGATATAGATAGAAAATAAGCACATAAAAAGATAGTCAGCATCATTATCTGTGAAGAAAATGTAAGTTAAAACCACAACGAGGCCGGGCATGGTGGCTCACACCTACAATCCCAGCACTTTGGAAGGCCGACAATGGCTCGAGCCCAGGAGGTGGAGAGTAGCCTGAGCAACATGATGAGATGCTATTTCTATTAAAAAATACAAAAATTAGTCAGGCAAGGTGGTGTGCACCTGTAGTCCCAGCTACTCAGGAGAGACCGGCCTGGGCAACATCGTGAGATTGTGTCTCTATAAAAAGTAAAAAATAAAATACAATTAAACGCACTATCAAAAAGTGAAAAGATGAGCTGGGTGTGGTGGCTTGTGCCTCTCATCACTTGAGAGGATCGCTTGAGCCTGGAAAGTCGAGACTGCAGCTGCCGTGATGGTGCCACTGCACTCCAGTCTTTGTGACAGTCTTTGTCTCAAAATCAAAAACAAACACACGAACGAAAAAACACAATTGGATACCATTACACAATTGTTAGAAATTGCGAAGAAAAAAAGTGACAATGCAAAATGCAGAGAAACTGAGTCATTCTCCCATGCTGTTAGGAAAAAAATACAAACAGCAACCACTTCAGGCTTCTTAAAACCCTAAACATACAACTACCATATAATCTAGGCATTACACTCCTGGTCATTTATCCCTAGAGAGAGGAAGACTTCGGTTTACACCAAAACCGATCCATGGATGTTCAGAGCATATTTATTCATAATAAGTCCCAAGCCTAAAACAAGCCAAATACCTTCAACTGGTGCCTGCTGTTAAACCAACTGCAGTACCTGCACTTCCTGAACTATTCAGCAGTTAAAAGGAATCAAGTATTGATACATACAACAGCCAGCATGAATAATCTCTAGATTATTCTGAGTGAGAAAAACCAAATTCAAATGTTACACATTCTATGATTCTCTTTATATAAAATCCTCGAAATGACAGAATTATAGATATGGAGAGCAAATGAGTGGTTGGTTGTGGTTACAGATGCGACGGGCAGGCAGTGAGTGGGGGTGGCTATAAAGGGGGCCATGGAGCTGCTTGTGTTGATGGGCTGTTCTGAATCTTGGTGGTATCCGTGTCAGTGTTCTTGTGACACCCTACTAGAATTTTGTAAGACTATGACACTGGGGAAAACTGAGTGAAAGTACACGGGATCCTCCTTAACACTTCCTGTAAATATACAATTATTGCAAAATTTGGAGATAAAAATCATTTGTACTTCCATACACTAGCATTAAAAACTTGGAAAATAAAATATTTAATAAGCCACACCATTTACAATAGCATCCCACAATGTGACATACTTAGGGATAAATTTAACAAAACGTGAGGCTAGCCCACTGATAATTACACATTCAAATTGTTCCTGGCAAAAATATGCAGCACACCTTTGGCAGCCTGTCCAGATCCACAGGTACAGGCCCACATGTGGATACTGGAGAAAGGGAGTAGGGCTAATATCTCTGTAGTCAGGGTGATGCTGCTGTAGAACCTATTTGCACTAGGCATACACCTTCTAGCTTATTCTTTCCCATCTCATGCATCTCTCTAGGGTCCTCTTCACCTCTAGACTGCCTTTTTCTCTCACGAGGATCTCGAAGGACCTTACAGCACATTACAAGGCATACGTCTCGCTTTTCTTTGGACATATTATTCCCCATTGACATTTACCTTCTGAAATCACCATACCCCAGAGCATAATGCTCTGTCCCTTAATTCAATATAAATTTTAAATGTCCTTTGAGCCACAAATGATAGGGAAACAAAGATAAAGAAAACACCCTCTCTGTCCTCCAGTGCTTCACACTATTAAGGATGAACCAATTCGTTTAAAGAGACCTCAAATTACAATAGACCTGTCTCAGCAAACTTATGTGGAACTTAAGGGAGCCTAGTAACCCGTCTCCCTGGCAACAGTTTCCACTCTACTCATTGCCTAAGGACTGATTTCCTTCCCTCCCTTCCCATCCCCTCCTATTCGTCTGTCTTCCTGATCAAATAAATTTCATGCCACACTCAGAATACAAGAAAGAGAGAAAGTGCAGGAAAGAGAAAAAAAAAGCCTAGATGTGTTGTTTATCACCTGTTGGAAGCTGTGCCTGACTCTGTCCATTTCATTTATTCGGAGTCTTAGAGCAACTAGACAAGTCCAGTGCCATTTTTTCATGCACCACGGGAAGACACAGGGCCTGGGACCCCGCAGGGTGCCTCATGCAGGGAGTAGCTTCAATACAGAGGAGGAATATCAAACCCAGAAATCATGACACTGTCCCTGTTCTCCTCTATGTTTAAAAATAATAATAATAATAGGGCCAAATGGTTTTAGGGAAGTTTTACAAAATTGGGATACTAAATGGCATTAAAGACTACAAGGGGTTAAAAAGCCCCACCTTCATCAACCAAAACAAAACAATGAAAACAAAGGGAAACAATACAAGAAATTTTACAGACATTACTCTCTCCACCCCTCAGGTGTTCCTACTGACTATAACAATAAATTAATTCTAAATAATTAAGGGATACAAATAGTTATGGTCCAAATCTCCCTCTTTGAAAAACATACACGCACACACACAATTACACACTCAGTGAAAAATGTGAGTAATTTTAACTTTGCTAATCGTTAAACTAAAGCAAAGATTCCAATTCATAATCATCAGATTAACATTTTTTTATTCCTTAAATGCAAAATTAGGTTAAAAGACAATGTGCAAATCTTATGTCTTGTAGCAAAGTGATGCCATAATACACAAGGTTCAGTATTGATTGAGCCAGTACATTTAGAAATCAGATGGCATCATAATCAAATGCCGTAAAACATATTTTCAAAAAAATATTTCACTCTTTGCCCCACTGAAACTATCCCATGTATCTTATAATGAAATATGACAAAAACTAGAAATATACCAATGCATAGGCAAACTTTCAAAGTAATATCATTTAAAATGACCCCCCAAATTGGAAGTGACCTGAATTTCTAATAACAATGTATAATAATTAATTGAATAATGGTCTTTTCTCCCCCATAGATACTCATATTACCTAGAAAAATAATTACCAGGTCTATCTAGTGGTTTGAAAAATGTTTGTGAAATTACTGCCAGGTGAAAATCAGAATATAAATTACATATCGCTATCATTTCAACTACTGAAAAAACATTTATTCATATGCAAAAATGATCTAGCCAGGAACACAATATTATAAGATGTATTATGTGTGTGGCATTGAAATTCATTTGATCAGGAAGATAGAAGAGTGGGAGGGAATGGAATGAGATAAAGAAATCAGTCCTTAGGCAATGAGCAGAGTGGAAACTGTTGCCAGGGAGACGGGTTACCAGGCTTCTGAAACAGCGTAAATGAGAGATGATGAAATTCTAAACCAAGGGAGAGAATGCGGGGATAAAGAAAAAGGAAAAATTGATGTTATTTTGTGTGCGTGTGTGTGTGTATATATATATATATAAATAGTCTTTCTGTACAAAAAATTATACATTATTATATATAATTAATTTTCTGTACAAAACTACATATATATAACTATGTATACAATTTTTTGTATAGAAAGACCGTATCTGGAAAAAAAGAAAAATGATTCCTTTTCCTCAGGAACCAAACAACTAAAAAACAAAAACAAAATCAATAAACACCACCAAAAAAAACCCAAAAAACAGAAAGTAAATGTTACATGGGTCTTCTGACTATTGGAATAATTTGAAATAATAGTATTAGGTACTGTTTACAAATTACTTAATCAGAACCAGGCAATTATCTCTTGTCATATTTTTATGCAGCATATGAGATCTTTTTTCATCAGTATCCTCATTTTAAAGAGATGACTGAAGTGGAAAGGGTTAGGTAGCCTGAGCCCTGTCATACAGGCAGACTGGGAGATCATTCTAGAACTCCTACCAGAGAACGGGCCCTAACTTATACCCTGAATTACATTCCCAGTGCCTGGGAAAGAATGATAGGATACACAGACCTGAATTAAATCTGAAATAAATCTGAAATTCAACTTCTCATTGCTTCTTTTATTCTTTCTTCTTCTCTTCTTCTTTCTTCTTCTCCCCTTCTTCTTCTTTCTTCTCCTTCCTTTCTTTCCCCTTCCTTCCTTCCTTCCATCTTCCCTCTTCTTTCTTCTTTTTCTTCTTTTTTTTTTGGCAGGGGTGGGGTGCGGTGTTAAACTCATTTCTAAGAATGTTTGGTCTTCTCCATGCTAGTGATTTGGCTGTAAGATTAGGGTTTGCAGTATTGGTTCCCCTGTGGAAGGTTAATAGTTAACGGGCACATAAAGATTACAGTTCATGAGTAACCTTTCAAATTAAAGAAGAGAGAGGAGGTTAGGTTCACCTTTTAATTGTTTGTTGGGGATAAATGGGTGGAGTTAACAAGTAATAGGAGATGGTGGTGGGTCTAACAGAATACTCAAAGGTAAATTTATCTCCCCTCTCCAAATAGCAGAAAGAACCACAAGTCCGGGGACCTAACTCTGCCGTCTCTCCCTGGGTACAGATTGGTGTTGGGGAGAGCAGACCAGGAGAATATGCTGTAAGACAATTTAAGACAACTTACACAGGGTCACAGGAAGCTGGAGCTGCGCTGCAGTGTGGAATATGTGATGAGCAGCTGATGAAAAAAAAAAAAAAGACAGAAAAACAGGCACTGCAGCACACCAAACAGACATGGCAAAGATCACTATAGGAAAATTCTCCAAAATCCAGAGTTGCTGGATTTGCACCACGGGGTTAAAAAATGTTTTGTTTATTTTCTATATTTTCCAAATTTCATTAAAAAAGTATTTATTTCGCATAAAATATCTTTATAAAAATTAATTGAAACCCAGTAAACTGCATTGCTCTGTTTAGTGGTCTCTCGGGGGAATCCATCCAGTAGCACTGCTTCACCTCTTACACGCACTCAGAGTTTTCAGAGGTACTAACGGAGGACTTTGCCCAAGACAATGACTCTGAAGGATGGAATATTATTCAAGGTGTGTATTACTGGCCTGAATTTATAACTGAGCTGAAAGTGTAAGCTGGAGAAGGCTAACTATATGTTAAAAAGTAGAATCAGTCACAAGAAGTTAATTTGATTTATAAACACCGTTCTACACAAAAAATAGCAATACGATTAGCAGATAAAAATTAAGAAAGGAGGCTGGAGGCTGGGCTCTGTGGCTCACGCCTGTAATCCCAGCACTTTGGGAGGCCGAGGTGGGCGGATCCCAAGGTCAGTCAGGAGGCAGAGATTTCCTGGCTAACACGGTGAAATCCCGTCTCTACTAAAAATACAAAAAATTAGCTGGGCATGGTGGCGGGTGCCTGTAATCCCAGCTACTAGGGAGGCTGAGGCAGGGGAATGGCGTGAACCAGGGAGGCAGAGCTTGCAGTGAGCCAAGATCGCGCCACTGCACTCTAGCCTGGGCAACACAGTGAGATTCCGTCTCAAAAAAAAAAAAAAAAAAAAAGGGTAGTATTAAAATATAAATATATGATCTGATTATTTTTTCCAAAGTATACACAGGCACAACATTGTTAGAAAATACATAAAATAAATTGCGGTGATATAAATGGAAATGGAATTACTGGAGTAATTTCTGTTTTTCTAAATCTGCATTCTCTCAATTATTTATATTCTGACTTAATATCTTTTCAACTTATAAGGAAACAATAGTTTTTAAAATAAAGAACATAAACATTCTTATAAATGGGCGAAGACATAAACAATATATACCAAAATTATAAATAATATGTAAGAAAAAACGTTTGAGCTTCCTAATAGTTATGCAAATTCAGACCTGCAGAATGGCATGCCATTTCCACATCTCAACTGTCAAAAAATGTTAAAAACGTATGTACTGCAAAGCTGGTGAGACAGCATATATTTTGCACCTGCACCACAGGGAATTAAGTAGGCAAACCCTAGCAAGTACATTAAAAATGCCATTTTTTGGCCGGGCGTGGTGGCTCACACCTGTCATCTCAGTACTTTGGGAGGCCGAGAAAGGCGGATCACGAGGTCAGGAGACTGAGATCATCCTGGCTAACACGGTGAAACCCCGTCTCTGCTGAAAATACAAAAAAATTAGCCGGGCGTGGTGGTGGGCACCTGTAGTCCCCGCTACTCAGGCGGCTGAGGCAGGAGAATGGCGTGAACCCGGGAGGCAGAGCCTGCAGTGAGCCGATATCGTGCCTAGACGACAGAATGAGACTCCGTCTCAAAAAAAAAAAAAAAAAAAGATGTGGAGAGATTGTAACCCTTGTAAATCAATGGTGGAAATGTGTCGCATTTCCTGCCAAAGTAAAACAGAATGACTCATGGAATGACCCATCCCTAGCAATTCCACTCCTAGGGATGTGGCTTCTGATATTGGGAACAAAATCAGGAACTACTTACATGTAAATGAGTTCTATATCCCAGAAATTCTATATCCGGGCAATGAGCTGTGGCTCATGCCTGTAATACCAGCACTCTGGGAGGTTGATGAGGGCAGACTGCTTGAGCTCAGGAGTTGCAGACTCGCCTGGGCATCATGGTGAAACCCAGTCTCTACCAAAAATACAAAAAAATCAACTGGGTGTGGTGCTGTGTGCCTGCAGTCCCAGCTACTCAGGAGGCTGAGGTGGGAGGATCACTTGAGCCTCCATGGTAGAGGTTACAGTGAGCCAAGATCAAACCACTGCACTCCAGCCTGGGTGACAGAGTGAGATTCTGTCTCAAAAAAAGACAAGAAAAGAAAAAAGAAGAAATTCTATATCCTGTACAATTATCCTTATAATGCAAATGAAGTAGAAATGAAGACTTTCTCAGGTGAAAGAAAACTGTGGGAATTAATCACCAGCAGATCTCCCCTGTAAAAAATGTTAAAATAATTTTTCAGGGAGAAGGCAATAACTTAGAAACTCAGATCTAGATAAAGAAAGAAAATATGTTAGAGAAGGGATACATGAAGGTAAAATAAAATTGCATTTCTTAGCTATCATTGATCTAAAAGATAACTTTGTTTAAAGTAATGATAGTAGCAATGTATTAGGTGATTATATGATTATTTTTCTTTTGTCTGTTCATGTGGTGCATTACATTAATTTATTGATTTTTCAAATATGGAAGAAGTCTTGCATGTTTGGAATCAATCCATATTTGGAATGAATCCCACTAGGTCATGGTGTATAATTCCTTATATATTGCTGGATTCAACTTGCTTATATTTTGTTGAGAGTATCTGCATCTGTATTAGAAGCAAATCATATCTCTGATAAGGAACTTGTACTGAGAATATAGAAAGAACTATTACAACACAATGACATAAAGATGAATAACCAATTTTTTAAAAGGGTGAAGGATCTTAACACTTCCTCAAAGAAGAAATATAAATGGCTAACACACACATGAAAAAAATGTTCAACATCATTAGTCATTAGGACAGTGCAAATCAAAACCACAATGAGACAACTCTCCACATCCTCTGAGATGGCAACATTCAAAAGGACCCATTAGCATGTGTTGGTGAGGATGCAGAAAAATTGGACAACTTGTATGCTGCTTGCGGGAGCATGAAATTGTGCACCCACTTCTAGAAAGATTCTGCGTTTCCTCACCAGATGATAGTCACCAGATGATCCTGCGACTTCTCTTTACCATGAGAAAATAAATTTTCACACAAATACTTGCATGTGAATACTTACAGCAGAAGTAAGCACAAGCCAAAGGCTTCAGAAATAACCCCAGTGTCCAGCAATAAATGAATTGATGGTGGTGATCATGTACAATGGAATATTACTAAGCCATAAAATATAACAAAGTACTGATACATTCCATAATAGAGAGGTATCTCAAAAATATTATGCTCTGTGAAAGACGCCAGACAGCAAAGTCCACATATTCTATGATTTAATGCATGTAAAATAACCAGAATAAGTAAATTCATACAGTCATTGGGAATGGGATGGAATTGCTTAATAAGTAAGAGGTTTTATTTTAGGGTGATGAAAATGTTTTAGAACTAGATAGAGGTAGTAGTTTAATAATATTTTGAATGTACTAAATGCAGTTGAGTTGTTCATTTTAAAATGATTAATTTTAGGTTATATGAATTTCAACTCATTTTTTAAGCTGAAAGAATTAATTACCAGCACACCCACAATTTTTAAAAATGTTAGAGAGAATCTTCTAATGTAGAAGAAAACTCATACCAAGTGGAAATACGAAGCAACACCAATGATTCTGAATTAGGGGCAATTTTGCCTCCCAAGGTATGTTCAGTAATGTCTGAAATTATTTTTGGCTGTCCTGACTGGGGAGGAGGGTGATTTGTTACACGTATCCTGTGTGTAGAGGTCAGGAATAGAGCTAAAAATACCGCAATGAACAGTATAAAATCTCCTATGTCAAAAAATAATTATTTATCCTATGTGAATAGTGCCAAGGTTGTAAAAACATGATATATGCAAAGGGAAAAACAGCATGGGAAATGATAATAATTTTTTTTCAAAAAATTGAAATGTTTTGAAAATATGATTAAATTATAGTAATAGCAAATATTATTAATTATTGTAGAGTGGGGTATAGCATTTATAAAGTAAAAAGAACACAATAGTGCAATGGTCAGAGCAGAAAAAAAGAAAATATACTATTACTAGGAACTATAGATGGTATACATAAGGTGGTATATCATTTTAAGGTAGTCTGTGATAAGGTAAACATGTATATTCTAAACTCTAAAGTAACCACTAAAATAGAGTTACAGCTAATAAGAGAAAAAAATAATAAAAATAATTAATATGTAGGAAGCAGAATGAAAGGGAAGATGGGAACAGACGGCAGACAGGACAAATAGAAAACAAACAGAAAGATGAAATATTCGAAGTTTACCATGTCAATATCACATGAAATATAAGTGGTTTAAATACGGCAATTAGGAGCCGGGCGCGGTGGCTCACGCCTGTAATCCCAGCACTTTGGGAGGCCGAGACAGGCGGATCACGAGGTCAGGAGATCGAGACCATCCTGGCTAACACGGTGAAACCCCGTCTCTACTAAAAAAAAAAAATACAAAAAAACTAGCCGAGCGAGGTGGTGGGCGCCTGTAGTCCCAGCTACTCGGGAGGCTGAGGCAGGAGAATGGCGTAAAAACCCGGGAGGCGGAGCTTGCAATGAGCTGAGATCCGGCCACGGCACTCCAGCCTGGGTGACAGAGCGAGACTCCATCTCAAAATAAATAAATAAATAAATAAATAAATAAATAAATAAATACCGCAATTAAGGCCCAAACTGGAATTTCTAGTTTCATCTCAGAGACTAACGGGAGTTAGCAGGACAGTGGCCTCTGATGGCCACAAACATGTGGGGAGTGGGATTGCCTCTGCTTGGTGGATTTTCTGTCCCAGAAGTTCCTCTAAGAACTCCATTAGGTCTTGTAGGGTACACTCCAGAGATTCCAGAAGAAGCTTCACTCTAGGTAAAGGAACAGTAGCCTCTAAATAAACACAAACCCCACTAATCCCCTAAGTAACAAATACAGGTAAATCCACAGAGAAAAGGGCAACAAAACCTATAGCCATTGAGCACTCACGGAAAACCCATGGAGCTGGATGGGGGTAACAGCACAAATAAAGCCCTGCCACTGGGGGAGGGCCAGGAAAACACAGGAGGGAGGTTGGGAGCACTAAGGATCAGCCAGAGTTAAGCAACGAAAATAAATAAGAGGGCATCCAATTTTTTTTTTTGAGATAGGGTCTTGCTCTGTTGCCCAGGCTGGAGTACAGTGAAACAATCTCAGCTCACTGCAACCTCTGCCTCCTGGGTTCAAGTGATTCTCCTGCCTCACCCTTCTGGGTAGGTGGGACTACAGGCATTGACCACCACTCCCAGCTAATTTTGGCATTTTTAGTAGAGATGGGGTTTCACCATGTTTGGCTAGGCTGGTCTGGAACTCCTGACTTCAGGTGGTTTCACCATGTTTGGCCAGGCTGGTCTCAAACTCCTGACCTCAAGTGATCTGCCCACCTCGGCCTCCCAAAGTGCTGGGATTACAGGTATAACCCACTACGCCTGGCAGGCATTCAAATATTAAAGGAAGAAAATTGCCTCTGTTTGCTGATGACATAATCTTATATATAGAAAACCCTAAAGAGGTTACCAAAAAAACTTTAAGACTAATAAACACATCTAGTAAAGTTGCAGGATACGAAATCAATGGGCAAAAATTAGTTGTGTTTCTGCATACTAACAACGAATGATCCAGGAGGAAAAAATAAGAAAACAATCCCATTTACAACAGCATTAAAAAATTCATACTTAGGAGTAAATTCAACCAGAATGTGACAGATTTGCATAGAATAAATTATAAAAGATTAATAAAAGACACTGAAGATAACACGAATAAATAAAAAGACACCTGGTGTTCATGAATTGGAAGAATTAATGTTGCTAAAATAGACGGATACCATCCATAGCAATTTAGAGATTCTGAGCAATTGCTATCAAAATTCCAATGTCATTTTTCACTGAAATAGACAAAGCAATCCCCAAATTCACACGGAACAACAAAAGACCTTGATTAGCCAGAATAATCTTGAGCAGCATGAATAAAGCTGGAGGCATCACATTACCTGATTTCAAAATACGTTACAAATCTGTAGTAATCGAAAGGGCATGGCATAGAAACAGATACATCAACCAACGGAACAAGATAGCCTAGAAATAAACACATGCATCCATGGTCAATTCATTTTTGAAAAAGTTTCTAACACCACACGTGGGAAAAGAAGCTTCTGTTTAATAAAGGGTGTTGAGAAAACCAGGTATCTATATGCAGAAAACAAAATTGGACTCCTTTTTCACACCTTTTACAGAAAAATATCAAAATGGATTAAACACCTAAACATGAGACCTAAATATGTAAAACTACTAGAAGAAAACATAGAGGAAAGCCTCCATGACATGGGTATGGCAAAGGGTTTCTTGGACATGACCCCAAAAGCACAGGCAAAAAAAGCAAAAATACACAAATGGGATTGCATCATACTAAAAAGCTTCTGCACAGGAAAGGAAAAATTTAACAGAGTGAAGAGACCACCTCTGGATTGGTAGAAAACACAGGTGCCCTTCAACTGATCATGGAGTTACATTTGGATACACCTGTCGTAAACTGAAAATGAAAACTGGAAATGTTGTAAGAAATGCATTTAGTACAACTGACCTACCTTAAACATGCTCAGAACACATATTATCTGAGCAAAATCATCTGGCAGTACAGTCCACTGTGGAGCATTTTCTTTATCCCCATGATCACACGATAACTGAGAACGGCATCTCACTGCTACTGCCCAGCATAGTGAGTATTGTACCACATATTGCTAGCATGAGGAAAGATCGAAAGTTAAAATTCAAAGTAAGATTTCCATCGAGTGTGTATTGCTTTCACAACACTGTGAAGTTGAAAAAACTGGACCATCACAAGTCGAGACTGTCTGTATTTGCAAACCAAACATTTATAAGGGGTTGATATCCAAAATATATAAGGAATTTAAACAACTCAATAGCAAGAAAATAAATGGCTCAATTTTAAAATGGGCAAATGATCTGAATAGACATTTCTCAAAAGAAGACAAAAGACTGACAAATATAGGAAGAAACGCTCAACATCAGCAATCATCAGGAAAATGCAAGTTCAAGCCACAATGACCTATCACCACATATGTTAGAATGTTTTTCATAGAAAAGCCAGGAGATAACAAGTGTTGGCGAGGATGTGGAGGAAAGGGAACCCTTGTACACTGTTGGTGGGAATGTAAATCAGTGCAGACATATGGAAAACAGTATGGACATTCTACAAAAAGTTAAAAATAAAACTACCATATTATCCAGCAATGCTACTACCGAGCAAACATCCAAAGAAAATGAAATCAATAGGTTTAAAAGGTATCTTCACTGCCATGTATCAACTTAACTATCCATCAACAGATGAATGGATAAAGAAAATGTGGTATATATACACAATGAAATATTATTTATCCTTTAAAATGAAGGAAATTCTGTCATTAGTAACAACATGGATGAACCTAGAGAACATAAAATAAGTGAAATAGGCTGGACGCGGAGGCTCATGCCTGTAATTCCAGCACTTTGGGAGGCCGAGGCGGGTGGATCACGAGGTCAGGAGATCGAGACCATCCTGGCTAATGCAGTGAAACCCCGTCTCCACTAAATATAAAAAAAAAAAAAAAAAAAAAAAAATTAGCCGGGCGTGGGGGCGGCGCCTGTAATCCCAGCTACTCGGGAGGCTGAGGCAGGGGAATGACATGAACCCGGGAGGCGGAGCTTGCGGTCAGCCGAGACTGCACCACTGCACCCCAGCCTAGGTGACAGAGCGAGACTCCGTCTCAAAAAATAAATATATAAATAAATTGAAATAAGCCAAACACAGAAAGACAAATACTATGTTATCTCACTTAAAATACTATGTTATCTCACTTATACAAGGAATCTCAAAAAGTTGAACTCATAGGATCGCTTGAAACCAGGAGGCAGAGCTTGCAGTGAGCCGAGATCGCGCCACTGCACTCCAGCGTGGGCAACAGAGTGAGACTGCCTCTCAAATAAAAAAAAAAAAATTGAACTCACAGAAGTAGAGAATAGAATGGTGGTTATCAGAGGCCAGGTGGCTAGGAGGCGGCCACGGGGAATGGAGCGAGACCACTCAAAGGATACAAAGTTTCAGTTAGACTGTAAGAGTTAAGTCTTAGAGATTGTACACCATGAAGTCTATAGTTAAAAATAATATATTATATCTTTCAAATCTGAGGTAACTGTAGATTTTAAATGTTCTCACCGTGGGCTGGACGCGGTGGCTCACGCCTGTAGCCCCAGCATTTTGTGAGGCCGAGGCAGGCAGATCACTTGAGGTCAGGAGTTTAAGGGCAACCTAGCAGAGACAGGTGAAACCCTGTCTCTGCTAAAAGTATAAAAAACACCTGGGCGTGGTGGTTCCTGTAGTCCCAGCTACTAGAGAGGCTGAGACAGGAGAATTGCTTCAACCTAGGAAGCGGAGGTTGCAGTAAGCTGAATTCGCACCACTGCACTCCAGGCTGGGAGACAGAGCATGACTTTGTCTCAATAAAGGAGGGGAGGGGAGGGGAGCGGAGGGGAGGGGAGGGGAGGGGAGACAAAAAGTAGCCAGGTAGTGGCGCAAGCCTATAGTCCCAGCTACTAGAGAGAGGCAGAAGAATCGCTTGAGCCCGAGGGGCAAAGGTGGCAGTGAGTCGAGATCCACCGCTGTACTCCAGCCTGGGCGACAGAGGGAGACTCCATCTCAAATAAATAAAATAAAGTAAATGTTTTCACCATGAAGAAATGATCATGTACTGTGGTGGATATGCCAATTAGCTTGATTTAATTATTCCACAATGTAAACCTATATCAAAACATTACATTTTACCACTAACATGTATATAAGTATTACTTGTCAACTAAAACAAATATAAAATAAAACAAGAGCACTCAGAAACATCCAGGAATACAGTGCCTACCTGACTGAAGCTGAATCAGGATATCCAGAACCCGTTACCAAAACAACAGGAGTTGAGTCCAGGTTCTTCTGCTGCTGGCCGCACAGAAAACCAATGACTGAGACTACCAGCATTGCCAAGGAAGAAGGCCAAGGAAGAAGGCTTTAATCAGGTGCTGCAGCCAAGGAGATAGAAGCTCAGCCTCAAATCCATCTCCCTGACTGACTAAAGCAAGGGATTTATATAGCAGGGAAGAAATGTAACCACGTGTAAGAAAACAGGAACTAGGGAGGGGCAAGGAAGCAATCATGATGAATGAGGGGTCCAGGATCTCATTGTCTGAATGTGCTGACCTGGTGAGTTTCAGTTCTTTGACACACTTTTTTTTGAGAGTCCTGAAGATGGTTTCCTGAGGCAGTAACTCAGATAAAACAAATGTAACGTTTCAAGCTTTAAGACCAGAAGGGTCAATTTCTATGTTTATCCCAACAACAATCTATGGGATTATTGGGTTGGTTTCAAGGCTTCCCTTAACCAGACTAACAAGCACTAAGTGAAAGTAGTAGAGCAATAGAGCTGGGAGAACTGCAAGAGACAAATTCTTACAAGGGAACAGTGCAAATGGAATACTCAATGCCGAGGAGAAAAATACAAAACAAAGTAGGGAATAGACATTGAGTAAAACCTTATGCTAAATAAGCCTGTGTTCTAAACACAAGGTATCACAAGAGAAATGGGGATTCTTCACTGTATTCTGTACAGGGAGGGTATAGCAAGAACATAGGCATGGTCTGTACAGAGGATCGAAGATAAGAATTATAGTAGATTTCTTGTCAGCAACTACGCAGGAAAGAAGACAATGGAGTGCTATCTTTAAATGCTGAAAGGAAATGTACTGTCAATCCAGGATTCTTTTATTCTACTGTTTTACATAGTAAGAAAATGCTTCAAAAATGAAGGTGAGAAAAGACATTCTCAAAACAAAAGCTGAAGACATTGATTAACAGAAGACCCACTATATAAAAAATGAGAAACATTCAATGGCGTTCTTAACGCTGAAGGAACATGATCAATGTCAAACATTTGAATGTAGGCAAATAGGTAAGAGTTTTGGAAACAGAATAAATACAGGTAAATGAAACCATTTTTTTCTTATTTTTATAGTCTGACATAACCCGCATTTTAAAGGAAAAAGAGTAATCATGTTTTGTCTGTTCATAGTATATATATAAATCATTTTATATATAAAATTATATATACATCTATTATCAAAAATTATATATATTTATAAACATATGACAATAATAGCACAAAGATAGGTGGGAGTGATTGGAAATTTACTGTCATAAAGTCTTTATATGACATGTGAAGAGGTATATTATTTAAAAGTACACTCATTACATTTAAATGTATATTGTAAACCCCAGGACAACTAGTTTCTTTTCTTTTTTTTTTTTGGAGACGGAGTCTCACTCTGTCACCCAGGCTGGAGTGCAGTGGCGCGATCTCTGCTCACTGCAAGCTCCGCCTCCGGGGTTCACGCCATTCTCCTGCCTCAGCCTCCCGAGTAGCTGAGACTACAGGTGCCCACCACCATGCCCGGCTAATTTTTTGTATTTTTAGTAGAGATGGGGTTTCACCGTGTTGGCCAGGATGGTCTCCATCTCCTGACCTCATGATCCGCCCGCCCCGGCCTCCCAAAGTGCTGGCATTACAGGCGTGAGCCACCGCACCCGGCCTGTCATATAGTCTTTATATGACATGTGAAAAGGTATAATATTATTTAAAAGTACGTTCAGATTACATTTAAATGTATATTGTAAACCCCAGGACAACTAGTTTTTTTTTCTTTTAATGGAAGTCAGCTTCCAGTTTACAAGTGACACTGAAGTCATCACTCCTATCCTTAGAAAAAGAGGAAAACCTAAAATCAGTAACTTTTCTTAGACCCCTCAGAGAATTGAGGTTGCAGGAGAAAGTGCCACCTGAAATCTGAAGAGACTGGTGCACACAGAGTCACAGCTGAGATCTCACACCTGGAGCAGAAGCCATTGGAGCCATAATCTGGTAGAAATTCTTAAACAGTAATTTTGGTGAATTTCTGGACAGTGAATTTGGACTAGCATGAGAGTAAAAAGCTCCCAGGGGTCAGAGTCTTGAGGGGGCCTCCCCAATCTTTGTGGGTTTACCTCTATGAACCTGATTGTTACCTGGCGTAATGACTACGGGACATAACTGAATTTCTACCCCACCCGAATGCTGCTTAGAAAGAATACCTGTTGGATAGTATGCTTATTACCTGCATAACTAAATAATATGTACACCAAACCCCCACAACATGCAGTTTACCTACATAATAATCCAGCATATGTACCACTAAACCTAAAGAGTTAAAGAAAAAAGAAGGACATATATGCAGTACAAAGTTCTCTTTGTAACTAGACCAGCCAAAACTAGTGGAACCAAGATAGCTGACCTAATGGCTTCAAAAAGATCGCAGGTTTTATTATAATTTCGTTTCTGTGTTAAATGACACTTCCACCAGTGCCATGACAGTTGACCACGCCATGAAAACAACTGCAAGAAGCCACAGAAGACCAAAAAGGAAGGCGTCACTCTGGTTCCAAGTTCACTGCCCTTTTCTGGAAAAGACATGACTATTTATCCTACCACTTTTAATGTCCAGTCCCTTTATTATATTGACACCCTATATTTTAACCTCCTCACCTCCGACTAGTAGAGAAGCTGATTTGCAACCCACATCCCTGCTTCTTCATCTCCTGGCCCTGAATAAGCTTGCTCTGTTTGATGCTCACTTTCGGTTCCTTATTGGCTCTGTGGCACCAAACGGGGACAGATCCCATCTTTTCAGGCTACCAAGCTTATTGGTTAAAAAATGGCAACCATGGGCCGGACGTGGTGGCTCACGCCTGTAATCCCAGCACTTTGGAGGCTGATGTGGGTGGATCACGAGGTCAGGATATGAGACCATCCTGGCTAACACAGTGAAACCTCGTCTCTACTAAAAATACAAAAAATTAGCCGGGAGTGGCGGTGGACGCCTGTAGTCCCAGCTACTCAGGAGGCTGAGGCAGGAGAATGGCGTGAACTTGGGAGGCAGAGCTTGCAGCAAGCGAAGCTCCTACCACTGCACTCCAGCCTAGGCGACAGAGCGAGACTGTCTCAAAAAAAAAAAAAAAAAAAGGCAACTGTGGCAGGACTCTGGAATAGACAAAAAATAAAAAATAAAAATAAAAATAAAAAAGGCAACCGTGGCAGGACTCTGGAATAGATAGCCCACTTCCTTGTTTCGGAAGCGTCTTTACCTCCTCTGAGACTCAGAAACTGGTGCCCAACAACATTGGCCAGCAAAGGACATGCATGCCCATTTTCTTTCCAGCTTGGGTTTCTCCCCTTCTGGGAAATGCCCCCTCCACCACTCCTCCTTGCCTTTGGTCAGTGGCAGCCACTGCCCTCCATTTAAAAGAGACAGAGAATTTAACCTTTGAGCAATCCCTAACCATCTGGATTCCCCAAAACCCAGACCCTCATAAAAGAAAGGGGGGCAAAATGACTGTCCCCAGGCAGGGCCCTCCAGTTACAGGTAATGCTTATTATTGATAACTCTCACATAACTTTTTTTTTTTTTTTTTTTTGAGACGGAGTCTCACAGTGTCACCAAGCCTGGAGAGAAGTGGTGCCATCTCGGCTCACTGCAGCCTCCACCTTTCAGGTTCAAGCAATGCTCCTGCCTCAGCCACCTGAGTAGCCAAGGCTATAGGCGCGCATCCCCACACCTGGCTAATTTTTTGTATTTTTAGTAGAGACAGTGTTTCGCCATGTTGGCCAGGCTGGTCTCGAACTCCTGACCTCAAGTGATCTGCCTGCCTCGGCCTCCCAAAGTACTGGGATTACAGGTGTAAGCCACTGCGCCTGGCCAACCCACATAACTTCAAAGGTGTGTAACATCTTGAAACCAGACATCCTCTTTCCATATGAAGACAGTCACTTATCTCACAACTGCTTAAGGGTGATGGAAGAAGTGTACCCTAGTAGACCAGACCATAAAAGTGAATCTATTAAAAATTCGAAAGCCAAGGGCTTCACCGATGGGCATAGCTATATGCTGGAGGGACAGTGGAGGGCAGGATATGCTATGGTCCTTCTCAGTGGGGTTGCAGAAGCTGGTGCTCATCCACCAAGATGCTATTTGCATCTGTCATAAACAAGCCCAGGTGGCAGTAATCCATTGCTACAGCCACCAGAAGGGCGTTGTTGAGGTAGTTAAAGCTGATCTCCCGTCAAAACACGTGGCTTTAGGGAAGGTCACTTTTAAAATGCCACTTTGTCTCCCTCCCCCCCCCCCCCCGCCCACGCCAATCCTATGTTTTTACCCCGTTTTACTCTCAAAAGGAATGGGAAACGGCCTGCAAATGGGGATGTACCAAAAGTCTTACCATCCAGGAGGGTTAACAGACCCTCATGGACAACTTTTCCCAGAAGCACTTGCATTGCAGGCTGTTAAAAAGCCCATACTGAGGCTCACTTTGGTCAGGAGGCCCCTGTGTAACTGGCTTTTCCAAAGCATGACTGTCCCAAACTTCCGGGAGCTAATCAAAGAGGTGGTTCAGACTTGCTCCACCTGCTATGTTAATAACCCTAACACCCACCCCGTGGGGGAGTGCAGAGGGGGCCATTCAGCTGGTCCAGTACCAAAGTAGATACCCAGAGAAAGATTGACAAATTGATTTCACAGTTATGTCCAGAGCCTTGGCACCATCCTTGGCTTTTCCAGATGGGCAGAAGTTTTTGCTACCCTCACTGAGATGGCACATGAGGTAGCAAAGGTGCTGTTAAAGTAAGCCGTTCCCAGATTCAGGTTGCCTCAGTCAATCCAAAGTGATACCAGACCAGCATTCATATTTTCCATTATTGAGGGTACTTCTTGGGGCCTAAAATAAAATGGTGCTCACATGTCACCTGGAGACCACAGTCCCCAGTAGAGTGGGCTAGCCAGACCCTTGAAAGAACTTTAGTTAAATTATGCCAGAAAGCTCATCTCCCGTGGATTTCATTACTCTCCATGGCACTGTTAAGAACAAGAATAGCTCCAAAAAGAAAGATCAAACTGAGCCCTTACAAGCTGATATATGGACTATGGGTCCTGGTCTGGCTAAGTGACCAGAAGGTCCTCAGAGCTACGGGGAAAAAATAAGGTATGCCACCCAAATTGGAGAAGTAATGAAGGCCCTTCAGATCTATGGAAATCAATAATTACCTTTGCCCTCTGACATAACCCTCCATCCTTTCCACCCCAGGGATTGGGTTTACTTAAAAATCTAGAGAGAAGGGGAACCACAATCATTTAGAACCTAAATAGAAGGGCCCATATCTTGTGGTTCTCATAAAAAAAGTCTGCCTTAAAATTACAGGGAGTTGGCCGGACACGGTGGCTCATGCCTGTAATCCTAGCATTTTGGGAAGCCGAGATGGGCAGATCACTTGAGCTCGAGAGTTCGAGACCAGCCTGGGTAACATGGTGAAACCCCCCATCTCTACTAAAAATACAAAAAAATTAGCCAGGCGTGGTGGTGCACACCTGTAGTCCCAGCTACTTGGAGGGCTGAGGTGGGAGGATCCATTGAGCATGGGAGGCAGAGGTTGAAGTGAGCTGATATCACACCACTGCACTCCAGCCGGGGCAACAAAATGAGACTCTGGTTCAAAAAAGAAAAAAAAAAAATTACAGGGAGTGACGCCTTGGGTATACCACACCCAGGTCAAGGCAGCCGTGGAACCTAAGGAAAAAAGCCCCATGTACCCAGCTAAACCACTCTCAGATCTGAAATTCCTGTTGTAAAAGACAGACTTAGCCCCAGCCAGATGAGCAACCTTAGGCCTACATGCATCTCCTGTGAGGACTTAGTCTACTAGCCTTGCTTATAGGAATTCTCATCTTACTCCCTCCAGAACCTACTCCTTATTTAGGGATTTACCTCCTCCTATTAGTCACTACTATATTTACCTTAAACCTCATCTGTGCATACCTGGGAACCACAGTGCAGTGGTGCATTTATCAACATGCCGTGTTCTTCCTATTGCTGTGGGTTGAGATATGGGGAGAGTTAACAGAATAATGGAGTGAAACTAGCCTGGTTAAAATTATAGCTGTTATAGCTAAAGGTTCATCAACTGCTGAATTTTCCATCTACACCCCTAGGCCCAATCTCCTTGGCCCATAGCTTGATCAATAGCCTGACCAATAACTGTGATCAATCATCTAACTTTAATCCACCCTGCCTGGACCCACCCGAAGTCTCATTAGTGATCTTCCTGGAAAAAGACTGTTTACTCTCTTGGTCTTGTGTAAACCTCACTGGCAATGGAATTTGGGTCAGTCTCCCTTTAACCTGTCAAAAGGATGACTATATTAAAGGAATCTATGATCAGGCAAAGTGTTTATACCAATTTAACCCTTCCAGAGCCCTGTAGCTTCTACCCTTGATTTCTTGGCTCCGTCTCCTAAATTTCTGGTCTTGTTTGTGTCTAAGCAAACTGAGGCCATAAAACTACAGATGACAGTTGCTCGGGGATATAAACAGCTGGGCTTGCACCCAGGAGATAACCAGACCTAGCTAAGACCAGCTAGGGAAAAAATTCACCCCTCTAATGGGCCCTATATCAACACCCAAATTCAGCTTGAAGAAGCTGTAGAAGACAGACATTTGCCTGTCAGCACCCTTCAAGAATGAGGAGTGAATATAAAGAAAGGACAGATTTGTTACCCAGTGTAATGCCTACATGACAGCTGGATTTCTACCCCACCCTGACTGCTTATCTTTAAGAAATAGGATGTCTGCCTTAAAAAGTTCCCTTTGTAACCAGACCAGCTGAGACTGTCTAAAACCAAGATAGCTGACCGAATGACTTCAAAAAGACCTCAGGTTTCATTATAATCTCATCTCCATGCTAAATAACAATTCTCAGCAGTGCCACAACCATTGACAACCACCATGAAAACAACTGGAAGAAGCCATAAAAGGAGAGAAAGGAAGGCAGCACCCCAGTTCGGAGAAGTTCACTGCCTATTTCTGGAAAAGGCACTTTTAATGCTGAACCTCTTCATTATAGAAACCATATATTTTAACCCCCTCTTCCCCTACTAGCAGATAAGTTGATTTATGAGCCCCACTCCCACTTCTCCATCGTTTGGCCATCAAATAAAGCTTATCCTGCTTGACACTCACTTTCAGTGAGTGTACTAGCTCAGTGACACCCAACAAGGAAATAGTCTATCTTTTGGGGTTACTGAGTTTATTGGTAACATAAGAGTCTCATGACAAAAAGCCAAGAAAATGTCCCTCATAATTCCAGCAGATGGAGAGGAAAAGTAACTCTTTCCTGAGCTATTGAGAAATAACTGGGAATTGTATATTTAAAGATTCTAATGGAAAAAGTAGTCAACTTGCAAGAGCAGATGCATAATGTGAGCAGAAATATGGAAACTATAATATACATGTAAAAAATGCTAGCAATCAAAGCGTTGTAACAGAACTGAAGAGTGTCTGTGATTGAATCATCTGTAGATGGAACATGGTTGAAGAAAGAATTACTGATCTTGAAGGCATGTCAATAGAAGCTACTCAAACTAAAATGCAAAAAGAACAATGGGAAAAACACAATAGAACATTTGAGAATTGGTGGTCAAAGTTAAAAGCTGTAATATACACATAGTTGGAATACAAGAAAACAAAGAGACAATGGAGCAGAAGAAATATTTTAAATAATAGTTATCAAGAATTTACAAAATTAATGACAAACACCAAACCATGGATATTAGAATAAATACCAAAAAAGTCACACTTAGGCATATCATATTAAAATTGAGAGAACCAAAGATAGAGAATATTCTGAAAGAAGAAAGAGAGGGAAAACCATACTACCTATAGAGGAACAAGGGTCAGAATTACACTGGACTTCTCATCAGAAGTCACGCAAGAAAGTACAAGAAGAAAGTAGAATGAAACATTTAAAATAGTGAATGAAGCCGGGCGCGGTGGCTCACATCTGTAATCCCAGTACTTTGGGAGGCAGACCAAACCTCGAGCTCTTCATCTCTAGAGTCTCAGAAGCAAAGAATGGATATACAACTGAAAAAGTATCTGAAAAATTCATGTCATTATCCTTTCTAAATTTGGAAAAATACACAAGTATATGAGTTCATGATGCTAAGAAAACCCCCAGAAGGAAAAATTCAAAGAAATCCATGCCCAGTTACATCACAATCCATTTATTTGAAAACTAAAGGTCTGGACACAGTGGCTCATGCCTGTGATCCTAGCACTTTGGGAGGCCGAGTTGGGTGGATCACTTGAGGTCAGGAGTTTGAGACCAGCCTGGCTAACGTGGTGAAACCCTGTCTCTACTAAAAATGCAAAAATTAGCTGGGCATGGTGGCAGGCACCTGTAATCCCAGCTACTTGGGAGGCTGAGGCAGGAGAACCACTTGAACCTGGGAGGCAGAGGTCACAGTGAGCCGAGATCGTGCCATTACACTCCAACCTGGGTAAGAAGAGCGAAATTCAGTCTCTCTCTCTCTCTCTCTCTCTCACACACACACACACCACACACACACACACACACACCAGGCAGGGTGCGACAGCTCATGCCTGCAATCCCGGCACTTTGGGAGGCCAAAGAGGGCAGATCACGAGGTCAGGAGATCAAGACCATCCTGGCTAATATGGTGAAACCCCATCTCTACTAAAAATACAAAAAATTAGCTGGGCATGGTGGCGGGCACCTGTAGTCCCAGCCGCTTGGGAGGCTGAGGCAGGAGAGTGGTGTGAACCCGAGAGGCAGAGTTTGCAGTGAGCCAAGATCGCGCCACTGAACTCCAGCCCGGGTGACAGAGCAAGACTCCGTCTCAAAAAAAAAAAAAACAAAAAAATATTCCCCGACCACAAAAGAATTAAATTAAGAATTCACAATATTCCCAAGTCTTTTTATTTTATTTTATTTTATTTTATTTTATTTATTTTTTTTTTTTTGAGGCGGAGTCTCGCTCTGTCGCCCAGGCTGGAGTGCAGTGGCGCGATCTCGGCTCACTGCAAGCTCCGCCTCCCGGGTTTATGCCATTCTCCTGCCTCAGCCTCCCGAGTAGCTGGGACTACAGGCGCCGCCACCACGCCCGGCTAATTTTTTGTATTTTTAGTAGAGACGGGGTTTCACTGTGTTAGCCAGGATGGTCTCGATCTCCTGACCTCGTGATCCGGCCGCCTCAGCCTCCCAAAGTGCTGGGATTACAGGCTTGAGCCACCGCGCCCGGCCCCAAGTCTTTTTAAAAGTAAATCCCACACTTCTGAATAGCCCATGGACCACACCAAACAAATATAAATGGGGAAAAATCACAATGTATGGGATGTTGTTCAAGAAGTCCGTGGGAGGAATATTATAGAACTAAGTGCTTATATTATAAATAAGAAACGTCTCAAATCAATGACCTTAGCTTCCAGCTTAGGAGTACAAAAAACGAAGAGTAAAGTATACACTTAGAAAGTAGAAATAATGAAATAATAAATGTCATGAAGAACGCTGAAAAACAACAGAGGGTATCAATGAAAGAACAATAAAAAGAAAAACCTGGTTTCTTGAAAAATTAAGAAAATTGGTAATTAGCCAAACTGCTCAGGATCAAATCAGAGACGGATCAAATCATAGTACCAATATCGATAAAGAGGAAGGCAGCAGCACTAAAGGTTAAAAATTACTAACTGGATTGTAATGAAATACAATAAATAAACTTCACAATTAAAAAATGGACAAAGTCCTTGGGTGATGAAACTAGTAAACCTTATTCAGTGTATATATATATCCATTAAATAAAAAATTTTAGTTCAAATAATTCCGACTAAGGAAACTGTTGGAAATCAATTATAGACAGATATCTGTAAGGTTTTTGTAACCTTTGATAATTGATTAATGTAACCCACATTAGTAACAAAATAAGAAAGAAAAAAATCATCCCAGTAGGGCAGAAAAGCACCATACTTAATGGTGAAAGCTTGCATCATTTCTCATAGCATAATAATGGTGAAATAATCGTTTTTTCAATAGGATGGACTCAATTAATAACTAATATTTTATATAAAATGTAATCAAAATTCTATCAAAAATAGATAATTATGAATGTACTTTGTGCATTGTAATTATACCCAATATTCAAGCTAAATCTACAAAATCTCTAGAGGAAAACATAGGAGATATACTTTGAGACTTTGGACTAGCAAAATATTTTTTAGCTATGGCATCAAAAGTCAAAATACGTTAATGGACACTTTGTTAAATTGAATTTTATCAAAATAGAAACATTTTGCTCTCAAAATATACTGTTAAGGGAAGGAAAAGGCCACGAATTGGAATAAAATATTTGCAAAGCACTTTTCACCAAAGATTGTATGTTCATGATGAGAAGCACATGAAGGGTTGTTCAATATCCTTAGCCGTAAGATCAATACAATTAAACTTTGAATGAAATGCTACTACTTGGATTTAAATGTTACAATAACTTTGAGAAAAAAAATTTTTTTACTTTCTTTAAGAGTTAAAAATTCACCTACCATATGATCCAGCCATTTGATTTCTAGTGAGAGAAATAAAGGCATTTTTCCATACAAAGTAGTTTACATGAATGTTCTTAGCAGTTTTATTTGTAATAGCTCCAAAGTGGAAACAATCAAAACGTTATCAATCGAAAAATAGCAAACAAACTGTGGTATATTTCTACAATGAAATACTGCTCAGCAATAAAATGAATAACTCTTGGTGTATGCTATGACATGAAAGAGTCTTAAAATAACTATGCTGAGTAAAAGAAGCCAGATAAAAAAGATTAAGCACAGTAGGATTTCATTATATAAAATTCTAGAAAATGCAGACTAAATTGTGGCAGAGAGCAGATCACCGGTTACTGAAACAGTAGGAGAGAGTGGGTGGGGGAGCAATTACAGAGGGGCATGAGGAAATGTGTGGGGGTGGTGAATATGTTCATTATCTTGATGGGGGTAATGGTTGCATGGATTTATATGTCAAAAGTTGTCAAATTATACACATTAAATTTGTACAGTTTATCGTATCTCAATTACACCTCAATAAAGCTGTTAAAAATAAGCTGTGGAGTTTCACCTGTGGGAAGTGTCAGTGATGAAAAATGTACGATACAGGGAAGTCAAGGTTTTCAACAGTATATATTAAACAGTATCTATGCCTGTTTATCCCTGCCCTGTAATGAATGGACAGGGGTCCACTGCTCCTAAGGGAGATGTGTGGTTCTAGACCCTTGTGTTCTATGAGTAGTGAAGTCTCTTCTCTGTTGGGAATAGGCCCCCCAATCTGGCCATAAACTGGCCCCCAAACTGCCCATAAACCAAATCTCTGCAGCACTGTGACACGTTCATGATGGCCATGACGCCCACCTGAAGGTTATGGATTTACCGGAATGAGGGCAAGGAACACCTGGCCCACCCAGAGTGGAAAACCGCATAAGGCATTCCTAAACCACAAACAATAGCATGAGTGATCTGTGCCTTAAGGACATGTTCTTGCTGCAGATAACTAGCCAGAGCCCATCCCTTTGTTTCCCTTAAGGAATACTTTTAGTTAGTCTATAATCTATAGAAACAATGCTTATCACTGGCTTGCTGTCAATAAATATGTGGGTCAAAGTCTGCTTGGGGCTCTCAGCTCTGAAGGCTGTCAGCCCCCTGATTTCCCACTCTGCAGTCTGTATTTGTGTGTGTGTGTGTGTGTGTGTGTGTGTGTGTGTGTGTGTCTTTAATTCCTCTAGCACCGCTGGGTTAGGGTCTCTACGACCAAGCTGGTCTTGGCAAGGGGTGCCCATACCTGGGGATCGAACCCAGGTTGAAGGGTCGCTGGAGCAATGGTTGAAGAAGGTGGAACTAAGCTGTAGGACACCCAAATACTCTTGGGCAATCCCTGTGGTGAGTAAGAAGGGGAGCTTGGAAGCATCAGGGTAACAATGGGACAAGTGTGGGCTCTGGTTCCTTCCACCTTAGAACCTTTTTACACTGATGAGGAGGAGGAAGGAAAGTATAACAAAGTAACAGAAGAGGTAACAGAGCAGGTTTGTTTTCCAGCTAAAGCTAAAGCGGCAAAGGAGGAAGAGGTTCATCCCTACCCTTCTGCACCCCCTCATTATTTTGAAGAAAAAGAGTGGCCTGACCCTCCAGATTTTTCTTTTCTGGAGGACACTGGGCGAAAAGTAGTTGCCCCAGTGACTGTTTGAGCAGCACCTTGAGTGACTGCTCTTAGTTCTATTCAGGCAGGAATCCAGCAAGCTAGACGTGAAGGTGATATAGAGGGTTGGCAGTTCCCTGTTAGGATACACCCCCCATATCACACAGGATACACCCCCTAAATCCTGTTAGGATTTCCCCCCAGGGAAATATTATAGCTATATTTGAGCCTTTTCCTTTTAAGATACTTAAAGAATTTAAACAAGCTATTAATCAATACGGACTAGGTTCTCCTTTTGTAACGGAACTGTTAAAGAATGTAACTTTCTCCAGTCAGATGTTACCAGCGGGGACAATAGGATTACTTCTAGGCATATCTAGTTTGAATTTATTTATTTATCTATTTATTTATTTATTAGTTTTGAGATGGAGTCTCACTCTGTCACCCAGGCTGGAGTGCAGTGGCGCGATCTTGGCTCACTGCAAGCTCTGCCTCCTGGGTTCATGCCATTCTCCTGCCTCAGACTCCCCAGCAGCTGGGACTACAGGCACCCGCCACCACGCCTGGCTAATTTTTTGTATTTTTAATAGAGACAGGGTTTCACCATGTTTGCCAGGATGGTCTCGATCTCCTGAACTTGTGATCCACCTGCCTCAGCTTCCCAAAGTGCTGGGATTACAAGTGTGAGCCACAGCACCCAGCCATCTAGTTTAAATTTAAAAGGAGTACAAGCACACACAGGAGTCATTGATTCAGATTACAATGGGGAAATTCAAATTGTTATATCTACTTCTGTTCCCCGGAAAGCAGAGCCAGGGAGAGCACATAGCACAGTTCCTGATTGTGCTGTATGTGGAAATGGGGAAAGTGAGATTAAATGAACAGGAGGATTTGGAAGCACAAATCAACAAGGCAAAGCAACTTATTGGGCAAATCAAAGTACTGATAAATGTCCTACCTGTGAAATAACTATTCAGGGAAAGAAATTTAAAGGTTTGGTAGATACAAGAGCAGACATTTCAATCATTTCTCTACAGCACTGGCCGTCCACATGGCCAATTCAACCCACTCAATTTAACAGAGTTGGAGTTGGTAAAGCCCCTGAAGTGTATCAAAACAGTTATATTTTGCATTTTGAAGGGCCCAATGGACAACCTGGGACTATTCAACCAATCATAACATCTGTACCTATAAATTTATGGGGAGAGATTTGTTACAAAAATAGGGAGCACAGGTTATAATTCTGGAACAATTATGTAGCCCTGAAAGCCAACATACGATGTATGAAATGGGGTGTGTGCCTGGTATGGGACTAGGAAAATATTTGCAAGGTTTGAAGGAACTGCTTCAAGCAGAAAGACGAAGTTCCCGCCAAGGTTTAGGATATCATTTTTGATGGCAGCCATTGTTAAGCCTCCAGAACCTATACCTTTAAAATGGTTAACAGATAAGCCAATTTGGACAGAACAATGGCTGCTAAGTAAAGAGAAACTGGAGGCTTTAGAGGACTTAGTTACTGAACAATTAGAAAAAGGGCACATAGCTCTAACATTTTCCCCTTGGAATTCTGCAGTTTTCGTAATTAAGAAAAAATCAGGTAAATGGAGAATGTTAACAGACTTGAGAGCCATTAATTCAGTTATACAACCTATGGGGACATGACAGCCAGGATTGACTTCTCCTGCTATAATTCTGAAAAAATGGCCATTAATAGTCATAGATTTAAAAGACTATTTCTTTACTATCCCCTTAGCTGAACAAGATTGTGAACAGTTTGCATTTACAATTCCTGCGGTAAACAACCTGCAGCCTGCTAAGCGTATGCCACAAGGCATGTTAAACAGTCCAACAATTTGCCAGACTTATGTAAACTCCTAAAAAATTTTCACAGTGTTACATTGTTCATTGTATGGATAATATACTTTATGCTGCTCCCACTTGAGAAATATTACTCCAACATCTGACTGGAGACAGTTACTCCAATCACTTGCAAAATTCGATTTCTTCTGCCAGTTTAATTGTAACTCCTGACAAAATTCAGACTACTACTCTTTACTCCTACTTGGGGACCTTAGTAAATGACACTACCATTGTGCTACAGAAAGTAACCATACATAGGGATCAATTGAACACATTAAATGACCTTCAAAAATTACTAGGGGACATTAATTGGACATGACCTGCTCTAGGCATTCCTACCTATGCCATGAGTAATCTATTTTCTGTCCTTAGAGGAGATCCTAGGCTCACTAGCCCTCAACAATTAACAAAGGAGGCTGAGAGAGAGTTACAGCTGAATGAAAAGCAAGTCCATAAGGCTCAAATAAATAGAACAGATCCAGAGAAGACTCTAGATTTGCTAATTTTTTCAACTCAGCATTCACCTACTGGTGTTATTGTCCAAGAGCAGGACTTGGTAGAGGAGCTTTTTCTTCCACATGCTAATTCACGGACTCTAACTCCTTACTTAGATCAAATTGCTACTATGATAGGAAATGGGAGAACTCAGATTGTTAAATTATGTGGATACAATCCTGGAAAAATTATTGTCCCTCTCATGAAGACACAGATAGAGCAAACTTTTATAAATAGTCTTACTTGGCAAACCCATTTAGCTGACTTTGTGGGTATTCTAGATAATCATTTTCCTAAAATGAAACTGTTTCAATTTTTGAAATTAACTAACTGAATTCTCCCTAAAATAACTAAATTTAAACCAATTGAAGGTGCTGAGAATGTTTTTACAGGTGGGTCTACTACTGGTAAAGCTTCTTATTCTAGCTCAAAATGTATTCAGACACCCTGTACTTCAGCTCAAAAAGCAGAGCTTGTAGCTGTAATTGAGGTATTGACTGCTTTTAATATACCTATCAATGTGTTTCTGATTCTTCATATGTGGTTCATTCCACACAGTTAATTGAAAATGCTCAGTTATGATTCACACAGATGAGCAACTGATGACTTTATTTACCCAGTTGCAAACAGCAGTCAGGAGTAGAATGCACCCTTTTTACATCACTCACATTAGGGCTCATATACCTCTTCCAGGACCCTTAACTGAAGGGAATCAAATGACCGATCTCCTAGTTGCTACTGCAATATCCAATGCCAGACACTTTTACAGTTTGACCCGTGTTAATGCCTCTGGTCTCAAACACAGATACAGCATTACCTGGAAAGAAGCTAAAGCTATTATCCAGCGATGCCCAACTTGCCAAATGGTGCATTCCTCATCTTTCACGGGAGGAGTTAATCCTCGAGGATTGGAAACTAATTCTCTTTGGCAAATGGATGTCACACATGTTCCCTCACTTGGGAGACTAGCTTAGGTACATGTATATGTGGACACCTTTTCTCACTTTGTCTGGGCTACATGCCAATCACGAGAGTCTTCTGCCTGTGTTAAATGTCACCTTTTGCAGTGTTTTGCAGTGATGGGCATTCCAGCTTCTATTAAAACAGATAATGCCCCAGGCTATACTAGCAAAGCTCTAGCTACATTTTTCTCTATATGGAATATTAAACACATTACTGGTATCCCATATAATTCTCAAGGACAAGCCATAGTGGAACGAATGAATCTCTCCCTGAAACAGCAGTTGCAAAAGCAAAGTGGGGGGAAACAGGGACTGTGGGACACCTTGTATACACAGTTGAATCTAGTATTATTGACTTTAAATTTTTTGAGACTGCCTAAAGGCCAGATGTTATCAGCAGCTGAACAGCATCTACAGAAACCAGCTTGGTGGAGAGATCCAACAACAAAAAGGTGGGAAATAGGTAAAATAACTTGGGGTTGAGGTTATGCTTGTGTTTCTCCAGGCCAAAACCAGCAGCCGATTTGGATGCCATCAAAACACCTGAAACCTTATCATAAGCGAGATGCCGAGGAAGAGATTCCAGGAGGATCCTGAGGACTCCCCAGTTGCAGCCATGTTGAGACTGACCCTGAGGAGGACCCCAACTGTGACAAGCTACACCCGTCGAACACAGCCACCTACCTGGGGACAGATCAAGAAGCTGTCACAGACGGTGGAAGAAAACCTGAGGAAAGTGGGACAACGAGTCACAATGAGTAATTTACTGATTAGCTGTGATAGCGGTGATCACCGTTGCCATGAGTATTCCTTCAACAAGGGCTGACACAGAGAGCAATTATACTTATTGGGCATATTTATCAATCTTGGCTGGCAATAGTGCCTGGATGCAATCACTATGACACACTTACACATGCTTTCTGATCTCAGTATTTACCATAATAAATCTGCTCCTATAATTGAGGCATACCACCCTCAAAAACCTATTTGTAAACAGAATTGGTCCTGACCAGAAATAATGAACATGCTTGTCTGGGAAGATTGCATCGCAAAACAGAGTTGTTGCACAATGATTCCTATGGAATCATTATTGATTGGTCCCCTAAGGGGATGTTTAGCTTGAATTGCACCTCTCAGTCTGCGTGCCATGGCCACACTATGTTCAGCTGGTATAAACAAAATGGTCAGATGGTAGAAATGGTAAGAAATACGGCAAGAGTTCCTATTATCTGGAAACATGGCAGTATAGTGGCACCTCAACCTCAAATGATATGGCCCACTCTAGAAGCTAAACATAAGGATTTGTGGAAACTATTAATGGCTCATAATAAGATCAAAATTTGGGAGAGAATAAAAAATCATCTAGAAGGACACTCTACAAACTTCTCTTTGGATATTGCAAAATTAAAAGAAGAAATATTTAAAGCATCACAGGCACACCTGACTGTAATGCCAGGAACTGGAGTGCTTGAAGGAGCTGCAGACAGATTAGCAGTTAGTAACCCATTAAAATGGATAACAACACTTGGAAGCCCTGTGATTTCAATGATGATTGTGCTTTTAGTCTGTGTTGTTTGTCTTTGTATAGTCTGCAGATGCAGATCCCGACTCCTGCAAGAAGTAGCTCACTGTGATAAAGCCGCCTTTGCTTTTATCGTGTTGCAAAAACAAAAAGGGGGAATATGTTGGGAACAGGCCCCCAAATATGGCCATAAACTGGTCCCAAAACTGGCCATAAGCAAAATCTCTGCAGCACTGTGGCATGCTTGTGATGGCTATGACACCCACGCTGAAGGTTGTGGGTTTATTGGAATGAGGGCAATGTGAGGTTTACCAGAACACCTGGCCCACCCAGGGTCGGAAACCGCTTAAGGTGTTCCTAAACCACAAACAATAGCATGAGCGATCTGTGACTTAAGGACATATTCCTGCTGCAGATAACTAGCCAGAGCCCATCCCTTTGTTTCGGCCCATCCCTTTGTTTCCTGTAAGGAATACTTAATCTATAATCTATAGAAACAATGCTTATCACTGGCTTGCTGTCAATAAATATGTGGGTCAAACTCTGTCCAGGGCTCTCAGCTCTGAAGGTTGTCAGCCCCCTGGTTTTTTCACTCTGCACTGTATATTTCTGTGTGTATATCTTTAATTCCTCTAGTGCTACTGGGTTAGGGTCTCCACGACTGAGCTGGTCTTGGCACTTCTCAACTTTCCTTGGAGGGTAGAAACTTCTGTCCAAAGGAGGCTACAGTAAGCATCAAATAGAGGAAGCTAGAGTGCCAGGAAGCAGGGAGGATAATTTTGAGTCAATATCAGAGCCTGTGTTACAATAAAAAATTTATCTGATCTTTGTCCTAAGTTCCTTGCTTATAACTTTTGGAATTTCTTGAGTGATAGGAGTGTCTTTGTTATGCTAATAAGGTGGCTCATAATGGATCAATACAAAACTTCAAAATGGGGGCTGGTCACAAGACTAAATATATGATTAGCGCTGGGACTTCAGCTGCCTGACCTTCTGAGAAGTAAGGGGGCTTGGTGGTGGAGTTCAGTCACATGGCCCAGGATTTAAGCAATCATGCCTACATATGAAGCCCCAGTAAAACTCTGAACAATGTAGCTCAGTGGAGCTTCCTGGTTTTTGTGAACAAATGGATGCTCCTGGGGAGTGGCATGCCCTGATCCCATATGGAGAGGTCATAAATCTCTGCAGTTCCTCCAAGACCCCTTCCCCAACATATATTTTTTCTAAGAAAGTGATAATCATAAGTACAGCACTTTTAGTGAGTTCTGTTAGTCAATATAGCAAATTATTAAATCTACTACGGTCATGGGAATCTCCATATAGGTAGTTAGTCGGAAGTGTGGGTGTCCTGAGGACCCCTGAAGTACAGCTGGCATCAGAAGAACAATCTTGGTCCAGGCACGGTGGCTCATGCCTGCAATCCCAGCACTTTGGGAGGCCGAGGTGGGTGGATCACATGGTCAGGAGATCGAGACCATCCTGGCTAACATGGTGAAACCCCATCTCTACTAAAAATACAAAAAGTTAGCTGGGCGTGGTGGCAGGCACCTGTAGTCCCAGCTACTCAGGAGGCTGAGGCAGAAGAATGGCGTGAACCCGGGAGGTGAAGCTTGCAGTGAGCTGAGATCATGCCACTGCACTTCAACCTGGGGGACAGAGCGAGTCTCCATCTCCAAAAAAAAAAAAAAAAAAAAAGAAGAAGAACAATCTTGTTGCTTGTTGGGGGTCACACACTTCAGCTTGTAGGATCTGCACTAAATTGTGTAATTACTGCAATATTTGAATTATGGCACACCCAGTTGGACCATAATTCAACGAAGTAGAAGGTGACACAATAAACCTAAAGCAGAATGGAGCTCGGTTATTTCCCTAATTGACACATTAGTAATAACAGGGGGGCATATAAGGCCATGATTATAAAAATCATTTCACATAATTTTATGTAATTATAAAAATTAATCTCTGACAACATGAGCAGGTGGAAGCAACTAAGAAGTCTGATGCAACTGGGAATGATGGGATCCCATCTTAATGAACCTAAGAGCCTTCCATATTCCAAAAGCTGGTACCTAAATGCACGTTCCTGACTTTTCAATGGATAAGTGGGATTTGAGGCTATTTTTCATGAGACTCCAGAATATAGCCACCTGAACTTAACAATATTGAAACAGCAAACATCCTTCCTCTTGAGACCAACCTATTGTGGATCAATATGACTGTGGTCTACCAGTAACCGGGAAGTTAGGAGAAACGCTAGAATTGGACTTTATTTAGCAGTCTTTGCCAGCCTCATTGACTCTGAATGTGAAAGACCCTGCAGTTGCTTAGAAATCCCACAGTACTCTATGCCATTTGTGAAGATGCGTAGAGATTGGAATTATTTTGCTACCAGCCAAGGAACGCCAAAAGTCTCTAGAAGGCAGGAAGGGCAGGAACAGATTATCCCTTAAAGCCTTTGGTAGGAGCATGGCCAAACCAACACCTTGATTTAAAACTTCCAGCTGCCAAATCTACAAGAGAATAAACTTCTGTTATTTTATGCCACCCAATTTGTGGTGATTTTTTACGGCAGCCTTAGGAGACAAATAAGGAAGAAATGTTTTAATTTCAGAAAATGTGCTGTTTTCAGTGTGCAAAATAAACTGCAAGTGAATAAACTAGTGAGAAGGCACAGAGGATGTCCTCAGTGGTGAACCAAGGGTGAAAGAGCAGTGGAATATAGTCATGGATGGCAGTGAGTGGAATATAGTCATGGATGGCAGTGAATGGCTTATAGAAGGTGAGAATTATGTGATTACCTAGATATTAAGGATACAAGAGAATCAATGGCATCCTTTTTCTTCCTCGGGACCCTGGATGGACAGCTATGCCATGTACTGTGAGGCAGGGAACACACTGGCAGCAGAAGGTTTCAGGCAGATACTGATGAAGTAGAGTAAAATGTTGAATTTATAACTCAGGCTGGGCATGGTGGCTCATGCCTGTAATCCCAGCAATTTAGGAGTCTGAGACAGGTGGATTACTTGGGCCCAGGAGTTCAAGACAAGCCTGGCAAACATGGCAAAAACCCATCTCTAAAAATATGAAAATTTAGCCAAGTACGGTGGCACACACCTGTAGTCCTGCTACTCAGGAGGCTGAGGTGGGAAAATAACCTGAGCCTGGGGAGTTGAGGCTGCAGTGAGCTGAGATTACACCACTGCGCTCAAGTCTGGGCAACCAGAATGAGACTCTGTCTCAAAAAATAAAATAAAATAAAATAAAACTTGGCCGGGCATGGTGGCTCAAGCCTATAATCCCAGCACTTTGGGAGGCCGAGACCGGTGGATCACGAGGTCAGGAGATCAAGACCATCCTGGCTAACACGGTGAAACCCCGTCTCTACTAAAAAAATACAAAAAACTAGCCGGGTGTGGTGGCGGGCGCCTGTAGTCCCAGCTACTCGGGAGGCTGAGGCAGGAGAATGGTGTGAACCTGGGAGGCGGAGCTTGCAGTGAGCTGAGATCTGGTCACTGCACTCCAGCCTGGGCGACAGAGCGAGACTCCATCTCAAAAAAAAAAAAAACAAAAAAAACTCAAAGGCACAATGTTAAGATGACCTTTAGGCAGCTGGATATCCAGTTATAGAACATGAAAGAGACATCTTAGTTTGGAGAAATGAATTTTGGACTCATTTGTGTATAGACGTAAAATTCAAGCTCTGGGAGATGGTGTTGCTCAGAACACAAGGTGACAGGAACAGAAGAGGTGAGACAGGGCCACTAGAAACTTCAACTTTTAGATAATGGCTGGAGAAAGATATTTTAAAAGATCTGAAAAGGCGAAGAGAGTTCTCAGCGATCCCTGAAGTCTATGGTGTACCCTGAGGACTCAGGGCTATCTGGAAGAACAACCATGGCATGGGTGGTGCGTGTGTGTTTGTGTGTGTGTGTGTGTGTGTGGTATGTATTTGCACGTGTGTGTTCCCAACATAGTTAAGAAACCCAAGGCTGCTTGGTAGATAAATCTATCATTAAAAGGATAACATGAAAAACTGCAAACATCACGACACACATAAATTTGACAAATTAGATTAAATGGCCAGATACAGTTTGGATTTGTGTTCCTGCCCAAATCTCACGTCGAATTGTAATCCCCCATGTTGCAGGAGGGGCTTGGTGGGAGGTGATTGGGTACTGGGTTGGGGGGGTACTTCCCCCTTGCTGTTCTCAAGATAGTGAGTGAGTTCTCACGAGATCTGGCTGTTCAGATGTGTGTGGCACCTTCTTCTTGGCTTTCCTCCTCCTGCTGTGGTTATGTAAGATGTGCTTTCCTCCCCTTTGCCTTCCACCATGATTACAAGTTCCCTGAGGCCTCCTCAGTCATGTTTCCTGTACAGCTTGCAGAACCATGATCCAATTAAACCACTTTTCTTTATAAATTCCCCAGTCTCAGGTAGCTCTTTATAGTAATTCGAGAATGGACTAATACATGAGCCAACTCCCTAAGACCACAAATACCAAAATCCATCCATTATGAAAAGATCATCTGAACAGGCTTACAATTAAAACAAATAGTTACAAACCATCTGAAAAAGAAACATGCAGGCACTGATGGTTTCACTGAAAATGTCTACCAAACATTTGAAGAAGAAATAAAAAAAACAATTCTACACAATTTATTCCATAAAGCTGAAGAGAAGGAGGGACCAGTATTTTCATGAGGCTCTCAAGTCAAAACCAGATACAGATATCGCAGAAAGAGAAAACTATAGACCAATATCTCTGGTGAGCATATAAATAAAAACCCTCAACTAAATATTACCAAATTAAATCCACTGACATGTAAAAGGAGTAATACAGCACAAACTGGAACCCAACATCCACTTGAATAGAGTTTATCTTACAGAAGAGTGTCTAAGATGAGGCAAGCGATTTTAATATGTCCCAGAAATAGCTCCAATTGGGATGGTCATAGGAGAGTCTGGAAAGAGGCTTAAATCACCTTGGCCTATTGCTACGCCTGTCTCTCCTCACTCCTCTCTGCTTGTTATTTTCTGTGGTTCTCAACTGGGGACTGCGCTGCCCATAAAAGGGCTTTTGGTGGTGTGTAGGGATGGTGTCTTTTCTCTTTTCTCCACTTTCCTGTTGGTTTTCCCATGTCTGGAGGGCATGTATGTGTGCATGTGAAGGGAGACAGCCTCTGTGGTGTGTGCTATGTTCTCAGACAATGAAACATTACGCCATCCTCATATCATCAAAGAGCCCTGCTCTAGACACTCTCAGGGTGATGTGATTTATCTTCTTTACCTTCCACACTTCTTTTTCCAGCACAGGCGTTTTTGCTGAGTTGTGTCACTCCAGATATCTGCTGGGTATGACCGTTCAGTCTTCCCAGAATCTTTTGGTCCTTCTCTCCACATGGTTTCAGGAAATAGCACCTGCATTTCCTAGCTGCAGTCCTGCTCAATTGGCTGCTGGAGACAGAATCCTGGATGTGCCTGTTATTCACAGTCTCCCCTCACCTTCCATTGCTACTTATATCTTCACTGGCCTTTCTATTGAACCTCAGCTCCCTCTGTCCCCCTCTTGGTGATAATATTGCTGTTCCTTCACGATATGCATCATGACATATGATTATCTGATCAGGCATTTGTTTTCTCTTTTAAGGCTCTTTATCTCCACCAGTTCGCCTCACTACAGATTACAGAGACCATGTCTCTTCTCGTTGTATCCCCAGGCACAAGGCCTGACATGTAATGTAATGTTAGTAAACAGTTGACGAATGAAGATGAAATGCAAGCCATCGCCCATCACATGGATTCCTGGGAAGGGGCCCCTAAGGACTCTCTGCCTCTGCTTGTCCAGCTGCCCCAAACTCTAACCTTACTCTGTATGCAGGTGACCTTTCAGAAGACACCCTAGTCTCTTTAACTATCTGAGAGAGCTGCTCCTTGGGGCTGGGCAGGACTGAAAGGTCTCCCATTTCAGGGAATGCGATGTACTGCGAATGGATGAGCATGAGCAGTGGCCCCCTAGGGAGGCTGGAGATGAGAGGCCAGGGGCCAGTCCCTCCCAACTTTGTAAAGCAGCACTGCCTGTCCTCACTTCTTAATGTTTTCTAATAAAAACAGGGGCCCAGCTGCAATGGGTTTTTCCCTCAGACTGAGCTACTTTTCTGAAATGCAAATATTTCAGGCACATGACAGGTATTGCTCAATATTTACTGAACACATTAAAGTGAATTCTCTGCTTAAGATCCTTGGCCTGAAAGGCATCTGGGGCCCGTTTAGGGGCTCCAAGGTGGAGGCTGCTGCGTATGTGGACAGGGAAGAGCCAGAGGATTCACATTTCATCCAGGGCCTCTGGGCCCCTGCACTGCGAGCATGCGCACTGCCCACTAGAGGCTCTGGGGTAACCCCCCTTTCTCTGTTCACTATGGAAACCAAGGCTGGGACTGGCCTCTCCTCCTGTTCCTGGGTCTGCCAAGAACAGCCTATTCCACAGCTGTGTAATCTGTTCCACATTACAGAGTTCGAAGTAACCCACCAGCAAAACTGTCTGCTCCAGAATATTTTAAGTTACAGCTTCTCCATATATATTCTGTATCTATTCACAGAACTTCTATTTACAGAATTTTGATTTAATGAGTAGTTGAGATATATTTTTGTAGTCTTCACACTTTTCCGCTAAGCTGCTGGCCCTGAGAGGACTTATTGCCCATCTCAAATAGGGGTTTCCCTGGAGACACCCAGCAAGATGTATTTATCCCATGACCCTCAGGACAGCATTAGAGCTCCGCCCCAGGTCTTGAGCCTTGGGTCAAGGTAGTTGTGGATGCCTCCCAAGTACTAGCTTCCTCTCATTTCTCACAATGTCTTTGGTCCTTTTTGTTATTACTTTGAAGGTCAGAATCTCAGGCTCATGGGCACATACCTTATTAGGAAGCCATCAAGCTACTGACCCATCTATCTCATTGCACATGTGCATGCCTGCTTTCCCCACTTACAGGCTATCCCAGGCTTTATTTTGTCCCACTACCCCACCTACCCAAACTCCTACTCCCATTAATTTGATTTTGGCGGTGGGGGGGGGGGGTTTGAACCTCTTCATTCCTCAGGAGGAAGAAGATACCATTTTAGTAGATGTACAGTTAGGCTCCAAGATCTAGCCTGTGCTTCGTTTTAGACTCATGCATCACACCCAAGGCTTTAAGCCTTGTGAGTGTAATCTCTCAGGGTGGTCTCCATCGGCAGGCCCAGGTACAGCACTGGACAACCCTTCTGCCAGAAGCGTAGTGTGTTGTGTGCCACAGGAGAGCCTTTCTGCACAGTCTGCTTGATGCTGGCAACTTCACTAGAACGAAGTCCAGGTAGAAGCTCCATTATCCAGTCCTGCCCAGGCAGCAACTGAAATCCAAGCAGCTCTCTGGCCAGAGCACTGACACTCACTTCAGCAGAGCCACCTTTTATTGTTGTCATGCCCTAAGCTTGCACTTTAGTTTCAAGAATCCATTACATCTCGGAGGGTGAAATGTGAGAATGTAGTTTGAATGAGATCACAATTTTAAAAACCATAGCCTACGGCCAAAGCTAAGTTGAGATTTAAATAGTAGGTTCAAACACTTTTATTATTAAAAAATATGTCAAACGAACTAAATATTTTTTTCTTTATGTATTTAATTTTTGAGACAGTCTCGCTCTGTTGCCCCGGCTGGAGTGCAGTGGCATGCTCTCAGCTGACTGCAAACTCCACCTCCCAGGTTCAAGTGAGTCTCCTGCCTCAGCCTCCCAAGTAGCTGGGATTAAGGGCATCTGTCACCACACCCAGCTAATTTTTGTATTTTTAGTAGAGACGGGGTTTTGCCATATTGTCCAGGCTGGTCTTGACCTCCTGACTTCAGACGATCTGCCCGCCTCGCTTTCCCAAAGTCCTGGGATTACAGGCGTGAGCCACCGCACCTGGCCTAAATATTTTATTTAAATAGTTAGAAAATAATACATACCCAAATAAAATAAAGAAGAATATTGATGGAGATTTAAATGCAATAAATGAGGATTATATTTAAGAAGCATGGGGGCAATAAGTCTGTTCAAGAGACATTCTTTTTTTTTTTTTTTTTTTTTTTGAGACGGAGTCTCGCTCTGTCGCCCAGGCTGGAGTGCAGTGGCCGGATCTCAGCTCACTGGAAGCTCCGCCTCCCAGGTTCACACCATTCTCCTGCCTCAGCCTTCCGAGTAGCTGGGACTACAGGCACCCGCCACCTCGCCCAGCTAGTTTTTTTGTACTATTTAGTAGAGACGGGGTTTCACCGTGTTTGCCAGGATGGTCTCGATCTCCTGACCTCGTGATCCGCCCCTCTCAGCCTCCCAAAGTGCTGGGATTACAAAACAATGAATTAGCATATTTCTGTAAGATGCTCCCAAGAAAGTGGTAAATATCCATAAATAGAGGAAGGAGAAGGAGAAGTAGACGGAGAGGAGAAGGAGGAGGTGGAGGAGGATGAGGAGAAGGAGAAAAGTGTTGAAATAATTCCAACTAAGACTGATATCTAGGAATTACCCTGGTGAAGTGGGAAGCTAAAGAGCCTGTTGGAAGGACTGGTGTGGGAATGGCTCTGCCAAAAGTGTTATGTGCATGCAAACCCAAAGACAGAGAGCACAGAAAACCCTTCAACATCAACCTGCTTGAGGAAAAATAAAGTGACAAGTGGGAAAAGATATATACTCACAGTGAGGACTCTAGACATGTTAAGACAATTTTTAAATGTGCTTTTGGCTTCGAGTGGCAATAATTAGACTCAACATATTTAAGAAGCTACTGATGAGAAGAAACCCTGGAAGCGCTGAAGGACCACATCAGCCCAGACCAAGGATGCTGAAGCAGCATCAAGGCCCTTGGTTTCAGAGGCTCCACCAATGACCCTTTTTTCATGGAGAGCCTGTAGGATCGAGTTTTGTCTTTGCCCAGTGGGAATCTGTCTTCTATACTTGGAAAACAGGGTTACCCACGTTGCCCCTGCTACCTTTGGGTCATCTCAGAGACACTACCAGATATTACCTATGAGACCTAGTTGTTTTTTTTTTAAATCTCAGGAAGGACTTGGGTGTGGCTTCCAACGTGGAGGACTCAGTAGCTTCAGAGAGGGTCCTGGGAGAAGGTGAATCGGAGAATGAGGGTGCTGGGCAGAGGGAAAAAGACATTATCATACAAGTTTGTGCTAAAAGATATAGCAATCCTTCGGCTATGGACTAAGTATGGAAAAAAATAAAATGGAATCAAAGTGACCCAAAGGAAATGTAAAACCCAAATTTATGCCCACTAAAGCATTAATGATGCTCTAAGTCCGCTGCCTACTTAAAAGGTTCATCGTTCACATGGGTTGACAGGAAATTACGTTAAGGACACGCTGCATTTCTCCTTTTCTTATAACCCCTCTGATTTGGTAGGGAGGGAGTCAATCATTTTTTATTGGAATTTCTCAGGATTCCAACCTCAGACATACATTTTACACATTTTCTTGGACAAGCCCGACTGTTCCTCTCACTCGTTCGCATAAAGCTCAAGTTTACACAGCCGCCCAGACCTTTCTCTGGGACTCTCCTATTTAACTTAATTCTGGATATATCAGGTAAGCGTTTCCCAAGAAACTTGACCCCAACATCCCAAAAACTTAAGTTATCGTCTTTCTCCTAAACTGGCCCCTTCTCCAGTACGCATCCATCGCACTCTTCTCCTGCCCTAGATCTCCTCAGCCCAAACGGGAAACCCCGGGATCGCTCTCCCCGCAGGTGAAGCCTAGCCAGGGACCCTCCCCGTCGGGGCTCCGCGCTGCCCCGCCCGCCCCCAGCCGCTGGCCGAGGCCGCAGTCGCGCAGGCGCAGTGCCGCGTCCCGCCGCCGCCCCGCCCTGCCCGCCGCTGCGGAAGGCGCCGCGCACAGCAACGCGCACTTCCTCTCCAGGAATCCGCGGAGGGAGCGCAGGCTCGAAGAGCTCCTGGACGCAGAGGCCCTGCCCTTGCCAGACGGCGCAGACATGTCAGAACAAAGTAAGGATCTAAGCGACCCTAACTTTGCAGCCGAGGCCCCCAGCTCCGAGGTGCACAGCAGCCCTGGGGTTCCGGAGGGGGTTCCTCCGTCCGAGACCCTGGCAGAGCCGCAGAGCCCTCCTTTAGGCCCGACGGCCGCCCCGCAGGCCGCGCAGCCTCCCCAGGCCCCGAGCGACGAGGACGACCCGAAGGCCCTGCAGCAGGCCGCGGAGGAGGGCCGCGCCCACCAGGCCCCGAGCGCGGCCCAGCCCGGCCCGGCCCCGCCAGCCCCGGCGCAGCTGGTGCAGAAGGCGCACGAGCTCATGTGGTACGTGCTGGTCAAGGACCAGAAGAAGATGATCATCTGGTTTCCAGACATGGTGAAAGATGTCATCGGCAGCTACAAGAAGTGGTGCAGGAGCATCCTCCGGCGCACCAGCCTCATCCTCGCCCGGGTGTTCGGGCTGCACCTGAGGCTAACCAGCCTGCACACCATGGAGTTTGCGCTGGTCAAAGCGCTGGAGCCCGAGGAGCTGGACAGGGTGGCGCTGAGCAACCGCATGCCCATGACAGGTCTCCTCCTCATGATCCTGAGCCTCATCTACGTGAAGGGCCGCGGCGCCAGAGAGAGCGCGGTCTGGAACGTGCTCCGCATCCTGGGGCTGCGGCCCTGGAAGAAGCACTCCACCTTCGGGGACGTGCGGAAGCTCATCACTGAGGAGTTCGTCCAGCAGAATTACCTGAAGTACCAGCGCGTCCCGTACGTGGAGCCGCCCGAGTACGAGTTCTTCTGGGGCTCCCGGGCCAGCCGCGAAATCACCAAGCTGCAAATCATGGAGTTCCTGGCCAGGGTCTTTAAGAAAGACCCCCAGGCCTGGCCCTCCCGATACAGAGAGGCTCTGGAGGAGGCCAGAGCTCTGCGGGAGGCTAATCCCGCTGCCCACTGCCCTCGCAGCAGTGTCTCCGAGGACTAGCCAAGTCTGGAGGCAGATGAATGCTTTCTGATCCTCACCAGGGCTGTGGAAGGGTGGGGGTGGGTCATTAGAGTGTTCAGGATTTACAGTGCAGTATTCACGTGTAACTTTTACGTTTTCAGTACAGTGCTTTTATACCTTTAATGCAATGTTGTATTCATTTGGGTACTATTGTGTAGTATTTAGGATGTATGCATGTTCGTTTATATGTAAGCTTGGTTGGTGCTTTCGCTTTTGTGGTACCTTTCTTGGATTTTTGTACCAGAGATGTGCTAAACTGATGAAGTACATTGAGAACGTTTCCATCTTATTATTTTATGTGGGACTGAGATGTGTGTTGGGGTAGACTGCTCCTGCAGAGTTTGGAAAAACTCACCAGCAAAGCCGGCCTGACCAAGAAATGTCAAGGCCCTCATGACCTTGCTGGGGACTGAAAACATCCTCGTGGAGTAAACTAATTTGAACTGGACTGGTCTCAATGTGAGAGCACGTGGCACACTTTACTAAACACATATACAACCCCACCGTGAGTCAACTTTAAAGGAAACATTAAAGATTCTTGTGATACAATCATTTCTGGAAGTGTACGTTATCATTTTAACAAAGCAGTATGGTTGGGAGTGAGACAATTCTCTATTTTACAGTATACACAGATGTAACTGTTTCCGCTAATGGGGTGGGAAAAATCGCTACTCATGATTACTCCTAAATTTGTGAAGTTTGTAGTTTTGTCTTTAAATGTAACTCATGTTTATTTCAAAAACATGCACAAATATAGAAAAGCATAAAAAAACAGTAAGATTGTCCATAATCACATCCTATGGGAATAAAAACCAAAAATAGTTTCCTTCCCTTAAGTTTCTACATTTTATCAAAATTAATAGATGCTTTGTGGGCACTTAAAGAGTGAGACATTGTACATGAGCCCTGACGTGTATTTTTCTCCTTTTATCTAATCCTCACAACAGGCCTGTCAGGCAGGCACCAACTGCCTCTGCACCATGGAGGAAACACAGGAATAATGTAGGTAATGGACTTCCCATAGCTCATAAAGGTTAATAAGAGAAGGTGCTAGGACTAGAACTCACAATGAATCCAGAGTCCACATTTGTCCCCACCTGCCTTCAACTCCCCTACACCCTGTGGTTTTTAGGTTATTTTATTTTAAGTTTATATTTAAATTTCATGTGGGAGCCCACACTCACATGGGTTCATGGGCCACACATACAAAAAGGCTAGGAATTTTATTTTTCTAATTCTTATGATATTTTGGAGAAAGCAATATCATTCTGATTGTGCAAATTAAGAAACTTAACTTTCGGAGAGATTAATTAACCTGATAAAGTGATATTCCTGTTGAGCAGTGAAGCTGGGATTGGAAACAATCTTTCCTGAGGGTTGGAAGTGAAGGTGCTTTCTCTGACAAACACACAAGACACCTAAGAGAGGGAGGTGGGTTGCCCATCAGGATGTCTCTGGCCTCGCAGCCCTTGAGTTGCGGTGAGCCACTAGGTAATCCTCAGAGGATGGGATGGGCCGCAAGTGGGCTTTAGGGGCAATGCCTGAAAGAAAATCTCATTGTGAATTTTTAGTCCTGCAAGGGGTAAAGGGGAGAAAAGGGGCTTTAATAAGAACAGAAGTCCTTTAAACTACAAAAGAGTGGGAAAGACCATTTGGCCAAAGCCAGAAACTTTTCTGTGGAAGAGTAATAATGGAGAGGACACGTGTCACATAACACCTCAAAGAAGTAAACTGGGAGTCCTATTAGGGTGAGGGAATTATAATTTGGATCGGGAGCTGAAATTCCCAACACTTCCTGGCATTCCTTAACAGGTGGGGGCAGGTGCTGGAAATGCTGAAGCCCCTGTTCATGCTGAGATGAAATCCATCCCAGTTTAAAAGCTTCTGGTGAAGCCTTTCAAGGGGGTTCTGCAGGGAAAGGGGGACATTCTGCAATCACCCAGGCAGGAGTGACCTGGCTTTGATGGCACCTCTTACACAAAACCAATGTGAGTGTCTCACCTCTTCAGAAGTCTTAGGATTGTTTAGAAATCTTACCTCCCCACAACCCATCAAAAAGTTTCTCCAGAATCAAAATTAATCTGCCCCTTATCATTTAAAATTGTGGGGATATCCAGGATGTTTCGTTTCTGGAGTAGGACTATGGGCTGTTGTTCCTGCCACACACAGTGCTGGTCATTTTCTCTAATGCCCTAATACTCCCCTCACTCCTGGATTGATGCCTTGCAGGAGCTATAACCCCTGTGGACTTCTTGCAGTCAAGCCCAGAAATCACTAGGCAAACAGTCCCTTTACATCCCCATTTAACTCCTTGTTTTGTGTCCACTTTCCCTCTCTGCTGTGAGAGGCACGGAGAACCACCCTTTCCAAAGCTGTCCCAAGTTCATTCACACAAGCACCCTAGCCAGGCCATAGAAGACCTAGCCTTTACAGGAGAAACAGAACGTCAGAATGTGAGAAAGGAGTAAGGCATGGGGCAGAGCGACTCTTCCCCGATGCTGCCTAGGAGGCAGCCAGACCTAGAGAAAGAGGCTTCCAGATGTAAAATGAGTTTACTTCATGACACCTGATCCTGCAGAGACAGCAGCTTTGGGCACGGGGAGGGAGCACCCAGCAGCTCTCTTGGATTTTCATGCTGGGCTCTACATGGAAAGACTGGAGAGTTGGTCAAACATTTACCAAAAGATTCACCTACAAGGTCCTGGGATGGGTCAGTGGGGAAGGGGTCAGCAGGTCCTCAGTGTTGCAGTCCAACATGACAGTGTGCCAAAGCCCAGACTGCTGTGGGTGGGAGAGGCTCTCCTAACTCCCCATAACATGTGAACTTCTACCTGCCAGCTGGAACCTCATTTCTTCACAAACACCTGCAAACATATTTCAATTTGTTAATTTCATTTTATGAAAGACATGAAGGGAAAAGGGATCTTTGCAAATTTAATATAAAATATAAAGACACCTAGTATAAGCTGTCCTGAGAGGAAATAAATAACTGTAAGCAGTATCATTATTAAATAGAAATGTTTTAAGTGAAATTCTTATGCAGTTAAATATTTCCTGTGCTTGAAAACCCTTTTAGGTCCTTCTCCAACTTGAGTCTTACCTGACCAACTCATGAACACTACTTACTGGGAGAACGCTCTCCCTAACCTCTAAGCACAGCTGTGTTCTCAATGCACTCAAAATACACATACTGGTTATAATTATGTGCCTTTTATTTCTCTCCTCCTGGATTGTTACATACTTAAAGGTTAGAGTTGTCTGTATCCTGTTCATTGTTTCCTTGATACTTGATGTAAGGAGGGGCCATAATGGATGCATTTGATAAATATTTGTTATATAAGTGAAGTAACTCAAAATATTCGAAAAGACCTACCCATCCACATGAGAAAACAAAACCATATGTGGCTGACAACAATTAGCCAATATAAAGGGCACGGTAGTTCACGCCTGTAAACCCAGCACTTTGAGAGGCCGAGGCAGGTGGATCATGAGGTCAGGAGATGAGACCATCCTGGCTAATACGGTGAAACCCCGTCTCTACTAAAAATACAAAAAAATTAGCCAGGCGTGGTGGCTGGAACCTGTAGTCCCAGCTACTCGGGAGGCTGAGGCAGGAGAATGGTGTGAGCCCAGGAGGTGGAGCTTGCAGTGAGCCGAGATCGCACCACTGCATTCCAGCCTGGGCGACAGAGCGAGACAACCCCATCTCAAAAAATAAATGAGATGGAGGACGACTCCATCTCAAAAACTAAAAATAATAATAATAATAAAGTAGAGGTAATGTAGGATAGGCGCGCAGTGGCTCATGTCTCTAATCTCACCACTTTGGGAGGCCGAGATGAGTGGATCACTTTCTTTTTTAGAAAAACTACTAGGTACTGGATTATTTTGTTAGAGTGTTTGCAGCAATGATTTTTGAAACAAGTTTTTGCCTCCATTGTTTTTCTGCCTTCTTTTTTTTTTTTCTTTAGCTAATTTATACCTATCTACATTACCTCTGCTTTACCTTTTTTTTTTTTTTTTTTTTTTTTTTTGAGGCAGAGTCTCACTCTCTCGCCCAGGCTGGAGTGCAGTGGCACAGTCTCGGCTCACTGCAAGCTCCGCCTCCCGGGTTCACGCCATTCTCCTGCCTCAGCCTCCCGAGTAGCTGGGACAACAGGTGCCAGCCACCTCGCCCGGCTAATTTTTTGTATTTTTAGTAGAGACGGGGTTTCACCGTGTTAGCCAGGATGGTCTCAATCTCCTGACCTCGTGATCTGCCCGCCTCAGCCTCCCAAATTGCTGGGTTTACAGGTGTGAGCCACCGCACCTGGCCGGAAGCCATCATTCTAAGCAAACTATCACAAGGACAGAAAACCAAACACCGCATGTTCTCACTCACAGGTGGGAGTTGAAGAACAAGAACACATGGACACAGGGTGGGGAACATCACACACTGAGGCCTGTGGCGGGTGGGCTGGGGGCGGGATAGCATTAGGAGAAATACCTAATGTAAATGATGAGTTGATAGGTGCAGCACACCAACATTGCACATGTATGCCTATGTAACAAACCTGCACGTTGTGCACATTTGTCCTATAAAGTATATATTTTTAAAAAAAGCAAAAAAGAAACAACTTATTACTAGATAAATGGGCCAAGGACACAGAGAGGTCAGTGCCTTAATAGTAAACACAAAATGAAAAACAAATACAATCTCACTAATTAAGTAAAGATACTTTGTCTGTATGAATTGATCAAATATATAATAAAAATGAATATCCTGTACTAGCAAGAGTGAATTGAAATTGGCATCCTTGGACCCTGCTATAGTTGTCTAAATTACTACATGCTATTTTATGCATTCATTCAGAGTGCGTACTGAGTGCCTAATATGCTGCAGATGCAGGGCTAGGAGGTAGGGATGCAAGAGTGAACAGAATAGACATTGTCCTGTGCTTGCTGAGCATTCGCTGAATTGAAAGAAGCAGGTGAATAAAGATAATTACACTTCAGTGCAGTGAGTGCCATCCTAGGAGAAGTGTGGGGCCTAAAGAGGCACAAACAGGTGCACACGACTCAGACTGCCCTAGAGAGGTGAGGCATAAATTGGTTCTATAGGATGAGAAGCAATTAACAACGTGAAAGCGGTGTGCAGAGGGGTGAAGTCGGGAGGAGGCTCTCTTTGTGTCTTGGGCTCTGCTGTGTGACCACACACACAAGCATATGGGGCTGTACAACGAGTTTCTCAAAATAAATAGAGTAAAAAGGAGAAGGGAAATAAATTTCAGAATTGACTAGAGGCTAGGTAAAAAAAAAAAAAAAAAACCACATGCTGGCTGAAGACACAGTCAATTTCCTCAAAGATGTGACAAAGAAGAGGGCTGATATGAATCGCATGAAAGGCTAACAGATTTAGAAGAAGCCATGCTGAAGCATAGCCTTCTTTTGAACAGACACCTTTGTTTTTTTATTGCTGCTGCTGTTGTCTGCTTTCTAATGAGGGGTCTAAAACATCCCTCCTTATCTCTTTATTTGCCCAATTATTCTTTGGTTCAGCTACTCAGGGTTTGGACCTCTTAACTATATTACATATTTTCCCATATCTAAACAGTTTCATGTCTGTTCTATTAGCCCACCAACTTTATACTAAAAAATCTTACAGATTCCTGTTTGCTGTATAAATTATTTTGTTTATGTATTTATTCAATAGAGATTTCTTGAACTTCAACGATATGGCTGACTTGTGCTAGGGACTGGTACAATTTGGTGAATTAAACAAGATGGCTCTTGGCCTCAAGTAGTTTATTTATAAACCTTTTTTTTTTTTTTTTTTTTTTTTTTGAGAGGGAGTCTCACTCTGTTACCCAGGCTGGAATGCAGTGGTGCCATTTTGGCTCACTGCAAGCTCTGCCTCCTGGGTTCATGCCATTCTCCTGCCTCAGTCTCCTGAGTAGCTGGGACCACAGGTGCCCACCACCATGCCCAGCTAAATTTTTTGTATTTTTAGTAGAGACAGGGTTTCACCATGTTAGCCAGGATGGACTTGATCTCCTGACCTCGTGATCCGCCCGCCTCGGCCTACCAAAGTGCTGGGATTACAGGCGTGAGCCACCAAGCTTGGCCTATTTATAAACTTTGCATTGATAGAGCACAACAAAAAGGTACAAACGAAACTTCAAATACAAATTATATGATTGGATAAGATACATGAAAAAAATGGGCCAGGCACAGTGGCTCACACTTGTAATCCTAACACTTTAGGAGGCCAACATGTAAGAATTGTTTGAGGCTAGGAGTTCAAGCCCAACCTGGGCAACATAGCAAGACCTCTCATCTCTACAAAAAAAGTTTCATTTAAATAAATGACTTGGTTAAATTGATAGAGAATGGTTGAGAAGACAAACTAGGGCAGGAAGCCCAAGAAATAATTTTCTGAAAAGGGGAAATTTAAGCTGATAATTAATTGAAGGATAACAAGAGAGTTAGCAAAGATCAAAGGGAAGATCAAGATAAATCCAGGCAGAAAGAACATATATATATAGTATGTATATCTAGTTTGTATATCTAGTATGTATATATATAGTATGTATATATAGTGTGTATATATTTTCTCATATATACACACATTTATGTATGTGTATGTAAATTACAGATGTATATACACACATATATGTGTATAATATACATGCACATATGTGTGTATAATATATATACACATATATGCACATATGTGTGTATAATATATATACATACATATATATGAAGGCCCAGAGTGAATTAACTGGATTTTCTGGTAGCCTTTACCACAAGAAATAGCATTATAAATGGGCTGAGCAAAATGCAACACCCTGTTGTCTTTTCTTGTCTGTCTCCACAGTTGAGGCCGCACAAGTGAAATATTTAACTTCTTGGTCTTTCAGCTGTGTTCCAGTCAAGAGATGTACAGAGAAGTTTATCCGTACTTTGCCTTCCTACATCCTGTTTCTCTTTCCAGGAATGTATAAGGAAAGTCAGGAGCTATTGCTGCTCCTATGATGACAGTATAAAAACAGTCAAACGGGCCGGGCGCGGTGGCTCACGCCTGTAATCCCAGCACTTTGGGAAACCGAGGCGGGCGGATCATGAGGTCAGGAGATCGAGACCATCCTGGCTAACACGGTGAAACTCCGTCTCTACTAAAAATACCCGGGCGCAGTGGCGGGCGCCTGTGGTCCCAGCTACTCGGGAGGCTGAGGCAGGAGAATGGTGTGAACCCGGGAGGCAGAGCTTGCAGTGAGCTGAGATCGCACCACTGCACTCCAGCCTGGGCGCCAGAGGTAGACTCCGTCTCAAAAAAAAAAAAAAAAACAGTCCAACGAATCACAGAGAGGTTGAGCCTGACATCTACAAACTGTTGGACAAATACCAATAGCCACCTACTTGTATCTATAGTTTTTGGCATGTAGAATAAAATCCCATTCTTTAAGCTATTGTCTTGTGCGTTTTTTGCTTGCTTTGTGCAGCTCAAAGCATCCCTAACCGGTAAAACCTCCAAAACATTCTTTTCTCATCTCCTATTCTGTGTCTGGTACTCATTTGAGGGTATTACTGACCATGGGTGGGCCCTGATCAGGTTATGACAAGCGAGTAATTCTATCTCCTGGCTGCAGTGCTTAGATCAGATATGAGAACTTAATCAGTTCTGAGCAATCAGGTCTTGTAGGTTAGAACTTCCATTCATTTCATGGCAATGGTCATGAGAATAGAATTAGGGCTTTTGGCTCTGAATTTTGTACCACTTTGGCATTTCGAGTTATCTCAGAAAAACGTATAATTTTTTAAAAAGTCAGCTTGTTATTTAGAAGCCAGTTTTGTTATTTGCTCAAGAAATCATACTAATAATAGTGGTGCTTTCTGGGGTTGTGAGGGGAAGGAAAAGCTCAGAACCAGGAGAGAGAGGAAGGTATCGGGGCAGCCCTGGAGGCGATGGTAAGCAGGCAGATTGTATTTAAAGAGTAAATGGAAACCACTAAGGACTTGCAGACGCATCTAACTGACATTATGTTTTTAAAATATTGCCCTCCTTAGTATATTCAGAATGAATTGAGAAGGGAAAGCATCAAAGTTGAGAGTCTGCTAAAAGATGAAGATGATGTAGATATGACGAAGGAGGGTATATTTGGGGCTCAGCTGAGGAATGGAGGATGGATAGGTAAGGGACATAGAAGATTAGATCCTGACTTTCAGGTTTCAGGCTTGAGCACTCAGTGAATAGTGTGATCTCTTTTTTTTTTCTTTTTTCTTTTCTTTTCTTTTCTTTTTTTTTTTTTTTTTTTTTTTTTGAGATAGAGTCTTGGTCTGTTGCCCAGGCTGGAGTGTACTGGCACAATCACGGCTCATTGCAGCCTTGACCTCCTAGGCTCAAGTGATCATCCCATCTCAGCCTCCCAAGTAGTTGAGACTATAGAAGCACACCACTATACCCGGCTAATTTTTGTATTTTTTGTACAGGCGGAATCTCACCATGTTGGCCAGGCTGGTCTCGAACTCTTGGGCTCAAGTGATCCTCAGCCTCCCGCAGTGCTGGGATTATAGACGTGAGCCACCGCACCTGGCCGTAAGTGTGATCTGATGAAATGGAGAAGGGAGGTAAAGAACAGGTTTTGGGTGAAAACAGTAAAGAGTTTATACAAACACTCAGTGACATATCCTGAAAGAAATATGAAGTTCACAATAAAGATGCCTAGCTCAAGCCAGAGAATCATAGCCCTGCACTGGAGCAGCCCATTTATCCAGAGAGAGAAAGTGCAGAGTAACTAGAAGCAGATATTCTGGGAAACTAAGACATTCCCACATGTAGTATTGAAGGAAAAGCTGCCACGGAGACTAAAAACAGTACCTGGTTAAGAGATAGAAAGTAAGCCAGGAGAGTGATAGAGATGGGAATCAAAATAGCAGCATTTCAAGCCAGAGGAAGTGGCCAATAGTGTCAAATGCTGTTGAATTATCAGAAGTATTTGAGAGGTTTATTTGCATTTAGTAGGATCTTTGCTGAAAAGAGAAGGGATTAAAGGAGATTAAGTTCAGAGGCATGCCGTGTGTTCAGGCTTCACTCAGGTGACAGATAATGGTAGCTTTAACTAGGGAATGAATAATGAAGATGGAGATTAATTGAAAAATTGAGAAATAATTGGGGGTTACATTGACAAAAATGGATGATTGATGAAATGCTAGAAATAAGAATGGAGGAATCAGGTTTATGGTCAGGTTTCTCACATGCACAATTTTGTGTGTCATATCAGTTACTGAGTTTGTGAGAAAAGAGAGAGCAGATTTATGTGGGAGGATGATGAGTTCAGTTTTATATATTTTGAGTTTAACGTAAATGCCAGGCATCTAAACAGAGATGTCCATTTGATTAGGGATAAATGCATAAGAAAAGATGCAGTTTAACATTTCATGAACCTATGGATGGGAAGGGATGGATTTGCAAAGGTATTCTGTGCTTTTCCTGAGCAGTTTAGGCAGAACAGGCACTCTTCTGCTTCATCTCAGACACTTACACCAGCTATCCTCGGGTACTTGTGTTACTTTTTGTTCCTAAAGGCATATGAATTTGGGAACCTCAGAGAGCGAGAGGGAAGAGGTGCAGGATGGAGCATTGAGGAGAACAAATATTACACGGAAAAGCAGAAAGATAACTCTCAAATAATATCAAGAAACAGTGGGAAGAGATTAGGAATAAGTGAGATTTAGAGAACGTAGTTTTAGAAATGCCAAAGGAGGGATTGGATAGTTGTTAAATTTAGTTGAGACATGAAGCAATGAATTAACTAAGAAGTGTTTGCTGGAATTCCTCATAAAGAGATCATTTTCATTTCATGAAGAACAATTTTGATGGGATAGATGTCAACAGAAACCAAACTTCAGTGAATTAAGTATGGAGCAGGATGTGAATATAAATGATGTATATATTCAATGGTTGATGGAGAGATATCAGTATTACAGATATGGTAAGATCTATATTATAAAATAGAGTTACTATACAGGATTGGGAATGCATCTTCCATAGGAATGAGACAGAAGTATGAAATGACTGATTGATGTATACCTGTTGTATCTGTGGCAGGAAGTTGATGGTGCTTCTATTTTCCCAGAGGAGTGTCAGGGAAAGTCAAAATTTAAGACAGAGAAGGAAAGTGACGAGAGAGAAGGACAGTCCCAGATGTGTCCCATTGAATGGAGAAGGTAGGGCAAGTCTTCCCAGGAGAATCTATCATGGCAGACTCCAGCAGATATTAGAAAATTTAATTTACTGATATGAACAAGGTACCACCACCACATTTCTTATTTGTTGCACAAATGCAGGACTGTCTCAATATATTCACCATATCTGTAATCTTTAGAAAAACCACATGATCATATCAATGCATGCAGAAAAGGCATTTGACAAAATTCAACTCCCATTCGTTTATTATGAGCTTTTATTAAGCTCTCAGCAAACTAGGCACAGAAAAGAGCATCACCAACCTGGTAAAGCACATTATAAAAGAACAACAACTACTACTATAGTTAACATTGCTTAGTGTGTTTAATGTCCAAAGACTGGATGCTTCCCTCTAAGACTGGAGGGAAGGTTGGAGTATGCCGTCCACTCTTATCACTCCTTTTCCACTTGGTGACGAAAGGCCTAGCCAGTACAATAAGATAGGCAAAGGAAGTAAAATGCTTACAGGTTGAAAATGAAGAAATAAAGCTACTTCTATTTGCAGATGGCATAATTGTCTATGTAGAGAATCTCATATAACGTCCAAAAACCATACCTGAATTAATAAGAGACTTTAGCAAGGTCACAAGATACAGGGTCAACATTCAAAATCAATCCTTCCTTCCTTCCTTCCTTCCTTCCTTCCTTCCTTCCTTCCTTCCTTCCTTCCTTCCTTCCTTCCTTTCTTCCTCTCTCTCTCTCTCTCGCTCTAATTTTGTTTTTGTTTTGTTTTGTTTTGTTTTTTTAGTAGAGACAGAGTTTCACTGTGTTAGCCAGGATGGTCTGGATCTCCTGACCCCGTGATACGCCCACCTCAGCCTCCCAAAGTGCTGGGATTACAGGCGTGAGCCACCGCGCCTGGCCAAAATCAATTATATTTCTATATACCAGCAATAACTCTTGGAAATAGAAATTTAAACATTTAAAACTCAGTACCATTTATAATAGCTCAAAAGTACTTATGAATACATACATCAAAACGTATAGAATCTCTATTTTGAAAAGCTTATAAAGCACCGATTTAAAAATCAATGAACACCTAAATAAATGGAGAGAAATATCATGTTTATAGATCAGAAGACTTAACATGGTAAACAGATGAAATACGTCTGTAGGATTCATGCAGTTTTTATCAAAATCCCAACAGTTTATCTCAAATTGTCTTGATTTTGGCACCGGAAGTCCCACTTTCTAGGAATCCCCTCTGTGGGATGTGAAAAACCCCAAATTTTTGGCTATGAGAAAAGAAGATTGGAGAACAAACTAGAAAACCCATATGGCATCACCCAAACAAGGGCTGTATGCATTTTACTGCCAAATGGAGACGGCACATATTATCTGTTTCTTTGTAATTGCTGTCGCTGTTTTCTTCCTGACCACTGATGTGGATAACCACGATTTGCAGTTCACAGTAATCGGTGAATTACTGTGAGCTGCAAATCATGAATCACTTTAACTCTTGTGACTTAAATCTGTAAATGAAGCATGTTGTGATCATGAGTGTTTGTCTGCATTTGACTTGATTAACTGTTCTACTTTGAATCAATTTGGTACTAGTTCAGTTTTTAACTTTATCAACGTTGTGACCATATTTTCTCATAATTCAGATAGTGAAAACACAAACAATGACAATACCAATGCAGCATGGTCCAGACGGCTAAAGGATTGTGTTATTTTAATGGTACATGAAGGACGCGGACAACTGGATTACAAAGGTGAGTAAACAAAACAGAGCACATTGCACAATATGCAGAAAAATAATGTGGGATTGAGTATGGTAGAGGAGGCAAAGTCTGTGTGACTTTGCTAGGGCTGCGGTAACAAAGTACCATAGATTGGGTGGTTTAAGCAACAAAAATCTATCTCCTCACAGTTATGGAGGTTGGAAGTCCCAGATCAAGGTGTCAGTGGGTTGGTTCCTTCTGGGGGCAGTGAGAAAATGATCTGTTCCTGGTCTCTTTCCTTGGCTTGTAGATGGTGCACATGGCTGTCTTCTTTTTGTGTCTTTTCACTATCATCCCTCTGTGTGAAGACTAAATTTTATCGCTTAAGGATGATATAAGCACATAATTCTAAAGGGAACAAAAGTTTCTTTTATCTTTTCCTTTTCTTTATTTCTCTTATTTTTTGGATTTTTGGTCTCCTAAACAGACACTGATGCTCAGTGGAAAATAGCAGCCACTGAATCAGCTTTGGTATACCAAACAAACCAGCACACATCATTATATCATTTTATTGATTTCTCTTTGAAAATGAGTAAAGTTACATTACCTTTAAAAGTATTCGAACATTCAGTGACACATCGTAAAAGAGATATGAGGTTTACAATTAATAAAGATGCCTAGCTCAAGACAGAGAATCATAGCCCTGCACTGGAGCAACCCATTTACCCAGAGAGAAAGTACAGAGTAACTAGAAGCACATATTCTGGAAAACTAAAACATTGAATTTGTTTTGGTGTACCACACAAACCAGCACACTCATTATATCATTTTATTGATTTACGTTAACTTATAAGTTGCATTGAAAATGTCCTTTCAACAAACAAAATGAGAAATTTTGATAATAGATACATTGGCTCTTTACAGTGTAGAGCTGACTCTGACAGGTCTTACTGTCAGGCATGCTCCCTACAGTATAGCAAGTGATGCATCAAATAATAATAACCAGAAAAAATGCACCCCACCTTTTAGACATTTTTGTTTGAAAAATGGAGCTTTAAATTATCTTCTTGGTTTCTATGAAACTTTTCATTAAACCACAAAAATCATGAAACAAAAGATTATTAATATCTTTTCCAAATCCGAACTAGAATTTGCTCATCTATATGCATATCTGGCAGACAGCACAAATGTAAATTTGCCAAATTCCATTTAGTCTATGAACTTCTTATCTAAGAAAAGATATTACCTACTAAATGCCTCACACACAGTTAATATAGAACTGCTAAAAAGGGGACTGGCATGCTTACTTGTGTTTTTAAGGCTTTCATAATTAAAGTTTTTCACTACTTTTCAGTTGTCTAAAAACATGCAGAAACAAGAATCATAACTCTGGCTTTATGGAAATGGAAGGAGATAGCATCCTTACCCCTGTGCCCACAAGACAGCTTGCACTGTGGCCAGCCGTAGAAAAGATACCAAAAATGCTAGCCTGCCATAAAATCATGGTTTCAGAGTATGAAAAAAGAAGAATGCTCTCTAATCTGAAAGCACATTAAGGATGAGAACAATGAGAAGGGGAGAACAATGCAACAGAAGTGTATGTGCTTTTTTCCCAAAACTGCTGGTGGTCTTTGAAGAGGTCATATGGAGCCTAGAAAATGATAAACTGGCTGCATTTGAGTTACCTGTTGTTGTGTTCTGGTTGCAACAAAAACTAATATAGCAAAAACAAGATGAACAAAAAACCCTCCTGTTTTAGGGAAATGATACTATTTCAGAACACGAGAAAAGGTCATCAGAAAAGATCAGCTAAGTTACATAGAACTTTCTTTGAGATAGAATAGTGCTCTGTCACCCAGGCTGGAGTGCAGGGGTGCAATCTCAGCTCACTGCAACCTCTGCCTCCCGGTTTCAAGTCATCCTCCTGCCTCAGCCTCCTGAGTATCTAGGACTACAGGCACGCACCACACCTGGCTAATTTTTGCATTTGTAGTAAAGATGGGTTTCAGCATGTTGGTCAGGCTGGTCTTGAACTCCTGACCTCAAGCAATCCACCTACCGTGACCTCCCAAAGTGCTGGGATTACAGGCGTGAACCACCACGCCAGGCCAGTTTTAAACAGAACTTTCTCAATTTCTTTTTAGAAATTGTAAATTATTTAGAATACAAATTCGATTTCACAACTGCAAATTACCTCTGTGCTTTGAAAACATTTTCACGAGAAAGAGGATTAACTTATGATGACATCCAATACACTTATGAATGTTCATATATCATGGACTTTTTTCGTGTAAGCAGCCTATATGATGGATCTCTAGATGCAAATGATCTCATTAACAAACAGTCTACGAAAACAACCCTCTAAATACAAAGTGGGTGGAATTTTTTTGAAAGCTGGACATGAATTCAGTCAAATATAAAACTCTGCTGCTGCTGATAGGTAAAATCCTAAATATCTTATGTCCAAACACTCTTTTCCTGAACATATTTAGCTATATTTTTACATCACACTTACCACTGGAATCAATGTAATGTGGACTTGATGAGTACAGAGCAGCAAGTCAAAGTGAACGATATGTTTGACTGTACTCAATTTTATCACCACATAAAATACAAGAAAGAGATCATGAAGGCTGTAGGCAGTATAGAGAAATACTACCAAAAAGGAAACAGAAGAAGAAAAAACATATATATTCCACTGTATCACTGGACAGAAATAACCATGTCATTCTTACTTTAAAATTAAATATTAGAAGATCCTATAGTCAGTTTTAATTTACATTCTCCTCCTAAAAGTCATATGATTATATATATAATTTTGTTGTTGTTGTTGTTGTTGTTGTTGTTGTTTTGAGTCAGAGTCTTGCTCTGTTGCCCATGCTGGAGCCAGTGGCCCTATCTCGGCTCACTGCAAGCTCCGCCTCCCGGGTTCATGCCGTTGTCCTGCCTCAGCCTCCAGAGCAGCTGGGACTACAGGCGCCTGCCACCATGCCCGGCTAATTTTTTGTATTTTTAGTACAGACAGGATTGCACTGTGTTAGCCAGGATGGTCTCGATCTCCTGACCTCGTGATCCGCCTGCCTCGGCCTCCCAAAGTGCTGGGATTACAGGCATAAGCCACCGCGCCTGGCCATGATTACATATTTTAAGAATGACTGAATATAGCCTACAATATGTAAGTATGCAATAAGGAATTAAAATAAATTGCTGTAACAAGAAATATAAAACATTGTTATATTTTTCACATATATTGCTTGTTTATTAAGCCTATCATTAATTACTACTACTTAGCACTGTTAATTGGTCTTATTTTTGTTTTGTATAAAAAATGTCAGGAGGCTGAGGCAGGAGGATCACTTGAGGCTGGGGGTTCAAGCCCAGCCTAGGCAACATAGTGAGACCCCATCTCTACAAAAAATTTTAAAATTAGCTAAGTGTGGTGGCACATCTTTGTAGTCCCAGCTACTCCAGAGGCTGAGGTGGGCGGATCATGTAAGCTTGGGAGATTGAGGCTGCAGTGGCCTATGATGGAGCTGCTGTACTCCAGCCTAGTGACAGAGTGAGACCCTGTCTCTAAAATAAATAAATAAATAAATAAATGCAGTTCGTGTGACATAAAAATAAATCACATAGAATAATACTTTCAAAGAAACCTCTATTTTATATGATATACTAAAGTAATAATGTGTATAATTATCATATGTTACATTATTATGATTTATTCTGTCTGGGTTGACTCTAAAAAGTTGGCCACCTTAGATATAGACAAGCTGATTCTAAAATGTATATTGAAAAGCAAAGGAACTAGAACAGCTAAAGAAAAAATAACTTGAAAAAAGCGAATTAAGGCCGGGCGCGGTGGCTCACGCCTGTAATCCCAGCACTTTGGGAGGCCGAGGCGGGCAGATGACAAGTGCAGGAGATTGCGATCATCCTGGCAAACACGATGACCCCGTCTCTACTAAAAAAAAAAAAAAAAAAAAAAATAGCCGGGCGAGGGGGCGGCGCCTGTATTCCCAGCTTCTCGGGAGGCTGAGGCAGGAGAATGGCGGGAACCCGGGAGGCGGAGCTTGCAGTGAGCAGAGATGACGCCACCGCACTCCAGCCTGGGTGACAGAGTGAGACTCCGTTTCAAAAAAAAAAAAAGAAAAGAAAAGAAAAAAAAAGTGAATTAAAAGTGTGCTCTACCAATTTTAAGGCTTAATGCACAATTTAGCAATCGAGACAGTGGTATTTGGCAGAGGAATAGACACACAGATCACTGGAGCAGAATAGATAACTCAGAATTAGAACCACACAAGTACAGTCAACTGATTTTTGACAAAGGCGCAAAAGTAATTCAATGGAAGGATAGTCTTTCAGCAAATGATGTTGGAGCAATTAGGTATCAGCATGCACCAGCAAACCCCCAAATCTTCAACATAAGCCCCACACCTTATACAAAAATAAATTCAAAGTTCTAAATGGAAAATGTGAAACTATAAAACTTTTCAAAGAAAACACAGGTGGGAAATTGTCATAAAATGGTGTTAGATGAAGAGATCTTACACACCAAAACCATAATCCAGCAAAGAAAGAACCTGATCAATTTGACCTCAACAAAATTAAAAGCTATTATTCTCTTGAAGATACTGTTAAGAGAATAAAAAGACACAGACTTGGGGAATGTATTTGCAAACCTCAAGTCCACAGAAGGATTTATATCCAGAATATATAAACAACTCTCTAAACTCAACATTAAGAAAACAAATAATCCAATTAGAAAATAGTCAAAAGATTGAACCAGTAGATGGATGGCAAAGAAACACATAAACAAAAAATACGATGGTCAACACCATTAGCCATTAGGAAAATGCAAACTAATGTCACAAAAATGTATCACTATACACAGAAATGTAAAATGTAATAAAATATATTGTAAATTATAACAAAAGAAAATATACTATGGACCAGGTGCGGTGGCTCACGCCTGTGATCTCAGCACTTTGGGAGGCTGAGGCGGTCGGATCACAAAGTCAGGAGTTCAAGACCATCCTGGCTAACACAGTGAAACCCAGTCTCTACTAAAAATACAAAAAATTAGCCGGACGTGGTGGTGGGCGCCTGTAGTCCCAGCTACTCAGGAGGCTGAGGCAGGAGAACGGCATGAACCTGGGAGGTGGAGCTTGTAGCGAGCCAAGATCGTGCCACTGCACTCCAGCCTGGGTGACAAAGCAAGACTCTGTCTCAAAAAATAAAAATAAAAATAAGAAAAAGAAAGAAAATATACTGTCAATATCCAAGAGAGGATATGAAGTAACTGGAAGTCTCACATAGTGCCAGCAGAGTGTACAATCATACATACACCACTCTGCAAAATGGGTTGGCAGTTTCTTACAAAGTGATACATATCCTTAAATGTAACCCGATTATTCTATTCTTGGGTATTTACTCTACAGAAATAAAGGCATATGTTCATACCAAAACTATGTTGCAATGACCTACAATTAGAAACAAGCCATATATTTTTCAAAATGCAAATGGATGCAAATAGATAAACTGTGGTACATATAATCAACAGAATATTACTCAGCAACAGAAAGGAACTAAATGTTGTTACACATAGCAACTTGACTGTATCTGAAAGGCCTTATATGTATTCAGAGCAAAAGAAATATCAAAGGGTTGCATACTCTACAATACCAATTTAATAACATTCTAGAAATGACAAATTTACAGCATTGAATATAGCAGATAAGTGGTTTCCAAGATTAGTGGGCAGCTGTGACTGAAAAGGCGTAAGAGAGAATTTCTTCGTGAAGAGGGAACAGTTCTGTATCCTGACTATGTTGATGGTTATACAAGTCTATCCATGTAATATTTCATAGAAATACACTCCTTCAGAAATGAGTGCATTTCAAAACTGGCAAAATCTGAATAAGGTCTGTAGTTTATTTATTAGTAGTATACCAATGTTAATTTCATAGTTTTGATTATTTTTACTATGCTTATGTAAATTAGCATCACTGGGGGAAGCTGGATAAAACAGACATAGGAACTCCCCATACTATTTTTGCAACTTCCATGTACGTCTAAAATTATTCCAAAATGAAAATTTTAAATAAACGAATGCTAATAGTAGTGCCAGAGATAGAACTATATATTTCTTTTTTTTTTTTTTTTTTTTTGAGATGGAGCCTTGCTCTGTCACCCAGACTGGAGTGCAGTGGCTTGATCCCAGCTCATTGCAACCTCCGCCTCCAGGGTTCAAGGGATTCTCCTGCCTCAGCCTCCCAAGTAGCTGGGACTATAGGTGCACACCACCATACCCAGTTTATTTTCTGTGTTTTTGGTAGAGACGGAGTTTCACCGTGTTAACCAGGATGGTCTCCACCTCCTGACCTCCTGACGTGCCCATCTCGGCCTCCCAAAGGGCTGGGATTACAGGCATGAGCCATGACGCCTGGCCAGAACTATATTTTTTTAATAATTATTTTTAAAGAAAAAGTATGGCACTCATCCTCTTGAATACACAATTTGCCTGATAATGTGAGAAAACTAAAATCCAACATTTTACAATAAGCAGATTATAAATGGTATATCATAAAAAGAGAAAGGATGCACTTCTGTAAGTCTGTAAAATCATAACTGTCCTCATGATATGATAGCATAGTAATAATGATAAGAGCCACAATGGCTCATGCTTACAAAACACTTAATACATGATCCTTTCAACAAGCAACAAGTACTTGTTATTATTACCAGCATTTTATAGAGGAGGGAACTGAAAAACACAGATATTAACTCATATCCTCTTGATCACTAGCTTGTTAATGACCTCACTGGGATTTTTCATCCAAGGTGGTCTGGACCTAGAAACTGTATAGAATTTAGAAAATTCTGTAAAATAAAATTCTGAAAGGTGTAAAGAGAACCTACTTGCAGAAGAAGAAAATAGCCACTCTCAGCATGTTGGTTTTGTGTGTGTGCTTTCATGCATTCATTGATTAATTAATAAATAAAATAGTGACTGAACATGTCTGTGTGCCAATATTTGTCCTAGAAACATGGGCTATAGCACTGAATGAAGGATCCAAAGTCCCTGCCAGCATGGACCATAGAGCCTAGTGGAAGAAGATAGGTAACGCAAATTTTCCAAGTACAAGAAAACTTCAAGTCACAACTCTTCGAGTAGAATAAGGGACTAAGATTAACAGGGTTGTCAGGGAAGGCCTCTCTGAGGAGATGACCCTTGGGCGGAGCCCTGAAAGACACGAGGGAGTGACCTACGGGAATTTCTTGGTGAAGGAGTAAAGCATTTAGAACAGAGGGCATTGCCTCTGCAATTGTCCAGGTGCTGGGACTGGATCCAAGGTCTGCAAGGAGACCCATGTGGATGGAATTGATTGAGGGAGACAGAATGTAGCAGAGAGCTGCCCAGGGTCACGTCCTTCTCCCCAGCCGATATGGCTCATTCAGAAACTCTCTTTACACACCCACCCGCTTCCATTCCATGTTTGTTTTATTACTTGTTTGTTTACTAAGGAATTCAATAGTCTCTTATCCAGGCAGAACCAAATGTGCAGGTGATACTGCTCTGTCCAATCCCCTTCACCTTCCACCAGGCAAATTTCCTTGGGTGTATTTGGAAGATGCATTCTCATGGGCACCCCTGCTGGAACGTCAGCCCTGCCCAGCCTTGAGGGAGCTCAGTAGAGCTGGTGTCAATCCTGATTCTCCATTCTCAGTATACCCAGCAGAGCAAGAGGAACTTCAACCCCAAAACCCTCCACACTGGTTCAAGAAGAAATTGAGGTCTCGCCAGGCTGTTGGTGAAGGGTGTGGCTGAACTCTGCCACCTTGTGACTGATTCCATTTCTCCCTTCCCATCAGATGCATGGTTCTTCAGAAGCTCTTGGAATGGGAATTTCGTTTTCAGGAGATGCTCATGACAGAACCAAAGAATGTGGGGATAAGAAGCCACAAAGAACTTTTCAACATATCATGTAACTCCACTTGATTGCCTGTGACTTGTATATGACACATCCCAAGCTCCCATGAGTCCAACATCTCTTTCCTTCATCTGTCCACTGAGGATCAAAACTTCTGCACATTGGTGTACTCCTAACTCATTGGGAAATGCATCTGCCAGACCCTGGTCAAATCTGCCTCCTCTTCGCAACAGCACAATCCAATCTACCCTCATTGTCCTCAAGCTCACCCTGTCCTCATTCATGAGGAAATCTAGACAATGACAGAAGCCGCTTCAATGCTTTGTTCTTCTACTGTTCAGAGGTGGTTCCTAGATACAGTCTCTCTGCATTTGTGCATTTTATTAAGTAAAAATACAGCTCTTCCACCACCACACCACATCTCCTTGAAGACAGCAACTTTCTTTCAGCTCATCCAAATATCTTTCCAATTGCTCCCTCTCTCCTTTGTAGGCTCAAGCCCGCAATAGACTTAGTGATTTTCTGTGTTGGCCATAACAACAGTGCTCTTTGTCACGCATTTCCCATTATGTGCTGCCCTAAGCGTTTCACAACTTGGGGGACAGATATGTAGTTCTCAGACTGATAGTAGAGTGTGGTAGAGTTAATAAAAGTGTTTTTTACACTAAAATGAAGATGGAGCCCTAATGACTCTTAGGTTAGGGCACTGCAACCTTTTTTCTTTGACCCTGTCATATTTTGAAGTAGAGTGTCCATTTTGGGTAAACTTTTAATACAAATCATCAGCTGTGAAGGAAATTTCAGGGGTAAGCGGGATCATTACAGTGGTATCTCCAGTTCAATTTCACCATGATGAATCCTCTACGCCTTTTGGGGATTCTTTGGCTAAAAGGTTTGGAAAGGACGTCTGGGCTGGAAGCTAAAAGTTCCACACTAATCATAAGAGAAATATGGATAAAGTATAAAATTATCAAACAGCTGAAGACACAGAGAAACATAAATGAATTAAACTCCAGAAACAACAAGCGCTTTCTAGAAGCAAAAAGCCTCATTGCTACTTTAATCCCCTCTGGGCATAATGCAGAAATAGGAATCTGCTCCCCATGGATGGCTGCATTGAGAAAACGGCCAAACTATTAACTAATTCGTATTGACTGCGTGTTATTTAGCGTGACAGTTTAGAATTACAAGGAGTCTGAAGGAAGTCAAAATCCACCTGCCAAATCACTCCTTCAGGGCTTTCATTAACTGCATAAGAGGAGCACACCAATGGCTGAGAGCAGGGCTGGGGAGGTGAAGAGTCATGGACTGTTTCCTCAACGCAAGGTAGTGGCTAGGAGAAGGCTGCCATGATACAGGACGCTGAGAAAGACCCTCTAGGGTGCACAGATGCTACCTGAGTGCAAGGTGGCAGCCCACAGGGATTATGTGCAGAAAAGGAGAACTGAAGCAATCCTCCCAAGGTGCACAAAATCTTCTTTGAGTTCAATGGCCTGACAAAGACTAGAAGCAGAGAATTAAGAAGAAGAGTAATATCCTACAGCTACAGGAAAAGCCAGAAATAGCGTTGGAGAGTAAAGAAAACTCCCCATTGAACAACAACAACAACAACAACAACAACAACAAAACTGGCAAGTGGGTTTAAAGAAAAAAAAATACAAGCAGGAGAGAGGAGAGGACAGCAAAAGACAGAGACAGAGAGATTCCCTATATTCATAAAACATAAAACAAGCAGCTGTGGCTAATGCATACAGAAATATCTGAAGTCTCACTGGTCTTAAATTTGAAGCTCTGTTTAAAGGAATGTCTTCCTCTCACCCTCAAAATATGTGAAATTATCGGTGTGGAGCTGAATCTTAGTTGCAAAAAAATGTCGTATCTAACTCAACTGTGTATTAGATTGTTTCAGTCCCACATATTATTGGTCTGATAGAAGAAAGAGTGCACTTTTTCTGGGAGTAAATATCACTTCCTTCAGTTTCTATTTGTTCATACACATTATCTCCTGATAAAAAATATTAAGAAACATAGGAAGAGGTAGAAAAATGTGATGCATGAACAAGCAAGGAAACAACCAGTAAAAGAAGTCTTAGAGGTAATCTAAATGTGTGAATCGGCAAGGAAAAACTTTAAAAGAACTATGATAATATGTTTAAGCATCTAGTGCAAAAGGTAGACAACATACATGAGCAAATGAGGATTACAGCAAAAAGATAACTACAAAAAGGACAAACAGGAATGTTATTAAAGAAAAATACAACATCAAAATGACGAATTCATTCAATACGCTTCATAGCAGACTGAATACAGCAGCAAGAGAGGTAATCAGGGAGCGTGAAGGCAGAGTGAAAAGCATCCAAATTGAAGCACAAAGGAAGAGAGAGAGAAAGAGTGAAGGCACTGAAGAGCCATGAGGCAATTTAAAAATATATTCATAACACATTTGTAATCGGAGATACAGGACAATAGGAGAGAAAATAAGCAAGAAGAGTTCTTTGCAGTGATAATGGCCATGCATTTTGTAAAAATGATGAAATGTATTATCCTACCTACCTAATATGCTCAGTGAATCCCAGTCAGGATAAATACATAGAAATTTACACCTTTGTTTATTATTGTCCAACTGCTGAAAACCAAAGATAAAATCTTAAAAGTAGCTGGGTGGGAGAGAACATTACAATACAGTGAAACAAAGAATAATGATGTCTTATTGCGATGAGACAATGACAAAATATCTCGTTCATTTTAACATTTATTCTACTTTTTAAATTGACAGATAAAATTGTATATATTTATCCTACACAGCATACTGTTTTGTTCTGCAGTGTATGTCTACATACATAGATAACACTGTGGAATAGTTAAATCTAGCTAATAAAGAAGTGCATTATCTCATGTAGTTATCATTTTTGTGAGAACAGTTAATATCCACTCCCTTAAACATTTTTCAAGAAAACAATATATCAATAGTGTATATGACAATATACACTATATCATATGTCATATACAATATATCAATAGTGTATATGACAATATATCATCATCATATACACTATTTTGTACAATAGATCTCTTGAAATTATTCCTCATATCTAACTGTAAATACGTACCCTTTGACCAACATATCCCTAACTCTCCCTTTCTCCTAGCCACTCTAGCCTCTGATAATCACCATTCTACTCTCTACTTCTATGTGATCAACTTTTTAAAATTCCACGAGTGAAAACATACAGTATTTGTCCTTCTGTGTCTGCCTTATCCCATTTAACGCAGTCTCCTCCAGATTCATCCGTCTTGTTGCAAATCACAGGGCTTCCTTCTTTTTATGGATGAATAGTATTCAGTTGTGTATATAAACACAGTTTATTTTTCCATTTATCCATTGATGCACACTTAGGTTGATTCTATATCTGGGCTATTGTGAATACACTGCAGTAAACATGGGAGTGCAGCTGTTACCTTGACATCTTGATTATATTTTTAAACATAGGCTCAGTAGTGGGATTACTAGATGATATGACAGTTCGATTTTTTAATTTTTTAAGAAACCTTCATACTATTTTCATTATAGCTACAATAATTTACATTCCCACTATCAACGTATAATGATTTACTTTTCTCCACATCCTTGCCAACATTTGTTGGTTTTTTGTTTGTTTGTTTTTGCAGGGGTGGATGGTCTTTTTGATAATAGCCATTCAAACTGCAGTGAGATATTTCATTGTAATTTTGATTTGCATTTCCCCGATGGTTAGTGATGTCAAGTACTTTTTCATATGCTTCTTGGCCATTCGTATATCTTCTTTTGAGAAATGTCTATGTTTGTATTTTGCCCGTTTTTAAACCTGATTATTGGGATTTTTGCTATTCAATTATTTGAGGTTTTTTTTTTTGTTGTTGTTGTTTTTGTTTTTTTTTTTTAAGATGGAGTCTTGCTCTGTCGCCCAGGCTGGAGTGCAGTGCTACAATCTCAACTCACTGCAACCTCCGCCTCCCGGGTTCAAGTAATTCTGCTGCCTCAGCCTCACAAGTAGCTGGGATTATAGCTATGTGCCACCATGCCCGGATAATTTTTGTATTTTTTTGGTAGAGAAGGGGTTTCACCATGTTGGCCAGGCTGGTCTTGAACTCCTGGCCTCAAGTGATCTGCCCACCTTGGCCTCCCAAAATGCTGGGATTACAAGCATGAGCCACTACACCAGCCTCTTTGAGGTTCTTATAAGTTCTGGATATTAACCTCCTGTCAGATATATAATTTGCAGATATTTTATCCTATTCTGTAGGTTGTCTCTTCACTTTGTGGATTCTTTCCTTTGCTGTGCAGAAGCTTGTTAGTTTGATATAATCCCATTTATCTATTTTTGCTTTTGTTGCTTGTGCTTTTGAGGCTTATCCAAAAAATCAGTGCTCAAATCAATGTCATAGAACTTTTCTGCTATGATTTCTTCTAGTAGTTTTATATTTTTAGGTCTTACATTTAAATATTTCATCCATATTGAGTCAATTTTTGTATTTGGTGAATGATAAGGGTCTAATTTCATTTTTTTGCACAAGGATATCCAGTTCTTCCAACAACCTTTATTGAAGAGACTGCCCATTCCTCATTGTATATTTTGGTACCTTTATTGAATATCAGTTGGCTCTAAATGAGTGGGTTAATTTGTGTGTTATTAATGCTGTTCCATTGGTCTATGTGTCTGGTTTAAGGAAAAATAAAATTGTCTGTTTATAATTCTATATCCAACAAAATTTATTTACAAAATGAAAGTGAAATAAAGTCATTATCAGACAAAGACTGAGGGGATTTGTTTCATGCTGGTCTACACTATGAGAAATGCTAAGGAATGTTTTTCAGGCTGAAAGAAACTGATAGGCCAGGCGCGGTGGCTCACGCCTGTAATCCCAGCACTTTGGGAGGCCGAGGCGGGCAGATCACGAGGTCAGGAGATTGAGACCATCCTATCTAACATGGTGAAACCCTGTCTCTACTAAAAATACAAAAAATTAGCCGGGCGCGGTGGCGGGCGCCTGTAGTCTCAGCTACCCGGGAGGCCGAGGCAGGAGAATGGCGTGAACCTGGGAGGCGGAGCTTGCAGTGAGTCGAGATCGTGCCACTGCACTCCAGCCTGTGTGACAGAGCCAGACTCCGTCTCAAAAAAGAAAAAAAAGAAACTGATAGTAGATAGAAGACTGGATATGCAGAAGGTATGAAGGGAACCAGAAAGTACATAATGCGTGTATGTGTGTTTCTGTGTGTGTGTGTGTGTGTCTGTAATAAAACGTGCCACTCAATTATTTAATATGCATTATACGTGTATAAGGACAAGTTATGTGCTTAGTCTAATTCTCTTCTTAAAAGCACAATATAAAAAAGAGCTGAATCTTCTCTTCATTACACCCATCTGAAATTAAAGAATGAACGACAAACTGCCAAAAAACCACTGAGTACCCAGGTATGAGTACAGAAACCTCACAAGCCTTTCTTTCTAATTGTCTATTATTCAAAACTTCTCCATAGGATACTGGGACACTTCCTCCAAACTAGCGAGTAGGATCTAGAGATAATCCTCAACTGCCCTGCATCCACTATGCAAGACCATCCAGGTGAACAGAGTGCTGGGACCCAATATGTCATTTCTTAATCCATTGCCTTAATGAAGATGGCTACTTTGCTTACTTCATTTCTGCTTTGGATGTTGCCACTTGAGTTCCCTTTCCATCAAGCAGCCAGGTGCTAGTCATTGCCCAGCGAATCTCCAGTTCTCTAGGCTTCTCCTGGAGATAGCTGTAATGGATTCCTAGTCACCAATGCCTTTACCAGATTTTCCCATATGGCAACCCACTTTTTGCCATATGCTAAACTATATCCCTCCATGAATCTTAATGTTGCATCTAGCCTGCCTCTCCTTCAAGACTTTGCAAAATGTCATATTCTCTGCGATGACTTCCTGTTTCTTTGTCTCCATAGCTTTTATTACCTTACAGCATGTACTACAATGTGCTTACTATATTTATTGTCTCTCTCCCCATACTAGAATATGAGCTCTAGAAGGGCTGAGATTTTTGCCTGTATGCTTCAGTGATGTATTTCCAGAACCTACAGGACTACATGTTATATAGTAAGTGCTCAATAAATTTCACTGAATGAAAAAGTATATGCAATGTACACACAATTATGTTTATATTAGTTTAATATATTTCATATAATATGCTTTACATATAATATATCACATACAAATATTTATGTAATTAAAATTAAACACACACACATACACACACACATACATATAATGCAGGTAGTCCTCACTTTGCACAATAGTGTGTTGACTGCAACTCACGCATATTAAAACAGTATTTTGCTTTGCAGAATATCTCAGCTACCATAGAATTGTGCAAAGTAAGTTGCACTTTCCCTGTGCGTGTAAATATCAGTTAAATATTGTTTAAAGCAAGGACTTCATATAGATAGACAGATGATAGATACATAGATGGATACATAGATAGATACATAGATATCTTCATATGTGTATATATATATAATTTTTAAAAAGATAACTGGCTATTTAAAGTAAAAGGAATAGCTACATATTGTGGGGTTTTAAAGTAAATATAGGTGTAAAATAAATGACAATGAGAACACAACAGTTGTGAGAAGTTTAACTGGAATTATACATTGTAAAGCTCTTATTAATGAAGTAGATAGTATTTTTGAGGTAGACAGTACTAAATTAAAGATGCATATTATATAACGTGTAGAGTAACCATTGAAAAAACAAAGAAGATATAAACCAAAAGCCAATGCAGAAGATAAAATGGAATACTAAAATATTTAATTAGCCATAAATGTGAAACAAATGATAGCACACAGATAAAAGAAGTACCAACAGAGTCAACTTATACTCTACCCTGTCAGTAATTACACTAAATGTTCCATGAAAAATGGAAGACATTACTAAAATAGATTTAAAAATGATAACCTCAGTGTGATGATTAAATTTATGCGTGAATTTGACTGGGCCATGTAGTGTCCAGATATTTGGTCAAATATGATTTTGTGTGTTCCTGTGATGATATTTCAGATGCAATTAACATTCGAATTGGTAGACTGAGTAACACAGACTACCCTCATTGATGTAGGCGGGCCTCATCTAACCTGTTGAAGGCTTGAATACACAAGAAGGCTGATTCTTCCTCAAGTAAGAGAGAATTCTTTCTGCCTAATGTCCTTTTAACTGAGACATCAGGTTTCTTCCTGTCTTTGGATTTGAACTGACACATTGATTTTTTTATGGTTGTGAGCCTGCCAACCTTTGGACTTAAACTACACCCTCAGCTTTCTAAGTTCTTAGCTCTTGGGCACATACTGGAACTAAACCAGTGGCTGTCCTCAGTCTCCAGCTTGCTGACTCTCGTGCTGTAGATTTTGGGACTACCAGCCTCCATAATCACATGAGCCGATTCCTTACCATTTCTTTCTCTCCCTTTCTTTCACATATATATATATATATATATATATATATATATATATATATATATAGACTTGGGCAGGTTGATAGTTAAAAGGATGCAAATAAACAGAGGACATAACTACAAAGCTTAAGAAAGCTGGGGTGGCTCTGCTAGTATTAGACACAGTAGACTTCAAAACAAGGAGTATGAACAGAACTAAGGGAGATATTTTGTGAGAATGAAGAACTAATTCACTAAAAAGACATAATCACATATGTAATGTATATGACCTAATAAAAGAGATAACACTATATTAAGTTAAATTGCCAAACTAAGGGGGGAAAATAGACAAGTCTACAACCATATTTGGAAATGTTAACATACTTCTTTGAGTGATCAGATTTTAAAAATCAGTGAACATACTGAAGATATGAACAGTATGTTCAACCAGCTAGACCTGAACGACGTTCATAGATCTAGCTCACAACAGCAGAATGCATTTGTTTTCAAGCGCTCACAGAATATTTTAAATAGACTCAATGCTGGTCATTAAACCAAGTTGTAATGTAAAAATGACTCAAGCCAAATCGGGCATCCTCTTTTATCACAATAGTATTATATTCATAATTAATATTAGTAAAATTTGTGTAAAATATCCTAATGTTTGGAAATTAAACCACAAAATTAAAAACAGCCCATGAGTCAAAGAAGAAATCACAATACAAATTATATTTTGAAATAACTGGCCAGGCATGGTGGCTCATGCCTGTAATCCCAGCACTTTGGGAGGCAGAGGTGGGTGGATCATGAGGTCAAGAGATCGAGACCATCTGGCCAACACGGTGAAACCCCGTCTCTACTAAAAATACAAAAATTAGCTGAGGGTGGCAGTGGGTGCCTATAGTCCCAGCTACTCAGGAGGCTGAGGCAGAAGAATCACTTGAACCTGGGAGGCAGAGGTTGCAGTGAGCTGAGATTGCGCCACTGCACTCCAACCTGGCAACAGAGTGAGACTCCGTTTCAAAAAAAGAAAGAAAGAAAGAAAGAAAGAAAGAAAGAAAGAAAGAAAGAAAGAAAGAACAAAAAGAAATAAATTATAAAAAAGAAACCCAAAATGTGTAGGATGCTGCTATGATAGGGCTGAAAGATAACTTTATAGCTTTAAATATCTGTACCACAGAAGAGAATATACTTAAAATCAATGACATACGCTTATACATTAAGAATGTAAAAAACAGGAATAAAATAAAAAGAAAGTAGAAAAATGTACAGAATAGGCCAGGCGCAAGGTGGCTCACACCTGTACTCCCAACACTTTGGGAGGCCGAGGCGGGCAGATCACGAGGTCAGGAGATCGAGACCATCCTGGCTAACACAGTGAAATCCCGTCTGTACTAAAAATACAAAAAATTAGCCGGGTGTGGTGGCAGGTGCCTGTAGTCCCAGCTACTCCAGCTACTCAGGAGGCTGAGGCAGGAGAATGGCGTGAACTCGGGAGGCGGAGCTTGCGGTGAGCCGAGATCGGGCCACTGCACTCCAGCCTGGGCGACAGAGTGAGACTGTCTCAACAACAACAACAACAACAACAAAAATGTACAGAACAGAAATAAAGAACTGAAATAACTGAAATAGAAAACAAACAGAGAAAATTAAGCAAGTCAACAGCTGATTCTCTGGAAAGAGTAAAAAACATGGTAACTCCTAGTAATACTAGTAAAAAAAAAGTTAAGAAAACACCAAGATGGAAGAAATAATCACTCATATCAGGAATGAACAAGGGGCAATATCACATATTTTACAGCTATTAAAGGGAGATTGTGCTATCCTCCCTTCAATAAAGGGAAATTGTTCACTTTGTGATTTAATGATTTTTAATCATTATTAAAGGGAGATTGACACATTTTAGTTAATAAACTTGAAAACTTTGATGAAATTGGGAAAAAAGCCTTAAAAGCAGAATTTATCCAAACTATCCATTAAGGAAATAAAGAATCTGAATACTGTGATTTCTGTTAAAATCAATAACAAAAAGACAACCAATTAAAAAGTTGGCAACAGAATGACATATTCAAAAAAGTTATACAAATGGTCTTTAAGTACATTAAAAAGTTCTCATAACCAACCATTATGAAGATAAATATGAAAACCACAAATGAAAATATGTATCTGATAAAATACTAGTACCCAAAATATATAAAAATTCTTTTCAAAATCAGCAATAAAATAACAACTCAATTATAAAGTGAGGTAAAGATCTGAACAGACACTGCACCAAAGAAGATATATATAGATATATAGGTATATAAGATATATGATATATATATGATATAGGATATAGAGAGAGATATATATGACACACACTCAATGTCATGTGTCATAATGGAATTGCAAATTAAAGCAACAAGACACCACTCACTATGCACCAATGAGAATGGCTAAAATTCAAACTGCTGACAACACCAAATGCTGACAAGAATATGCAGCAACAGGAAGTCTCGTTCATTGCCGGTGAGAATGCAAGACGGCACAGTCATTTCCAAAGACAGTTTTGTCAGCTTCTTGTAAAACTAAATATATTTTTAAAATACAAGCAAGCAATTGTGCTGCTTAGTATTTTCAACCAAGTAGGTTGAAAACTTCTGTCTCCACAGGAATCTGTACATTTTTTATACTTTTTTGTCCATAATTGCTAAAACTTTTAAACAACCAAAATGTTCTCCAAGAGGTAAACAGATAAATAGACTATGGCACGTATATACAATAAAAGATTATTCAGTGACAAAAAGAAATTAGTAACCTGTAGCTGGGCGTGGTGGTTCACGCCTGTAATCCCAGGACTTTGGGAGGCTGAGGCAGGCAGATCACGAGTGCAGGAGATCGAGACCATCCTGGCTAACAGGGTGAAACCATGTCTCTAAAAAAAAGACAAAAAAAAAAAAATAGCCAGGCGTGGTGGCGGGCGCCTGGAGTCCCAGCTACTTGGGAGGCTGAGGCAGGAGAATGGCCTGAACCTGGGAGGCGGAGCTTGCAGTGAGCAGAGATCGTGCCACTGCACTCCTGCCTGGGCGATGGAGCGAGACTTGGTCTCAAAAAAAAAAAAAAGGTAACCTGCACATGGATGTTTATAACAGGTTTGTTCATAATGGACAAATCTTGGCAGCAACAAGGATGTCCTTCATTAGGTGAATGGGTAAATAAATTTTGGTACATCCAGACAGTGGAATATTATTCATCTTTGAAAAAAATGAGCTATTAAGCTATAAAAATATCTGGAAGTAACTAAAATGCATATTATTAAGTGAAAGAAGTCAGTCTGAAAAGGATACATACTGTATGTGTTCAACTAGGTTACATTCCAGAAAAGGTAGAACTATGGAGACAGTACAAAAATCAGTAGTTGCCAGGTATTTGTAGGGGAGGGAAGGGGATAAATAAGTAGAGCATGGAGGATTTGGGAGCTAGGAAACTATCCCGTGTTATCCTATAATGGTGGATGTATTACATTAGAAATTTGTCAAAACACGGAATATACAATATCAAGAGGAAACATAATGTGAACTACAGACTTCGGGTGATAATGACATGTCACTTGATGTTCATCAGCTGGGAGAAGCATACAATTTTGCTGGAGGATCTTGATATTGAGGCAGATCGTGTGTGTGGTGGGGGAATCAAGGGGTGTATGGAAATTCGCTGTAGTTTTGGCTTAATTCTGCTGTGAACTGAAAACTGCTCTACAAAATAAGGTCTATTAGATAAGAAGAAAAACATGAGTTATCAGGCCACAAAATTAGGAATATTAAATGTGTATTGTTAAGTGAAAGAAGCCAATCTGGAAGGCTACACATTTTATGATTCTCACTACATATGATAATCTGGAAAAGGCACAACTATGGAGAAGGTAAAAAGATCAAAATGTGCCAGGGGTTCGGTGGGAGAAAGCACAGGTTTTTTAGGGCAGTAAAACTATTTTGTAAAATAATGCAATGGTGGACACAGACGTCTGCTATTACACAATTGTCAAAACCCATAAAATGTATACATAAAGAGTGAATACTAATGTAAACTAGGGAGTTCGGTTAATGATATTGGCTCATTGACTGTAACAAATATACCACTCTAATGCAAGACATTAAAAATAGGGGGGTTGCTGGGGGAGGGGGACAGAAATGGTGGGAGAGGAGAAGGAGTACATGGGAAGTCTCTGTACTTTCGTCTCATATTTTATGCAAACCTACAGCTGCTTTAAAAAATAATCCATTAATTAAAAAGAAAAGACACCAACAAAACTCACAATGAATGACATACCATTTCTCATTTACTGAAATGCCTAAAATAAAAATGGCTGACTGACTGTATCAATTTTGGCAATGATGTGGCTCCATTGGAACCCTCGTATTTGCTAACTGGAGTGTAAAATTGCAATCACCATTTCACATCCAGTAGAATAACAGAAATCAAAAAAGACTGACACTACAAAATTTTGCAAGGTTGTCAAGTACCTGGAATTCTTGTGCATTCTTAATTCCTAACATAATTCTTACGTTAGAGTGTAAAATGGTTTAATCCAACTATAGAGAACTGTTACAGTTTCTTATAAACAGCCGTCTATCCTACGACGCAGACATTCAACTCCCAGGCATTTACCCAAGATAAATGGAAGCATATGTTTATAAAAAGGCTTGTAAAATAATTTGTAAGGCAGCCTTTTTTTATAATAGCATCAGATTTTAAATGTCTCACATGCCAACAGGTAACAGATAAATTATGGAGTTATAAATACAACAGAATACTTCTCGGCATAAAAAATAGCAAACTTCCAATATTTACATTAAAAAATGTTGAACAAAGGAATATTGACCTCTGTCTGTCTGTCTCTCTCTCTCTCTCTCCCTCCTATGCTGATTGCATTTTATGAAATTTAAAAACAGGCAAAATAATCTAGGGTGAGAGAAATAAGGAAGTGTATGCTTTTGGAGATAGAATAATTGACTAGAAAAGGGTGCTCAGAAATTTTCTCTGATAATAAAAATATTATTCATATCGTTTTGAGTGTTGATTACTCAGTGGCAAAGCTTGTTAAATTCAATACTTTAGATCTGTGCATTTTATTGCATGTTAATTATATCTAACATATTTTAAAAGGTTTTGGCAGCACTGGTGTAATGGTAAGAGTGATGGGCTGGGCACGGTGGCTGATGCCTACAGTCCCAGCACTTTGGGAGGCCAAGGTGGGAGGATCACTTAACCCCAGGAGTTTGAGGCCAGCCTGAGCAAAATAGTGAGATCCCATTGCTATAAAAAACAAACAAGCGAAAATCACTTGCGTGTGGTGTCTGCAGTCTCAGCTACTCAGGAGGCTGATGCAGGAGAATCGCTTTAGCCAAGGAGTTTCAAACTGCAGTCAGCTATGACTATACCACTGCACTCCAGTCTGGGTGAGGCAGCAAGACCCTGCCTGGTAGAGGGGTGGTGAAAAGGAAAAAAAAAGAATGCCAGTTTTCACCACAAATAGACTAGGATTTAAATCTGAATTCTGCTATGTATTGCTAGATCTTCTGAGCCTCAAATTCTTGACATGTAAAATCAAGCCAAACACTTATGGATTTTGTGAGAAATCAATGAATAGAGTCTATTATACTCTGAGGATGGTATTTTATCAAATAACAAATCATCGATAACTAGTAGTTACACTATTTTAATCCTTCTAATTCTTTTTATTCAAACCTTGTACTTATGATATCTCCTATGCATTTTAAATAATTTTTCGGCTTAGACTGTCCATCCAGATCACATGAATCTTTCACAGCTTCAGGTTTGTTTTCTTTCTTTTCACTGCTACAATCAGCATCACAGCTTCCCTCACCCCATGTTCCAAGCAGAAGTGCGTATTTGATTATTTTCATCCTCTGTGACCAATATGAGGTTTAAACAATGCAACAACAACACCTTATTGTACTAAAAAACCATGTTAATATCCCTACGTGACCAACAATAGATTTGTGTAATGTCCCTATGTGACTAACGATAGATTAGATTAATGTCCCTATGTGACTAACAATAGATATAGATAGGACTTGCGTCAGATTTTTCTCTGTAGTCTTATATATATAGCACAGTGATGGGCATATAGTGAATACTTAATAAAATATATTTCATAAATAAGTAATTTTAGAGTTTATGAAAATCATAACTGATTTTGTTACTTATGAATATTTACACAAAGTCTAACAGCTACAGAAGACTGAAAGACAGGCAGTTCTGGTGCTAATCTTACCATTTCATTTTGTAGCTCGTTAGTGACCACTCAGTGTGAGCTGGGGATACCGAGGTGAGCAAAACAGGCTCCCATCTGCTCCTAGTTCTGCAATTTTCCTACTCCCATCACAATATCCTGTTCTCCCTTCCCTATTTTTAAAAATCATTTGGTAAACTGCTGTTATGTACTGATGTAAGCCATTAAAAGTCCTTTCTAACTGAGGAACAAAGACCAACATTTCTTGGATGTTTTGTATCTTTTTCCCTTTTGTTTTCTACTCACCTTTAATTTTCAAGCTGTCACATATAAAAATGAGGAAAGGGAATTTTGACAACACTTGGTTCAAAGGTGTTGAGGAGGAAAAACATATGCACAGAAAGGGAAAGAGGGCTTCAGGAAGCTGGAAGATTTCACAGGAGTGATTTGGGAAGACCTGTCTAAGACTTGCGGTTTAATGCCTCACTAGACTCAGGGCAATATTATGTTTTGCTGTTATTAAAGCAGTCAGTTTTCACAAAGGACCCGCGTGTCCCTTGTTTCCTCAGGTGCATTTTGCACACAAGTAATTTGTAAATAGCTAGGGAGAGCCCCAGGAACAGCCTGGGTCTGAGAGCACTGACTTTCTGAAATAAGCAGATGTTTTTTCCAGGGAGAACACATTTGGTTTACCCTCTTTACTTGCTCCTGTAGAATCCATGGATACATAATCTCTAATTTTTCCCTGCCAGTTAAAGAATATTTCCAAGGAGTGGCAATGGTGCTGGTGTAGAAGTTATTAATCTTCCATTTCTAACTACTCCTACACATCTTTTTTTTCCTTTGCATAATACCTAATCTTTTCTTTCTGGCTTCGGTGTTGCCTGTTGACATAAATCGGAGCTCTTTTCATAGAATGGACTTGGTGGGAGTTGACACTGTGTGTCAGTGCTATTCACTGACCTCCAACATCAGTGAGAACAGCCAGACTCTAATGGAAGCCATTCATTGTGTGGGATGACTAACAGCATGGTGGACTGCAGGTCACACCTGTCATAATTCGGGAAAAGAAACGGTTAGTGGGAGAACTTAATCTCTGCGTAGTTTATACGTTTGAATTAGAGTGGAAAAAATGTGTGCTTTAGTGAGGATAGAAATGCCCTAGGCTAAAAAATAAACTGACTTTTCCAAAGCCATTCCCAGCCAGTAACGGCCATGTAGAAGAGTTGCGAATAGCAGATTGTGAGCGTTAGGTATTTAGAGTTGGTCCCTCTACAGCGTTTCCAAACCCCCATGAAACTGAGAAATCCTATGTGGATCTGGGCCATTAACTCAAGGGAGAAAGGAAAACCATGAAACATGGTAGTATCCATTCTGCAGAAGATTTTTGTGTGCTATGGTAGACGGCCTTCTCTCGGGGTACACAGGAGCGATGTCCAATAGTCCACCCTTATCCTTGGGGGATATATTCTGAGACCCCCTGTGGAGGCCTGAAACTGGAAATAGTACTGAATCCTATATGTACTATGATGTTTTCATCTGACAGCCGAGACAGCTACTAAGTGAATAACAGGCAGACAGTGTATACAGCATGGATACACTAGACAAAGAGATAATTCATGCCCCAGGCAGGACAAAAGAGAACAATTTCATAATACTACTCAGAATGGCATGCAATCTAAAGCTTATAAATTGTTTATTTCTGGAAATTTCCATTTAATTTTTCAGACTGCAGTTGATTACAGGTAACTGAATCCACACAATGTGAAACTGCAGGCACAGGAGTGCTACCGTATTCACCACCCACTCATTAACCACTTCGTAGCTGCTTCAGATATCAAATCCACCATCGGTTTTCCAGTGTTCGTGTTCAAGGAACCCTTGTTTCACTTAATAATGGCCCCAAAATGCAAGAGTAGTGATCCTGGCAATTTAGGTATGCCAAACAGAAGCTATGAAGTGCTTCCTTGAAGGAAAAAGGTGAAAGTTCTTGACTTAATAAGGAAAGAAAAAAATCGCATGCTGAGATTGCTAAGCTATACGGCAGAAACAAAACTATCGGTGAAATTGTGAAGAAGGAGAATGAAAGGGATAGATGGTATATATAAGGTTTGGTGCTGTCTCCAGGTTCGGGCTTCAAGAGTTTTGGAATGTATCCCCTACAGATAAGTTGGGGGGCTACTGTATCATCAAATACCCTTAAAAATCTGACTGTTTTGCAAAGAGTTTCCTGGGAATAACAGCATCCCTTAAATGTCCAGAAAATCACTGAAACTTCACCCCCAAATTCTTCTATTATTATTTAAGGCAATAATAACATTAGGAGTGTGTACATACCTTCCCTTGGATCCATAAATTACCAAATTTGAGGACCCCTGGCTAAGGGTACCTGGGGAGGAGTGGGGTGTACCCTTCATCATCCTCATCTGCCCCCTGGTGGCACATTTTGTCACTCTGGACTCCTGCCCTAGGCTGCCAACAGCCTATTTAAACGAAACATCCTTGATATTTAGTACTTTGTATATTTCCAGAAAACTTTTCAACTACTGAGATTATCACTTCCTCTCACCATAAAGTTGTATAGCATTGTCCAATAATACTATTGTCACCTGCTTTATCTGTTAATACTTGATTTGTCTCATACTTAAACTGATTTTTGTCACAAGTAGTTTCCCCAGAAATTTTGTTATTGTTTGCCTGTTTTTCCTATATGTCCAAATGTATCAATTTTTGATCTATTTATATACCCATTTTGTTATCTTCAGGTGCATTATTTGGTTTTCATTTTAAAAATTTATTTCCTGTTCTGCAACTGAAAAACACTGAGAAACCTACTCTGTTCCTGCATCTGAGCCATTCCACAGGCAGTTTTCCCCATACGAAAAACGCTGTCTTCCACTGATTTGTGGCATGTCTCAGTTCCGTGACTTCTTTTCCTCTCTCTCCCTACTTGCTGCTATCCCTTTTCTCCATGTGTCTCTAACATGCCTGTGTTCTTCAAGATCTAGTGCAACCACATTCCCTCCCACAACTCTATTTTTATGAGGAATAGCCAAGCAGGACTCCCAAGACATTATACAGGAGTGCCTACAGGGCATCTCTCCTTGGCAGTCCCACAGCACCGCAAATGCCCTGTGTCTGCCAATACTCATCAGCCTCTCTTCCCGTGTGCCTCTCCTGGGACCCTAAGAGAGGAACAGTCCTGCAACTTTCCACTTTCTCCAGACAGGGACTTGTGTGCCTTTTCCATGTCTCTGACTCCTTTATTCAGTTCTAATACAGGTATCTGTCTGCTATAACTCCTGAAACTCTCTTATGTAAATGCACTTTTCTCATTCTCCGCCTCACATCTTAGCCCAGACCACACCATCTCCCCCCGGTCTTGGATACCTTCCATGTTTCCAGTGGTCTGCTCCCACTCCACACTGCAGTACCGTGATTTTTTCTAAAACATGGATCGGTTCCTGTCACTCCCCTGTGAAAACTCATCCATGTGGAGTCTGACTGGTCTGCATTTGGGGACTGGACAGAGTGAGAAGGGATCTTGTGTCAGCCAGGACTCCGGTAGACGCCCCTATGCAATATCCACTTGTGGTGGTCGGGGGCGGGGAAGGGGCGGGCTTGAGCCCCCTTCCCCCCTCCTCCTTACTGCGGAAAGCTGCGGAGCGAGCAGCACTCACTTCCTATTCAGCATTCAGCAGGGAGGGAGCCTCTGAACAGCCACGTAGGCATTCTCTTCTCTCTGGAGGAAAAGGCCCAGCAGCTGTCCGAGGAAAAGACCCACCAGCTGTCAGCAAAGGGACATGTCGCAGCTAAGTAAGAATCTGGGTGACTCGAGTCCTCCAGCGGAGGCCCCGAAGCCGCCTGTCTATAGCCGCCCTACGGTTCTGATGCGGGCCCCGCCCGCTTCCTCCCGGGCTCCGCCAGTCCCTTGGGATCCACCTCCAATTGACTTGCAGGCTTCATTGGCCGCTTGGCAGGCACCTCAGCCTGCCTGGGAGGCCCCACAGGGCCAGCTGCCCGCCCCGGTGGTTCCGATGACCCAGCCTCCTGCCCTGGGGGGCCCGATAGTCCCGGCTCCCCCGCTGGGGGGACCGATGGGTAAGCCTCCAACTCCCGGGGTCCTGATGGTGCATCCTCCGCCTCCGGGAGCCCCGATGGCCCAGCCTCCGACCCCGGGAGTCCTGATGGTGCATCCTTCAGCTCCCGGAGCTCCCATGGCCCATCCTCCTCCTCCGGGGACCCCAATGTCCCACCCTCCCCCTCCGGGGACCCCGATGGCCCATCCTCCCCCTCCGGGGACCCCGATGGCCCATCCTCCTCCTCCGGGGACCCCGATGGCCCATCCTCCTCCTCCTGGGACCCCGATGGTTCATCCTCCTCCTCCTGGGACCCCGATGGTTCATCCTCCCCCTCCGGGGACACCGATGGCTCATCCTCCCCCTCCGGGGACACCGATGGCCCAGCCTCCCCCTCCGGGGACACCGATGGCCCAGCCTCCAGCTCCGGGAGTCCTGATGGCCCAGCCTCTGACTCCGGGAGTCCTGATGGTCCAGCCTGCTGCTCCGGGAGCCCCGATGGTCCAGCCGCCTCCTGCAGCCGTGATGACCCAGCCTCCGCCTTCAGGAGCACCGATGGCCAAGCCTCCAGGTCCAGGAGTCCTGATGATTCATCCTCCAGGTGCGAGAGCTCCAATGACCCAGCCTCCAGCTTCAGGAGCACCGATGGCACAGCCAGCGGCCCCACCTGCACAGCCGATGGCCCCACCTGCACAGCCGATGGCTTCTTGGGCCCCGCAGGCTCAGCCTCTGATCCTGCAAATCCAGTCTCAAGTTATAAGGGCTCCTCCGCAGGTTCCCCAGGGCCCGCAGGCACCCCCAGCGCAGCTGGCCACACCCCCGGGCTGGCAGGCGACCTCGCCAGGATGGCAGGCCACGCCGCAAGGCTGGCAAGCCACTCCCTTGACCTGGCAGACCACGCAGGTCACCTGGCAGGCACCAGCCATTGCCTGGCAGGTGCCGCCGCCTGTGCGCCAGGGGCCCCCGCCCATCCGCCCTGGCCCACCACCCATCCGCCCTGGCCCACCACCAGTGCGCCAGGCCCCACCGGTCATCCGCCAGGCCCCACCGGTGATCCGCCAGGCTCCACCGGTGATCCGCCAGGCGCCACCGGTGATCCGCCAGGCCCCACCGGTCATCCGCCAGGCCCCACCTGTGATCCGCCAGGCTCCACCTGTGATCCGCCAGGCCCCACCTGTGATCCGCCAGGCCCCACCGCTGATCCGCCAGGCGCCGCCGCCCATCCGACCTGCCCCACAGGTCCTGGCCACCCAACCACCTCTCTGGCAGACCCTGCCACCCCCACCTCCACTGCGGCAGGCCCCGCAGGCTAGGCTGCCGGCCCCGCAGGTGCAGGCGGCGCCGCAGGTGCCTACGGCCCCACCTGCTACGCAGGTACCCGCGGCGCCGCTCGCTGGCCCGCAGGTGCCCCAGCCTGTGCTGCCGGCCCCGCTGTCTGCCCCACTGTCTGCCCCGCAGGCTGTGCACTGCCCATCCATCATCTGGCAGGCCCCCAAAGGTCAGCCCCCAGTGCCACACGAGATACCAACGTCAATGGAGTTCCAGGAGGTGCAGCAGACACAGGCTCTGGCCTGGCAGGCCCAGAAGGCCCCCACCCACTTCTGGCAGCCCTTGCCTGCCCAGGAGGCCCAGAGGCAGGCTCCCCCCATGGTTCCGCTGGAGCAGCCCTTTCAGGGAGCCCCGCCCTGCCAAAAAGCTGTGCAAATCCAGCTACCCCCCCAGCCGCCCCAGACCTCGGGTCCGCAAGCCGAGCTGCCCACACTGCAGCTCCAGCCCTCCTGGCAGACACCGCCTGCGGTCTTGCAGGCCCAGCCCGGACCCCCCTTAGCAGCGGCAAATTTTCCCCTGGGCTCCGCTAAATCACTGATGACTCCATCAGGAGAATCCAGGGCCTCTCCTATAGACCGCAGGGGCTCCTCTAAAGAGCGCAGGACCTCCTCAAAGGAGCGCAGGGCCCCTTCGAAAGACCGCATGATCTTTGCTGCCACCTTCTGTGCTCCCAAGGCAGTGTCAGCTGCCCGAGCACACTTGCCAGGCACCTGGAAAAACTTGCCTGCCACACCGGAGACCTTTGCTCCCTCCTCAAGTGTCTTCCCAGCTACCTCCCAGTTTCAGCCTGCCTCTCTGAATGCCTTTAAAGGCCCCTCTGCTGCCTCAGAGGCCCCAAAGTCACTGCCATATGCTCTGCAGGATCCCTTTGCCTGTGTAGAGGCCCTGCCTGCAGTTCCATGGGCCCCACAGCCCAACATGAATGCCTCAAAGGCATCCCAGGCAGTGCCCACCCTCCTGATGGCTACAGCAGCTGCCCCCCAGGCAACTGCCACCACTCAAGAGGCCTCCAAGACCTCCGTGGAGATGCCACGCCGCTCCGGCAAGGCCACCCGGAAGAAGAAGCATCTGGAAGCCCGAGAGGACAGCCGTGGCCACACGCTGGCCTTTCATGACTGGCAGGGCCCAAGGCCCTGGGAGAATCTGAATCTGAGTGACTGGGAGGTCCAAAGCCCTGTCCAGGTCTTGGGTGACTGGGAGCACCCCAACACCCCCCGTGGCCTGAGTGGCTGGGAGGGCCCTAGTACCTCCAGGATCCTGAGTGGCTGGGAAGGGCCCAGCACATCCTGGGCCCTGAGTGCCTGGGAGGGCCCGAGCACCTCCAGGGCTCTGGGTCTCTCTGAAAGCCCAAGGAGCCCTCTGCCCTTGGTTGTGTCTGAGGTTGCAGGTGTCTCTCCGGGATCCAGTGCCACCCAGGATAATTCCAAGGTGGAGGCGCAGTCCTTGTCTCCCTTGGATGAGAGAGCAAATGCATTGGTGCAGTTCCTCTTAGTCAAGGACCAAGCCAAGGTGCCTGTCCAGCGCTCGGAGATGGTGAAAGTCATCATCAGAGAGTATAAAGATGAGTGCTTAGAGATCATCAACCGTGCCAACAATAAGCTGGAGTGTGCCTTTGGTTATCAATTGAAAGAAATTGATACCAAAAACCACGCTTATATTATCATCAACAAGCTGGGCTACCCTACAGGGGATTTGGTGGCATCCTATTTAGACAGGCCCAAGTTCGGCCTCCTGATGGTGGTCTTGAGCCTCATCTTTATGAAAGGCAATTGTGTCAGGGAGGATTTGATCTTTAATTTTCTGTTCAGGTTGGGGCTGGATGTCCGGGAGACGAATGGTCTCTTTGGAAATACTAGGAAGCTCATCACCGAAGTGTTTGTCAGGCAGAAGTACCTAGAGTACAGGCGAATCCCCTACACTGAGCCCGCAGAGTATGAGTTCCTCTGGGGCCCTCGAGCGTTCCTGGAAACGAGCAAGATGCTTGTGCTGAGGTTTTTGGCCAAGCTCCATAAGAAAGATCCACGGTGCTGGCCATTCCATTACCTTGAAGCGCTGGCAGAGTGTGAGTGGGAAGACACAGATGAGGATGAACCTGACAGCAGTGACAGTGCCCGCGGCCCCACCAGCAGGCCCCCTCCCCGCTAATAGGTGTAGCAGAGATCTCGCTCCTGTGTTTCCCTGGCCAGAGGCCACTGACAGGGTGGGGGGACATTTTTGTTTCTGGTGTTTGTGTTGCAGTTCCACACGTGCAAGTTTGGATTTTCAACTTGGTTTCGTATCTGCCAAAGCTTTGTACATTTTTCATGTGGTGTTGATTTCAATCGGCTACTGTTCTGTTCTGTATTTTGGCATCTGTATTTTTAAGTGAGATCTGTGGTTCTCTGTTTTGTGTTATAATTGTTATGTTTTGGTATCAGCTTTGTGCTGGCTTTGTGAAATGAATTGAGAAGCTATCCATCTCATTCTGGTATAGTTCATGTAGCATTGTAATCGGTTGTTCTTTGAATGTTCAAATGACTCATCAGTAAAAACTGTCTACAGAGAAGTAAATATCTATATCTATATATATAAATATACTTTCAGCATAACAGAAGTGTTTGTCTTTATTCTAATTTTTACACTAGATGGTGGAAGCCAAGTTTTGCCGTATTCTCTGAATAGACATGAATACCAAGACTACTCTCAGTCATAGAAAAAACCACGGTGATGGAATTGTTTTCCAAGGGGAGTACTCCATTCATCTTTATAAGGATGCAGTGATTTCAGTGGGTGGTAAAACATAAGATTTCCATTAAACCAAAACAAAACTTCACAAGTCAGTGAGGCTGAATCAGGAATGGGTTGTATACCTGGTCTCATTCAATTCTCACAATACTCTTTCAAAGGAGACGTTATTATCTCCATTTTGTAGGTGAAGAGATAAGCCTCCAGGAGATTAATTAAAGCACAGACGTCAGTGCCCAGCCAGTAACGTTGTTATTAGAAGCAGAAATGTCCTTAAGGGTATATGGGGAAGAAGGGCCATCTGCCTGCAGGACCACAAATAACCAGGTGGTCCGGCTGCATGGAAAAATTGGCCAAAGGGGCATTTGTCAATCATGTGTCCCGTGTGGGGGTGTCCAGCCGTTCAAATTTGGGTTTCATCAACCCACTGCTACCGGGATGGAAACGTGCTCCCTGCAGGATATCCAGGCTTATAACAGGGAACAGTAAAAAAACAGGCTTCATTGAACTAGAAACCCTGCAGATTGCCGGCAGTAGTGTTGGGGTTAGGGGAGGGCGTGGCAGGGGGATTCCTAGCAACACAGAGTTCTAGGGGAAGGTCCTGGGGGAAAGGGTCAATTCTTACATGTAGGGGAAGTCAGCCGGCAACGCCTGAAGTTGCTGAACAACCGCGGTCAGCCCTTGGCTATGAACCTGGTCTAGGCAGGAAAGGGACAAGGGAATGAACTGGCCTGAGTGTTTTGAGGAAGGATATTCAAGCACACACCAGGTTGGCGTACACAAAAGGACGTCCCCGTGGTCATAGTCTCTTCCTGTGGACGGGGGACTATCAACCCTGCTTGCCACTGTCTTATCAGAGGAAGAAATCCAATCCCATATCCCGCTTCTAGGGTGAAGCCGAAGTCCCAGATGAGGTTAGTGGCCATGGTGGAATTCTCTTGCCACCTAGTGGCAGATCAGAGGTGCCACCACAGCTGCTGCAATAGCAGCCCCTCCCATGGTGCTTAGCTTCTTCACACCATGTATATACTTGGATTGCAGCTACTCCTTGCTTCACCACTTTTGCTCGTGATTTTATCTGTATATGTGCCCAGAGATTCCTTCTTTTCTCTTACAGGCCATGGTAGCATCTGTTTTCACGTCCAATCCGCTCTTCACTCGACGATTTCTGTCCTTGGTCCTACAGCGCTGCCCCTTAGGAAGCTGACTAGGAGAGGAACCCACAAGATGCAGACTCTACTCCTAGCACCCGCAGAGCTGAGCCTTCCAGGACGGTGATCCCCGCCCCAGGACCTGCCAGGCCGCAGGAGATCTTCCTCAAGTTGTCTAAGTGGTCAGGTGTTCCAAAAACTGGGAGGCAGTTTCCTACAAACTCCTTGGGTCAGAGAGTCCTGCGCATGTGTCCATAAGCAATGTTTAGTTATTTTTACAACAGCAAATGTCTGTTGAAGGAGAGAGCAATGCCCCAGCTGAGAACGGTCCCCAAAGGAGGTTTAGCTGGCCCAGCAAAGTGGCATATTGGTCTAGTATTTCTTGTTTGTGTTTAGTTCATTTATGATTGCTTATAAAGTTTTCTCCAGACCATAAACTCATGGAAGGCCTGAGCAAGATGCTCTTTGTGGAACCAAATTTGGGAAGTAGCATCATGGGACTTCGGTGCCATACTTAAGGGGGGCTGGTTCTGCTCCACGGTAGACAGGCTTACTTCTCAGCTACAAACCTCACTCTCACACGTGACACACATCTAATGGCCTTCTTTAAGTAATGCCAAGGACTGAAAACCTGAATATGTTTATATTGTAATGAGATACAAATTGTAACAATGAAAAATTTGTTCATGACCAACGAGTAAACTAGTTATTCAACTGAAAAGTTTAAGAAAGAGCAGCTAAAAGGACAGTGAAAAGCAGAAAACAAAGACCAGGAATATAGAAAAATACTGGATAAAAAACAGTGGGAACGAATTCAAATCCCACTTATTTGAAGGTGCTAAGATGCAGAAAATTTAGTACAAATCTTTTTTACTATAAAATTGAGCAAAAAGCCCAAACCTAGTAATAGGCAAAACGTATCACAAGAAAAAAAAATGGCAAGTAAATGTTGAAAGTGTTACACCTCACTAATATTTAAAGATAGAGATATTAAATCTATATTCTAGTTTTCATTTATTAAATTGGCATAGATTAAACTAAAACCTCATGCAACGTCCAACATCAATGATATTGTTATGAAACTGGAACCGTTATACACAACCAATGAGAGTATAAGTTATTACAATTTGCCTGGAAATCAATGCAGCCAATTCTGTCTTCAAAATGCTTTAACAAATTACTACTATTTTACCTACAAATTCTTCATTTGGGAATAGGTTGAATGAGAACAATCTGCAGAGAAGGCAAAGACTTCTTCATAGAGAAAGCTGTTTATGAACATGTGGGAGATTTATCAGGGTGTGTACATGCCCCCCTCTGCAATATAAACCTAGTATCAGGGAGTACAGCGAGTTTCTGCTGAAAAAAACACAGCCTTCCTCAGAAAACAACTTGCAGTTGTTTCAAAACACAGAAAATGAAAGGCTCAGCATCCACTATTATGGGCTGTAGAGATGTGTGCAATCTGTGCCTGAAAATTTTAAAACTAGGTGTTAGCACACTCTTGTCAAAGCCATAAATGATCCCAGCAAAACATATTATTTCTAGCGAAGAAAAAGTGCAAAATAGTTCTCAAAGTGATGAAATTCAGTGTACTCCTATGTAGAGTGTTCAACTATAAGCAAGTTAATATTTTAGGATATTTGTCTTAAGAAGATGATCTGAATTTTGGAATAATTTTACTCAAAGACGTTACTCCTGAGAGCAACAGAGGAAAGGACCGGTGGTTTTTGAAAACCACCAGTGAATCAAACTTGTCAGCAAGCAAGAGTTAAGGATTGTGGCTGTGACTGACGGAGCACTTTCTAGACTCAGGTGCCGGGGCCCTGTGGCTGCAGTAATACCCATTTTACTGGGCATGTAGCCCACATTATTGGTTTGCCCTCAGAGTTATAGGCATCCCCAGAACTCGGCAATTCACACCGATGGTCTTGATACTCGAAAGGATACATCATTCCTGCGCCCCTGCCCCTAGCTGCCCGGGCTGGAAACCTGGGCATCTTTTTCTCCCTGATTTGATCGGTTGTCAGGTCTTACCAGTTTTGCACTTTGTACAGTCAGTGTTTTTCTCCTCTCCATCCCTGTGGACACGGTATCCTGCCTGAACTTGGCAGTTTCCTTTTTCATGGTCTCTGCCTTCAGCACTGCCCCTTAATCAAATCTCCACATTGGCTGCTCAGTGGCCTCTGCGCCGCCGCCACACAGCTGTGCACACCTCATAATGCCTCTCCCTGCCTAAAGCATTTCAAGGCCTTCAGTGTTCCTCAGAGTAAGGTGCAGCACCCCTCAGCTCACCTTCCACACGTCGGGGGGCCAGGAACAGCTGGTTAGAGTAGGTTTACCTACAGAGAAATCTACAAACGAGGCCAGGGGTCCCTCTGCTGGACAGTTCAAAGAATTCCTCAGATTCTGAACTGAAAGCCTAAGCAGGCCACCAGGAGGGTCCTAAAGGGAAAAAGTCCCTGATACAAAGGGCCCAAGCTACATTTTCCTGGGTGCAAGCAAATTTGTTCTTTCAAATCTCCCAGAGGGTTCGATTGTGAATTCCACCTACGGACATATACAACACTACTAGCGCAGTAGTACAATCCTCTAATCTGTCGACGTTCTGAAAGTTATATCCGCCTCCTTTTGTTTAACGGATGACACTTATGACGAGCCTTCTTCATTATCAGCCTCCTCCTGCTCTTATTAGAGACACTAAATAGATCATCCTGGCTGTGTCAGTGGCATGTCCTTCTTTGTGCGAATGGTCTGGCTCTGCAAGCTGCCCATTCACCTCCAAATGAGATTTGCTTTCTGTGCTACCTCTTGTTCTGAGTGAATTCAGCTTGTGAACCGCTGTTAACAGAGGACTGATGATATCCAGTCCACCAGCAATCACTACAGAACATTTTCTAGACCCAGGAGACTTCCTGGAGCTGCTCTTCGATGGCTCAGAATCTTCCCCTGAAACAGCCCGCTGGATGGGGCCCCAAAGGTGTGGAATCGAAATATTGGCCCTGTTGGCTCCTGCGAGACAGCCTCAAAAACGTTCTATTTTGAAATAATCATAGATTCACAGGAAGTTGCAAAAACTCTGCAGGGCAATCTCATGTACCCTTAATCTCGTTTCTGCCAGTGTTTAGACCCTGTAAAGCTGTAGTACAACATCAAGGACATGGACATTGTACCATCTGCACGTTCAGCTCAGCTCAATGCCGTCTTATCACGTGTGTAGATAGTGTAACCAGCACTGCAATCAAGATACAGCACTCTTTCACCCCCACCAAGATTTCTCCCATGCTACTCCTTTATAGCTGTGTCCATCTCTTTTCCCCTCATCCTTAACCTCTGGCGATCACTACTCTGATCTGCATCTCTATCACTTTGTAATTTCAAGAATGTGCTCTAAAAGCAATAATACCTTTGAGACTGGCGTCTTTCACTGAGCATTATGCCCTTGACATACATCCACATTTTGTCTGTGGCAAATGTCTATGGCCGTAATTGCTGTATCATTTGATAGATCTATGGTTACTTATTCAAAGAGCTTTTCAAACTATTTTCCAGAGGGGCTGTAACATTTTATATTTCCACCAGCAGTGTATGAGAAATCCAATTTTTTTTTTTTTTCAGACGGAGTCTCGCTCTGTCGCCCAGGCTGGAGTGCAGTGGCACAATCTTGGCTCACTGTAAGCTCCGCCTCCCGGGTTCACGCCATTCTTCTGCCTCAGCCTCCCAAGTAGCTGGGACTACAGGTGCCCACCACCACTCCCAGCTAATTTTTTGTATTTTTAGTAGAGACGAGGTTTCACCATGTTAACCCAGCTAATTTTTATATTTTCAGTAGAGATGGGGTTTCACCACATTGGACAGGCTGGTTTTGAACCTCTGACTTCAGGCGATCCACCTGCCTTGGCCTCCCAAAGTGCTGGGATTACAGGTGTGAGCCACCATGCCCCGCCCTATATTATATTTTAAATTTTAGTTTCCACCTATTCAACTCAAAACAAAATGGTTGAGTTTTGTATGTTGATCTTGTAGCTTTCACTGTGTGAACTCACATATTAGTTCTAGGATTTTTCATATATCCTTTGGAATTTTCTTTGCAGACCATTGTGTCATCTGCAAATAGAGACAGTTTTATTTCTTCCTTTCCTATTTGTATACATTTTAAAGTAAAAAGTTCCTTATAGTGCTGGATTCCCTGTGATATGTTGAATAGGAGTGGTGAGAGCGGATATGAATTCCTGATGTTAGGAAGAAAACATTCAGTTGTTTGCTATGAAGTATAATGTTAGCTGTAGGTTTTGTGTAGGTACCTTATATCAAGTTGAGAAAGTTCCCTTCTATTTCTATTTTTCTTAGAGGTATTTTTTTTTCTTTTTATCGTGAATGGGCATGAAGTTTTGTCAAATGTATTATCTGCATTGATTGCTATGATGATGTGATATTTTTCTCTTTAGCCTGTCAATATGGTGGATTACTTTCATTTATCTTTTAGCATTGAATCATCCTTTTATTTCTAGAATAAACACAATCTGATAATTTTATATATATGTAATTGCTGAATCCTCTTTACTAATATTTTGTTAGGATTTTTACATCCACATTCATAAAGAATATTTGTTCATAGTTTGCCTTTTTTTGGCATTGTTTTTGTCTGATTTTGGCATCTGGGCACTACTAATTTTATAAAATAAATTGTTCCCTTCTTTTCTGTTTTCTGAAAGAGACTGTGTAAAGTTGGTGCTAATTCCTTTGTAAACATTTGGTAGAATTCTCCAGTGAAACCGTCTGGGCATGGAGATTTCTGTTCTTCAGAAAGCATGTGTATAATTTCTCAGTGAAGCACATTTGCATCATTTCAGCATTTGTTTCTGATGATTTCTTTTCTCATTCAAGTTGAGATTTTTCTGGTTCTTGGTGTGAAAAGTGACTTTTTATTGTATCCTAAATATTTTGGGTATTGTGCTATGAGACTCTGGATCTAATTACAATCTTCTCTTTCAACAGACTTTCCTTTCTAGGAGACTGTATGGGTGGGAAATAAGGACCCCGCCTCAGTAGTGCCTGGTAGGGGCACCAGTCCAGGACCCCTATGTGGCCTCCGTGGACAGCCAGTGTGGGAGGGTGTGCTCTCTAGCACAGAGCTGGGGCAAAAGGTCAGCTTCTGCACTCTGCCTTTGCTGACACCACCCTGCTCAGAGGGGAAGAGGCCCCTTTTCATTGCTCCCCTGTGAACTCCAAGGACAGAAAATGGGGAGGCAGGCCTCATTAGCACGGGAAGTCTTCTCACTTGGCATCCCTTAACAGCACCCCAGCAGGGAAGGTGCAGGAAGGTCAAAATTCAAGCTCCCCAGGTTGTCTCCATGGACACCACACCGTGGAGGCTTGTTATTGCCCGGTGAAGGTGAAAGTCCCAGATTCTCACCCTGACAGCACCCCAGCAGGGGAGGGCTACCTCGGCCTCACCAGGACAGGGTGGAAGTCTAGGCTCTCCCCTCTGGCCTGCTGAGTGGGTCGAGGGTGGGGCCACAAGTTTTCCTGTGGGGGTTTGTCTTCAGTAGGGAAAGTAGCCTCCAAAAGTTTTCTGTCTTGCTCGGTTTCTCCTTTTGTGGTCTTTTGGCTGGTGATTGCAGGTTATTCAGCGGCTTTTTGTGTGTGGTTTCATAGGAGGGGATATTCATGGATTGGGAAGACGACAATTTTAAGTGTGCCCGGAACAGAGTAAGTGTGCCCGGACCAGAGTGAATATCAGAGTTGAATAGGCTAGGATAAGGCAGCAGGTATAAAAATCCAGAAACCCACAGCCTGCCTACAAAATTCTCTTAATCAGTCCAATCTACCTGATGCCTTTTCTACTGAGCTTAGTCTGCCTCCCCACGCATTTCCGTAAAGTAGGCAATGACCACTATTGTCGTTATTTAGGCTTTTCTCTTTTGGGTAACTGCTTTATCCAATCTCCTATTCTCCAATTCACAATCGAATTGGAAACTGAGCGTGATCATCTGTAGAGGGTGTATTGGGGAAAAATATTCCATGCAGATATTGCATAAATAATCTTAAAATTTATTTTGCTGGTACTCAGACACTCATGCTTGTCAATTTCATGTTAGGAGAAAACTTTTTTTTATCTTTTAGACAGAATCCAACTCCATCCTCCCCGATACCCCATTAATGAGAAATGGGGCTTGGTGGCTCACGCCTGTAATCCCAGCACTTTGGGAGGCCAAGGCAGGTGGATCACTTGAGGTCAGGAGTTCGAGACCAGCCTGGTCAACATCGCCAAACCTTGTTTCTACAAAAAATACAAAAAAATTAGCCAGGTGTGGCGGCAAGTGCCTATACACCCAGCTACTCGAGAGGCTGAAGCAGGAGAATCACTCGAACCTGGTAAGCAGAGGTTGCAGTGAGCTGAGATGGCGCCACATGCCACTGTACTCCCGTCTGGGCAATAGAGCAAGACTCTGTCTCAAAAAAAAAAAAAAAAAAAAAGCATTAAGTAAGTGTGTGTAGCATTCTCTGTTGCCTCCTGTTTCCACTCTTTCCACTCGATCCAATCTCCTTTGCTGATAGAGACTTGATTTTGTAAGGATGTTTACTGTCCAATTTATTCATTAAAGTTAATCTCTTCCTTCATCCAGGGTCAGTTTAATCACAATAAATTCAAGTATCATCCTCCATTCACGCACATGTGGCAAAATCTAGTCGGAAGGGTTTGGAGATATTTTCCTCCATAATAAAAGCATTGTTTTAAAAAGAGATGGCTGGGCATGGTGGCTCACATCTGTAATCCCAGCACTTTGTGTGGCCAAGATGGGCGGATTACCTGAAGTCAGGAGTTCGAGACCAGTCTGGCCAACACGGTGAAACCTCGTCTTTACTAAAAATACAAAAAATTTGCCAAGCGTGGTGGCGGACCCCTGCAAACCCAGCTACTGGGGAGGCTGAGGCAGGAAAATCGCTTGAACCTGAAAGCCGGAGGTTGCAGTGAGCCGAGATTGTGCCAGTCACTACATTCCAGCCTTGGTGACAGAGCGAGACTCCACCAAAAAAAAAAAAAAAAAAAAAAGAGAGAGAGAGAGAGATTTGAAAATAGCTTGTCTTCAGCACTGAATGCTCTAATATCTGCATGGGATTCCTGGAACTGCTCTAGTAACACACAGTCATGAAAGAAACATTACCAAAGATCTCAGGAACAAAGGCAGAAAGCACCCATGGCTTCAGTGATCTGGTTGAGCCACTGTATCAAGAAATTCTGGAATGCCCTACCTGTAGGGCATTTAAAAAGTAATTTTAGTTGAGTTTTATTTTACTTATAGCTACAAGTATCTTAATTGATCCTAATTATTCCACAGTCTGATTTGGGCAAAAAGTTACGTGCTTCTCCAAGTAGCCGTGGATTCCTGGTTTCACGCACCAGCACCACTTCTTTGACTTTGGTAGAGTCCCTAGGTCAGGTGGGTGCTGGGGAGGCTCCAAGTAACCTCAAGACAAACATGAGCTGGAGTATCTCATCCCCCTAGATCAATTTTACTCGAATAGAAATTTTCTGAGGGCAAAATACCATGCAGAAACATTATTACCATAACCAACGACCATGAATTACAATGAAGCTTGATTCACTTCTGAATCACTGTTTACTTTCAGCCCTTGTTTTTTTACATAGTATGTGGGACTCAGAGGCTTAATGGTTGCAGCAGGTGTAAGTGTGCACATAGGATTCCTTCCACCTCCCCTGAGAGTGAGGGTGTGGTACCTTACCCGAGGCTGCGCCAGCCATGCTCCTTTGTGAGCCTGCATATCCTCATTTTGTGTGACAGTGTTTTATACTGGGGGATAGTGGCATGCATTGCATTTCTCCACGGCTGAGGAACATCCTCTTTACTCCCACCGTGCAGTTGTGCTGAGATCTTTCTCCCCCCGCCCCCCTCCCACCCCCATCCCCCGCCCCAGAGATGGAGTCTCGCTCTGTCACCCAGGCTGGACTGCAGTGGGCTCCCTGCAACCTCCGCCTCCCTAGTTCAAGTAATTCTCCTGCCTTAGCCTCCCAAGTAGCTGGGATTACAGGCATGCACCACCATGCCTGGCTAATTTTTTTGTATATTTAGTAGAGATGGGGTTTCACCATGTTGGCCAGGCTTGTCTCGAACTCCTGACCTCATGATCCACCTGCCTTGGCCTCCCAAAGTGCTGGGATTACAGGTGTGAGCCACTGCACCCGGCCCATGCTCAGGCTCTTTCTGTCATGCTCTGCAATTGCATGCTCGGAGTTCTGGCACTGAGTTACTGAGTTCAATCGCCACCTTAGGGTGCACATTTCCAATCTGCCTAGTGCAGAGTGTGAGAGTGGAGTCAGTCATAGCTGTGGGCTTCCCATGTCAGGCCAAGAACTTGAGAGAGTCCCACGGCCTGAAAGCAGTATCTCTGAAAATCCAAAAGTGGTAGAGAATGAAGGAAAATAATTGCAGCCACTATAAATGTGAAACAGTTTACAAATCTTCCAAACATATGAACCCCAGACTCATTTTCTCACGGACGTTTATCATACTTGTATTGCATGGCAATACATGGTGGACATTTTTCATAGAGTATCACATTCAATCTTCTCAAAAACCCTGGAAGGTGTTTGTTCCCATTTTATAAATGATGCTGAAGCTTGTGAGTTGAGTGCATTTCTGCAGGTCACTTAACTGGCGATGCTGGAATCTAAAGCCAGCTGGAACCACTTTGCAGCCAGTGTTAAGAACACTGGTGCTGCTGTTCTCTGCTTCTCGTGATCTGTCTCCCGGTCCTCTGCTCCAGTGTGACTGTGACTTCTCTGAGAGTGGTTTCAAAAGTCTGGCATTGCCTCTTGTCACTGCTTTTCTGTGGTTCTCTCCCCTCGGATATGCCACTCACTGTTTAGGCTTCTGGGGCGACTGGACTTTGATTTGGAAAACCAGTCTTGTCAAAGGTTGGGATAAATGACTGGCTTGTTTGGGGAGATTAATTTGAGTTAAATGAATAGAGTAAAGAGCAAGGAATTGGAGACTTAATTTGCTTTGTTGTCCTTTTAACTGATTATGGGTTAGTATATAATATGTTTGCCTATGGCTTCCAGGAAGGATCCCTCAGGAAGCTCAGCAAGTGGTTATGAGCAGGCTGAACAACGAGTGAACCCAGGTTGATGCAACTGGTCAGTGCTGCTGGGGTCAGCTGCCCTTGGCACCATATTGACCACTTTTCCCATACCTTAGCAGAGAAGGAAGTGACCATCACCCCATTTCTAGGATGATGTGATATTCTTAGAAGTTTTTGGACCTCATAAGAAAAGATACACCCAAGGGATGTATTTTCCTTAAAATCATTAAGAAAAACCATTATTCAAAATTAGTAGTAGTTTTATTTCATCTTATTTTATTTTGTTTCACTTTTTATTTTATGTTCAGGGGGTACATGTGCATGTTTGTTACATGGGTAAGGTGCATGATACCGAGGTTTGGGGTATGGATGATCCTGTCACGAATGTAGTGAGCACAGCACCCAAAAGGTAGCATATTAACCCTTGCTCCTTCTCTCCCCCTCTAGTCATCACCAGTGTCCATTGTTCCCATCATATGTCCATGCACACTCAGTGTTTAGCTCCCACTTAGAAGGTGTTTGGTTGGTTATTCCTGCATTAGTTCGCTTAGGATAATGGTCTCCAGCTCCATCCATGTTGTTGTAAAGGACAAGATTTTGTTCTTTTTATGATTGCATGGTATCCCATGGTTATATGTACTTTATTTTCTTTATCCAGTCCACCATTAATGGGCATCTAGGTTGTCTCCATGTCTTTGCTGTTGTGAATAGTGCTGTGACGAACATACAAGTACATGTGTCTTTCTGGTAGATGATATATTTTCCTTTGGGTATACACGCAGTAATGAGATTTCTGGATGGAATGGTAACTCTGTTTTAAGTTCTTTGAGAAATCTCCAAACTGCTTTCCACGGTGACAGAACTAATTTCCATTCCCACTAGTAGTGTATACGTGTTCCCTATTCTCCACAACTTCTCCAGCATCCTTTATTTTTTGACTTTTTAATATGGTTTTTACCATTGAAAGTAATAACAAAACCCACAATTACTTTTGGACCAACCTAATAGTAGCCATTCTGACGGCTTTGAGATGGAATCTCATTGTGGTTTTGAGTTGCATTTTTCTGATGATTAGTGATGTTGAGCATTTTTTCATACGTCTTCCTTTGAGAATTGTCTGTTCATGACCTTTGCCCACTTTGTAATGGCATTGTTTGTTGCTTTTTGAGTTATTTAAGCTCAATTCAACAACAACTGAACTTAAACGGTCTGAAATAAACTGTCTAAAATCAAGATTTGTATAGATTCTGAATATTAGACCTCTGTCAGATGCATAGTTTGTGAATATTCTCCCCCATTCTGGAGGCTGTAATTTGTCTGTTTATTCTGTTCACAGTTTCTTTTCCCATGCAGAAGCTCTTTTGTTTAATTATATCCCAGTTGTCGATTTTTGTTTTTGTTAAAATTGTTTTAGCCTACGGCCGTACCACCTTGAAAGCACCCGATTTTGTCTGATACTGGAGACAGCTATTTCAAGGTATGGGGGGGAAATCTTTGGATACATTTAAATAATTCTGAAAAGGCAGGTGAGCCACTTGTGTTTACAGAGTTTGTATGGACTGATTCTACGAAACAGGTGCCAAAACGAATCAGATCTGGATTATAGAATTTCCTGAAAGGTTTATGTGATATTTTATGAAAGGGTAGCTAGTGCTAGTTGCATTCCTAAGCCTGGAAGGTGTGTACAGAGTATAGTGCTGACTGAAATAAACTCCTGGGCTCTAGGCGAGTAGGAGCCACCAGATCCCAGGGTGCCCTTCCTAGGGGTGTGTGCTGAGGCCTAGAAAGATAAAGTTTGTCAGAGACATGGTCCATCGTCACTGCTCATGTTGAATCCTGAGAACACTTCTGCAACTCCACTGCTGTACTAAAGTCTGTAAGCTTTGATTGTGAGACTTCTGAGAACCGGGAAGTACAAAGAAATGCTCTAAGGAAACTCATAGTCACATAGTGACGCTGATAACTCCCTGATCTTTTCGGAAGATGGTGCGGTGAAATATCCTGTCTGAAACCAAGGTCTCGTGAAAGGCTTCTTAGCAATATCTTACATTTTCAATTCGGGTTTTATGCATCCCTATCGTATTAATTTAAAAATCTACTTATTTAATCTGACATATAAAGGGCATGAAAGTATCATTTCTGTCTTTAAATGAAGAAAAATATGGTTGAATAGAAATTTAATGAGTTTTTTTTGAACCCATCAGGGAACTAAGGTTACGGGGCAACCTGCCACCCTGAAATCCAGGGAGAAGGTTACTCCAGGGAGATACAGGATGTAAGATACAGAACAGAAGCCCCTGGGCACCTTAGGCTAGAGGAAGCCCTGAGAGCAAGCTTTAGACAGGAATACCGAAATCTCATCCCATCTTGGGGGAGGGAAGTGCACCCAGTCCAGCGTCACTCCAGCCTTCTTGTGTCATAAACTTGATGACCTAGATGAAATGAGGCCATTCTTTGAAAGACACCAACTACCAAAACTCACTCAAGGAGAAATGTCTTCCTAAAATACCAGGTCCAGATGAATTCTACCAATATTTTTGTTGCTGTTGTTGTTGAGACGGAGTCTCGCTCTGTCGCCCAGACTGGAGTGCAGTGGTGTGATCTCGGCTCACTGCAAGCTCCGCCTCCCAGGTTCACGCCATTCTCCTGCCTCAGCCTCCCGAGTAGCTGGGACTGCAGGCACCTGCCACCACGCCCAGCTAATTTTTTCTGTATTTTTAGTAGAGACGAGGTTTCACCATGTTAGCCAGGATGGTCTCGATCTCCTGACCTCGTGATCCTCCTGCCTTGGCCTCCCAAAGTGCTGGGATTACAGGCATGAGCCACTGCGCCCAGCCTCTACCAAGTTTTTAAAAAGAACTAGTACAAATTAACACATTTTTTTTTCTGGAAAGTATGAGGTTGGAATACTACTTAATTCATTTTATGAAGCTAGCATATTCATATGAACACTACCTGATTCATTTATAAAGCTAGCATTAACCAAAACCATATAAAGACATTACCGAAAAAGGAGACTGTAGAGCAATACCTCTGATTAATTGAGACACAAATCTCCTTAACATATTTTAACAAATCAAATCCAGCGATACATATGAGGAAAAATATAATGTGACCAAATGGGGTTCATTCCCGGAAGGCAAGGCTGATTCAACATTTATAAATACTGATGTATATAATTCATCCTATTAACAGTATAAATAAGAAAAAATATGATCATGTCAATAGATGTAGAAGATACACTCCACTCAACAAAATTCAACACCCACTCACGATATACAGACTTGAAAACCAGAAATAGCAGGGATCTTCCTTAACCTAATAAAGTGTTTATATGAAAAATGCACAGTTAACTTTATTCTAAATGATTAGAGAAAGAATGCTTTCCCTCTAAAATCAAGACAGCATGACGCTGGTGAAAGAGTAGCCACATAGATCAATGGAGTACAATAGAAAACCCGTAAATGAATGAACACAAATACTGTCAATGGATTTGTGGCAAAGGTGCAAAGGCAATTCAGTGGTGAAATAATACTTTATTGCCAGGCGCGGTGGCTCACGCCTGTAATCCCAGCACTTTGGGAGGCAGAGGCGGGTGGATCACGAGGTAAGGAGATCAAGACCATCCTGGCTAACATGGTGAAACCCCGTCTTTACTAAAAATACAAAAAATTAGCCAGGCGTGGTGGCGGTGCCTGTAGTCCCAGCTATTCGGGAGGCTGAGGCAGAAGAATGGCATGAACCCGGGAGGCGGATCTTGCAGTGAGCCAAGATCGCACCACTGCACTCCAGCCTGGGCGATGGAGCAAGACTCCGTATAAAAAAGAAAAAAAAAGAGAATACTTTTTTAACGAATGATGGTGGAAAAATCGGATGTCCATATTCAAAAAGTGAACTTTCACACAGATCTCACATCTTACACAAAAAGTGACTCAAAGTGGATTATAGAACTAAATATAAAATGCAAAAGTATAAAACTCTTAGAGGAAAACGGAAGAAATTTGCATGGCTTTGAGTTTGTTGATGAATTTTTAGATACTATAAAAACACAACCCATAAAAAATTGATAAATTGGACTTTATTAAAATTATTTTTTCCATCTGTGAAATTAACTCTTGAGGGAATGAAGAGACAAGCTTCAGCCTTGGAGTATATATTTTCACATCACATATCTGATAAAGGACTTGCATCCAAATACACAAAGAACTCTTACAATTCAACAAATAAAAACAAATAACCAAGTTCATAAGTAAGCAAAAGAATACCTTATAAAACATGTTCAAGAACCTGTGAATAGTGTACAGCAAGTCCTTGTTTTAGACTTTTTTCTTCATTTTATTATTCAGTATTTACACAGTTTGAAATATGAGTGTCTAGGAGCTGTCTTTTCTCACAAAAAAGAGGGAAGTGATCTAAAATCACGAAACTGAAGCCCAAGAGTAAGATTACACATTTTGCACACATGCATATCACTATTTTTCATTCTAAAATGAGTGTTTTTCTAGATCAGAGAAATTTTATTTAATTCCATTTTGTAGGACTCTATAGCAGAGCCTCTTCGATATGAACCTGTTTAATTTGTATAATGTCGATAATTATTTTCCATTCACAATAACAACAACAAAGACTTTTTGTACTATATAGTTTTCAGCAACAAACTGCAGTCACTTGTCTCTAGCTCCAAGGTCTGTGAAGTAGAGTTTATCGGGCCATCTAGTGGCCACTACATCAATCAACAGCTTTTTGTATTTACTACTGTGAACAACTTTTACAGGCTTCACTACATTGATACTAAGTCTACAAAAGCTAAAACTAGGCCTCCCTGCAGACTGTCTATAACTGTCCTGAACATAACAGAATTCATGACTCATATGTTTTGTTAACGTAACCATCGTACTGTATCTTTGTGGTTCTGCGCCTTACACGGGGCCCCGGTGGAGCTGTGGCGTCTTAGCAGAGGGCATTAGCTGCGGAATTTTGCCCGCACACCCTGACTCAAACGACGGATGAATAAAACGTACATTTCCATACAGATATTTTGTTTTGCCAGTCCAGCTGAGTGTCCGACTGCCTGCACACCAAGAGACGTTTGTCACTGCTGCTGGTCCGGAGCAGCTTGCACTTCAGGCATTTATTTAGTATACAATTAACAACAGAAGCTTTGAGTAAACACACTGGAGGATAATTAACATGGTTAAGAGAGTAGTTTTACGAGCTTAGGTACCATGGTTTAAAGTAAATACCATTGGGGGCAATTTCTCTGGTTGACCTCCCCCCCATTCCCCCCCCCCCCCCCCCCCAGGTACCCCCACCCCCCCACGCTCCCCCCCCCGACAGATTAGTTAATGGAGGTACCGTAAACACACTTAACTGGGGAATCCTCTATTGTTCCTAGTATTTACCCTGTGACTTAATGCTCTAAAGAAAGAACCGGCTGCCTTTAGCCTGTTCAATTGCTACAAGTTATGTAATCTTTTGGCCTTTCAAAAGGTTTGTGATTATTTCCTATAACTTTCCCTAATATTCCCCTTTAATATTTTTGCCATCATCCTAGTGAATCACAACATATCTTAATATAATTATTACATGAATGTATAGTCCGTATTATTTTTAGACCTGATTAATTGAATGTTTCAGTGGGATGTATCAATTTTTCCTCTTTCCATTATAATAATCTCGTTTAAGTCACTAACATGTCTTGCCTGGAAGATTATTATCTCCTAACTGGTCCCTTGTCATCCTCTCCGTATCCTTAAAATTCTTTCTCCAAAGAGTAACTCAATTAATCTTTTAAAAAAACATGTGTATCATAGTAAGATCATGGATTTTCTCTACTTAAAATGTTCCAATGAGGTTCCATCACAATTTTAATGAAATGTGAACTCTTCTTCACTGTCTATACAGTCCTATGGGATCTGGTCTCCACATTCCTCTTATAAACTTCATTTCCTACCACTCTCCCCTCCATTCACTAGAAACCAGGTATATTATTTTTTTGTCATTGTTGTGTGTTTGTTTCTTAAACACATTCTGCCAGACTTTGGGCTTTGGGTATGTTGTTTGTCTAACTGGAATAATTGGTTCCCACATACTCCCACATGAGTTGCTTCTTCTCTAAAACCATGGGTGGTTGCAGATCAAATACCATGCCCTCAAAAATGTATTCCTTCTTAGTTACTCAGAAATTAAACACCAGCTGCAATCAAAGAAACTCCCAAATCTCAGTGGCTTAGTTATATATTAATTAACCATGTACACTTCAGTATGGATAATGGGGAGTGAAGACTGAGAAGTTCTGTTCCATGAGCTATTCAAGGACTCACTTGGGCACCAATCCTTTTACGACTTGGCTCTCCTCCTGGTTCTCAGAATCCATGCCGTTCACCTGTCAGAGAAAGTAAAAGAGGGTGGAGGATTATGTCAGAGATTTTTATAAACTGTATTTGGGAGTGGAGTACTTTATTTCTACCTATATTAGCTGGAATTCAGTCGCGTGACCACAACTAACTGCAGCTATGGATGGTAAATGTAGGGCAGCTGTGTGCCCAAGGGAAAACAGGGTTTGATGCAATCACAGCGTTTCCCTCTGCCACGTTAGCCCTTGTGTTTATCAAATATCCACTTTACCCTTCCTTTTAAATGTCGAACACACTCTCCCTAGAGGAGACAATCCAAAATTCACCTATGTATTGAATCCAGCTCAAAGTTCAGGATTTCAGAATTATACTCGGTCTTCTCCACCAAGTCCTGCTGTGGTTTGTCGAGGTCAGGGACTCAGGAACTAAAAAGATAAATTATGTTTCAAACAGCCAATAGGGGGGAGGCGAGAAATAACCATAGTGAAAATTCTCATTCGGAAAGGAAAAGGAGGCACTTTACCGTTATGGACTCATAGGAATTATGGAATCTTGCTGGTACTTGATGATGTGTCTGTGAAGCAAGTGGGAATTAGTATTCCAGAGGAGCAAATATATGGCACAGCATTGTAGTTGCTACCTTTTCAGGTGAGATGGGATAGAAATGGAGTCCCTGAAATAAGAAGTATGTTTCTGTACATTTCAATGCTGAACCAAGAAAGGACACATGGCTTGATGATACATTGAAATATTTATCTGGGTTTTTCACATTTTTCCTCTCCCTCTCTCCCATGTGTACTCTGAGGATCAGCACACTTGTAGACAGGAGTCACCTACTTTGAAGGAGCAACCAGAACTCTGACTCCAAAGAGTAAAACTTGGTATCTGAAAAGACAATGAAAAGAAATATTCGGTTTCACACTTACAGAGTTAGTTTTAAAATGGCCCTAAGAGGTGAAGAGAACATGCTGATGGAAGAAAGAAAGGAATGGATAAAATTTGATCTTGAGATATGAGGATAAAGCTGAGGTTGATGATAGGATACAAATGGATGTTCTTTTACAACACAAACCTTTTTTTTTTCTTTCTTTCTTTCTTTTTCTTTCTTTTTTTTTTTTTTTCCGAGATAGAGTCTCGCTCAGTCACCCAGGCTGGAGTGCAGTGGCGCAGTCTGGGCTCACTGCAAGCTCCGCCTCTCGGGTTCACGCCATTCTCCTGCCTCAGCCTCCCCCCGAGTATCTGGGAAGAGCGCCTGCCACCACACCCGGTTAATTTTTTTTTGTATTTTTAGTAGAGACGGGGTTTCACCATGTTAGCCAGGGTCATCTCGATCTCCTGACCTCGTGATCCACCTGCCTTGGCCTCCCAAAGTGCTGGGATTACAGGCGTGAGCCTCTGCGCCCGGCCACACAAATCATTTTTATAGCAGGATCCTGACTCAGTGCTCAGGTCTGTTTCTCCTGGGACTTTCTCTTGGGAAAAGTCAGCCCATCAGTCATTGAGCATCTTGTGCTTATCTGTCCTTCCTTGTTTTGTATCCAGTGATTCTGGACACTTGTAGATAATTCTAGGACCAAGGGTGAGTTATTTGAATACAGTGGGAAATGGTAGCAGAATAAGCACCTAGTCACAGTCAGTTTAGAGTGACTCTTACAGAAAGTAGCCTCTGATTCAGCATGAAGAAAAATCTATAAAGCAAATGAAAACAAAAAAAGGGGCAGAGGTTGCTATTCTTTCAGATAAAACAGTCTTTAAACCAACAATGATCACGAAACACAAAGAAGAGCATTACATAATAATAAAGAGTTCAATTCAACGAGAAGATTTAACTGTCTTAAATATATATGCAACCAACACTGGAGCACCCAATTAAAAAAAAAACATTTTGTTAGAGACCTAAAAGACAATTCGATATCCACACAATAACAGTGGGAGACGTCAACGCCCCACTGACAGTATTAGATAGATTATAGAAGCAGAAAATTCACAAAGTTATTCAGGACCTAAAACTCGACACTTGGCCAAACAGACCTAACAGAACAACAATAGAATATACATTTTTCTCGGTTGCCCGTGGCATATACTGTATAATCAATCACACACTAAGCCACAAAGCAATTCTCAACAAATTCAAAATAAATGAAATCATCCCAACTACATGGTCAGACACAGTGCAGTAAAAATAGAAATCAATACCAAGAAGATCTCTCAAAACCACACAATTACATGGAAATTAAACAATCTACTCCTGAATTTGGATAAACAATAAAATTAAGGCAAAAATCAAGACTTTTTTGAGACTAATGAAAACACACATACAACATACCAGAATCTCTGGGGCACAGCTAAACAGTATTAAGAGGAAACTTCACAGTGCTAAATGACTACATGTAAAAGTTAGAAATATCTCAAATTAACAAACTAAAATCACACCTAAGGGAACAGAAAAGCAAGGGCAAACTGACGACAAAGGTAACAGAGGAAAATAAATAACCCAAATCAGAACTGACCTGAATGAAACGTAGATGAGAAAAACCACATAAAATATCAAAGATACCAAAAGCTTGTTCGTTAAAACAATAAATAAGATTGGTATACTGCTAGCTAGACAAAGAAAGTAAAAAGATTCAAATAAACACAATCAGAAATGACAAAGGGGACATTACTACTAATCCCAAAGAAATACAAGAAAATCCTCAAAGACTATTATGAACACCTCTATGTACACAAACTAGAAAACCTAGAGGAAATGGTTAAATTCCTGGAATTGAGTCTGAAAGAAATTGAAAACTTGAACATACCAATAATAAGTTTCAAAATTGAATCAGTAATTAAAAAAAACACCAACCCAAAAAATCCTGGACCGGAGAGATTCACAGCTGAATTCTATCAGACATATAAAGAAATTCAAGGCCGAGACGGGCGGATCACGAGGTCAGGAGATCGAGACCATCCTGGCTAACACAGTGAAACCCCGTCTCTACTAAAAATACAAAAAATTAGCCGGGCGTGGTGGCGGCGCCTGTAGTCCCAGCTACTCGGGAGGCTGAGGCAGGAGAATGGCGGGAACCCGGGAGGCGGAGCTTGCAGTGAGCCGAGATCGCGCCACTGCACTCCAGCCTGGGCGACAGAGCGAGACTCCGTCTCAAAAAAAAAAAAAAAAAAAAAAAAAAAAGAAATTCAGTAGTACCAATACTACTGAAACTATTCCAAAAAATAGAGGAGGAGGGACTCCTCCCTAATTCATTCTGTGATGCCAGCATTATTTTGATACCAAAATCTAGTAGAGACACAATGAAAAAAGAAAACTTTCAGGCCAATATCCCTGATAAACATGAATGTAAAAATCCTCAACAAAATATAAGCAAAATATGAATCCAGCAGCACATCAAAAAGCTAATCCACCACATTCAAGTAGGCTTTATTCCTGGGACGCAAAGTTGGTTCAACAGATGCAAATTTTAAAAAATGTGATTAATCACATAACCAACTAGAAACAAAAAAAAAACATGATTATTTCAACAGATACAGAAAAGACTCTCAGTAAAATTCAACATTCCTTTATGTTAAAAGCCCTCAATAAATAAGTATCGAAGGGACATACCTCAAAATAATAAGAGCCATCTGTAACAAACCCACAGTCAACTTCATACTGAATGGGCAAAAGCTGGAAGCATTCCCCTTGAGAACTGGAACAAAACAAGGATGCCCACTCTCACCATTTCTATTCAACATAGTACTGGAAGTCCCAGCCAGAGCTATTAGGAAAGAGAAAGCAATAAAAGGCTCCAATAGGAAGAGAAGTCAAACTATCTTCTCTTCACAGACTGTATGATTCTATACCTAAGGAAACTCCATGTTATCTGTCCAAAACTTCCTAGGTCTCATAAACAACTTAAAGTTTTAGGATACAAAATCAATGTACAAAAATCAGTAGTATCTTTATATATCAATAACATCCAAGCTGAGAGTCAAATCAACATACAAAAAAACATAATATATGTAGAAATCCAGCTAACCAGGGAGGTGAAGGACCTTTACAACATGAATTACAAAACACTGCTGAAAGAAATCAGAGACAACACAAATGGAAAAACATTTCACGCTCATGGGTAGGAAGAATCATTATTGTTAAAATGGCCATACTACCCAAAGAAATTTATAGATTCAATGCTCTTCCTATCAAACTACCAAGGACATTTTTCACAGAATTAGAAAAAAAAACTATTCCAAAATTCATATGGAACAGAAAAGAGCCCAAATAGCCAAGGCAATCCCAAGCAAAAAGAACAAAGCCAGAGGCATCACTCCACCCAACTTCAAACTATACTACAAGGCTACAGTAACCAAAACAGCATGGTACTGACACAAAAACAGATACAAAGACCAACAGAACAGGTTAGGGAATCCAGAAATAAAGCCACATATTTATTTTTACAAATGTGAGAAAATATTTACAAAATATGCATCCAATAAAGGCCCAATATCCAGAGTCTATAAGGAACTTAAACAAATCAACAAGTTAAAAAACAAGCAATCTCATTAAAAAATGGTCAGAGAATGTGAACAGACATTTCTCAAAATAAGACATTCATGTGGCCAGCAAGGATATGAAAAAAATGCTCAACATCACTAATCATCAAATAAATACAAATTAAAACATCAATGACATACTATCTTATACCAGCCAGAATGGCTATTATTAAAAAGTAAAAATTAATAATAATAATAACACATGTTGGTGATGTTGCAGAGAAAAGGCAATGCTGTTGAGAATATAAATTAGTTCAGCCATTGTGGAAAGCAGTTTGAAGATTTCTCAAAAAACTTCGAACAGAGCTACCATTGGATCCAGCAATCCCATTACTGAGTATATACCCAAAAGAATGTAATTTATTTTACCATAAAGGCATATGCATGTGTATGTTCATCATAACACTATTCACAATACAAAAACATGGAATCAACCTAGATGCCCATCAACTGTTGACTGGATAAAGAAAATATGGTACATATACACTATGGAATACTATGCAGCCATAAAAAAGAACAACATAGTGCCATTTGCATGGAGGGTGCTGGAGGTCATTATCCTAAGCAAACTAACACATGAACAGAAAATGAAATAGCTTATGCTCTCACTTACAAATGGTAGCTAAATATTTAGTACATAAGGACGTTAAAAAGGGAACAATAGACATCAGGACCCACTTAAAAGTGGAGGGTGAGAGGAGAGTGAGAACTGAAAAACTACTTATCAGTTACTATGCTCATTAATTGGGTGTCAAAGTAATCTGTACACCAAACCCCTGTTACACATAATTCACCCATTCAACAAATCTGCACAAACCCTTGAACCTAAAATAAAAGTTGGAAAGAGAAAAAAAAGGACCCTCTGATTCAGGAAAGGGGTGCATACATGGTCCATGCTATATAGGACATGCCATAACTGTTGGAGTTCTCTGATAAGTAGTTGTCTTTCCTACTAGGCTATAAAGCTCTATGATGGCAAAAGTAGTATCTTCTTTCCACATTATTTATGCCTCAGCTCTTAGTGCAGTGCGTGACTTATAGTAAGTTCTCAGTAAAATGTGTTGAATAAATGAATTACTTTTCAGTAGCCATTTATTGTTCAACTCGATGAGAGTCAGGCATCAAAGCCTGTACATTTTCTATGTTTGTACCAGGTCAGAGATAAATGTTTATAAAACATAGATGAAGTCCCTAGAACCTTCTTCAGAAACAATGAGTTGTGTTAAAGTTTTTGTGCGCCAGATCTTCCAATTGACCATAAAGATGCCACTGTGTCTAACAATGAACCCAATGTCACCATCTAGAATAGACCATTTGGTGGTTAGAGGGTGGTGGGTATCGATTCTGGGGAACCAAAGCCTAAAATTTATGCCTCAACTGAGCTTTGAGGGAGCAAATTACAGGGTATAGACTTACGTATTATGCCTTAATCCTTTGTATCGGCAGCAATCCTTAGATAAGCGAGATGGCTTTTAAGTGAAAAGTCACCTAAGACATGGATAGCATAAGGTATATGGTGAGCAAAACGACTTGATCTATGTATTTTGGAGTTCCCAGACTAGTAGGGGTGGGAGGGAAGATAGAGTAAGTAATAGGTAGGTAGACAATATAATGCAATCATAATATGACATAAGTTTAATGATAGTGAAAGTACAATGGATTATAGAATCACAAATCAGCGATAGTTAATCAATTTAAGAAGGTTAGGAAATGTTATCTGTCAGAAATGTCACTGAAATTGAAACTTGGCCAAATGAATGTTACAATAATGGAGATGAGATGTTCCAAACAGAAGCAGAGCATGGATGTAGGCCCAGAGAAGAGAGAGATCATAGTGCATGGGGTGGGAGGAAATGGGGGAGAGGAGAAGGCAAGGAAGGATCAAGAATGATAGGAATGATGTATTCTGGTGAAAGTATGGTGCATTTAAAGAACTGAGAGAAGATCATTGTTGCTAAAGCTTCACGTGTGCTTGCATTCGTGTGTGTGCATACATGTACGTGTTCATGAGAAGGGGTTGGAAATAGAGAATAGTACATCTGGAAACACGAAGAAATAATACAATGAAAGAGAACATGCATTATAGTAATAGGTTTGGCCTTTATTCATTCTAATAGCAACAGGAGGTCTCTGAATGTTTTAATCAAATTTACTTTTTGGAAGAGATAAAATAACAACTTTCTCTTCATTCTCCTAAATCCTTCCATCTTTTAGTGCTCTGGTTAAAAACTGTAGGGCGTAAGTGTAACTGATTTGGAAAAATCACCAACCAGTGTCAGTGTCATCTGGGGGGTTTGAAGGTAACCAAGGGCTTGCATGCATAGCATCGTAAGACCATTTGCACTAGGCTGGGTTGCCTTTGATGCCTTTGTATGGGTTCAGATTCTTAGAGAGAAAACCATCTATCGTTCATAAAGGAGACCCCTTCCTTCACTATCCTTAGGGTGAAAATGCATTCCTCCCCTTCCCTTCCAGAGCTAGCAGACAATTAGGAAAACAAATTAACCATTCTTTCCACCAACTGCTAAATCAGCTTAAACTGAGCTGAAGCAAAAGTGACTAAGAAGCCGTGGTCATAAGAGGTGGTATAAAAGCCGCTTGGTGCCCAGGATCCCATTATACAACAAGGCGCAGTGGGGGCAGACAAGGAGAGGGCAGGCACCCTGGATACAGCATTTCGAGGGAGATGACTGTGGCAAGGGACAGAGAAAATGCAAGTTACGAGATGATGAAATCTTCCCATGAGACTGCCTCTCAGATATGGGACATGGGCGTGTGCTAATGAGATCGAAATGCACAACCCATAGTTTCTGTCCCAGATTCCAAATTTTACATCTCTCTGTGGTAACTGGCAGAACTCTACAGAAAATCAAAGTGGAAATATTCTTTGTGGTTTATTAGCTATTTGGTTTGTAGAGGGAAGGTGAGACATTATCAGCACCTGTAATGGGAAAGGTGAGCTCCACTCCATGGCTGTTGCATGGCGGGAGGCTACATCCAAACCATGTCCTTCTGAGCAGTGAGAAGGCAGGCACACTGGATACAGCATTTCAGTGGAGATGACTGTGGCAAGGGACACTGGTTAATTTTCCACCTGGATAACTGTACGGTTACTCCAAAACTTTCTAATCCTACATACTCAGAACAGAGAGTCCTTCTCCTTAGGTTACAAAAATCATCCTGACTTAGGTAAAGTGAATGAATTGGCGTGGGGATAATTAAGATGGCAAGGGAGCCAGACACAAGCTGTTGCAACAATCCAGTAGAGAGCAGAAACCAACTAAATGAAGACAGTGGCAGTGGGTTGGAGAAAAAAGACAGAATTGGAGAATTCAAGAAGTCAGAACTTGCTAATTACCTTGCACTCCAGGTCAAGGGGGACATAGGAAGATGATGATAGAGCCAAGTTTTCTGGCTTGAGGAACCGGATGAGAGATGGATGTTTTTAAGCGGAAAAGTGAAGACAGAAAGGGAGATCTTGAGATGGCACAGAAGTGATAAATTCCATTTGTGATAGTGACATTTGCATTGCATGTCCAGGAAATAATGTCACACAGGTAGATGTGGTTGTCCTTTGCTGTTGTTATTTATTTGTTTATTGCTTCATTCTGGACAGTATTTTTGGATGTTCCAGAAAGCATTCATACATATGGTTGTGTTTAGCTCCAAATATGAGTGGACAGAAAAATGTGGGAGTCAGCACAGACGGTGGATGAAACCCTGAATGGGACTGAGACGCTGAAGGCTGAGTAGACAGACGAGAAAGGAGCCAGGCATGAGGACTCTGGAAAGCATCCCAGTTCAGGCAGGCAGTGGAAGAAAGACCTACAACAGAGAAAATTCAAAAACAAGATTCAAAAGAACCACAGAGGCACTGGGAAAACATGATGGTAAGGAATCCAGGCAAAGAGACGATCAAGCACTGCACACAGATTTAGATGGTGACAGAAAATCATGAATCGCGTTTAGCAGAAATAAGGTACTAAGAAGAGGAATTTGATAAGAGTGGTGTAAGAAAAAGAAAAAATGAAGAAATGGAAGCGAGGGTCTAGAAATTAATTCTGAATAGAGGACTGGTAGAGGGTAATCGTGGGAAATAGATGGAAGACAAGCAGAAGTGGGTGCGTGTGTATGAGAAAGAATTGTCTGTGTTTGTGTTTGTGTGTGTGTAAAACTGTCTGGTTAAAAACTCTAGGGCCTGAGTGTAATTGATTTGGAAAAGTCACCAGTCAGTGTCAGTGTCATTTGGGGGCTTTGAAAGTAACCAAAGGCTTGCATGCATAGCATCGTAAGACCATTTGCACTAGCGAAATTGTGTTCGCTTGCGTGCAAGTGTGTTCACACATGTTTATGTGTGTAAGTTTAAATGTGTGTGTTTGTGTGCATGTGTCAATGTGTGTGTTTGTGTTTTTATGTGAGTGTGTATTTAAGTGTGTGTGACTTGTGACTGTGTATCTGTGTGTACACGTGTGTGTATAGCTGTGTGTGTGTATGTACACGTTAATGCGTTTGTATGCAAAACTGTGTGCACTTGTGTTAGTTCGTGTGTGTTTGTTTTGTGTTTGTGAGCTTATGTTGTGGCTTATGTGTTTGTGTGACAGGTGACTTTTGGTGTGTCTCTGTGTTTGAAAGGGTGTTTTTCTTTTCTCTTTTTTTTTTTTTTTTTTTTTGAGACGGAGTCTGGCTCTGTCGCCCCAGGCTGGAGTGCAGCGGCCGGATCTCAGCTCACTGCAAGCTCCGCCTCCCAGGTTCATGCCATTCTCCTGCCTCAGCCTCCCGAGTAGCTGGGACTACAGGCGCCGCCACCTCGCCCGGCTAGTTTTTTGTATTTTTAGTAGAGACGGGGTTTCACCGTGTTAGCCAGGATGGTCTCGATCTCCTGACCTGGTGATCTGCCTGCCTCGGCCTCCCAAAGTGCTGGGATTACAGGCTTGAGCCACCGCGCCCGGCCGAAAGGGTGTTTTTTGTATGCACAGCGAATGTGTATTTTGTGTGTGTGCATATGTATACGTGTGTGAGTATGTGAAAGTATGTAACTGTGTGTGACTATGTGTTTGTGTATGTATTCATGTTAATGTGTGTTGTGTGTGAAAATGTGAGCACTTTGTGGTTCTGTTTGTGTGTCTATGTTTCTGTGTGTGTGTTCGTGTTTTGTATAATGTGGGTGGCTGTGTGTGAATTTTTGTGTGTGTGTGAAAGAGCGTTTTGTGTGAGAGTGTACACGTGTGCCAATGTGTATTTGTATGTTTATGTGATTAAATGTGAGTGTGTAACTGTGTGTGACTATATGTGTGTGAGTGCACATGTGTTAATGTGTGTATTTCTGGGTAAAAGTGTGCACTTGTTTGTGTGTTAGTTTGTGCTTGTGTGTGAATGTGTGTTAGCATGTTGGTGTATGTGACTGGGTGACTGTGTGAAAGGGTGTTTTGTGCATGTACACTGCATGGAATGGTGTGTTTGTGTGTGAATGTTTTTGGGTGTGGTGCGCTTTTGTGTTTGTGTGGGCGTATGTATGTGTTTGACTGTATGAGTGTTGGTGTGTGTGACTGTGTGTCTGTGCATGTGAAAGGGTTTTCCTGTATCTGTGTGTTTGTTTGTGAATGCGTATGTGGTGCCTTTGTGTATTTGTGTTTATGTGTGTTTTGTGTGTGTGTGTGTGAAAGTGTTTCTGTGTCAGTGTGTACACACATGTGAGTGCGTGTTTGTGTGGGTGTGTGTTTCTGTGTGTGTGTCTGTGTGTGCTCACACAGGCACTTGGAGTAAATGTAGAGGTCACGTGCTTGAATCTTGCTCTACCACTCATCAGTGACATTGCAGCAATGGGGACTTAAACTTTTTTTCACTTTATTTTTTTTTAATTTTAGGTCCAAGGTTATTAATATATGTGCAGGTTTGTTATATAGATAAGCTTGTGTCACAAGGGTTTGTTGTACAGATTATTTCATAGTCCAGCTACTAAGCCTAGTAAAAGTTACTTTTTCTGATCCCCTCCATCCACTCACCTTCCCTACTCAAGTAGGCCCCAGTGTCTGCTGTTCCCCTCTTTCTGTCCATGTGTCATCAACATTTAGCTCTCACTTGTAAGTGAGAACATATGGTACTTGGATTTCTGTTTCTGCGTTAATTCACAAAGGATGATGGTCTCCAGCTCCATCCATATTCCTGCAATGGTCATGATCTTGTTCTTTTTTATAGCTGTGTAGTATTCCATGGTATATATGTACCACGTTTTCTCTATTGAGGACTTAAATTTATTTACAATTATGTCATAAATTAAATTAATCTGATGACAGTTACCTCACTATGATGATTTTAAGAGTTACAGCCTAGAGTTTCTAAAATTCTACTGCATTTTGTGTTCTTTCAGATCTGCTAAAATTAAGAACTTTCTACCATTTCAAGGTAAGATCCTTGTTAAGATTCTTTGAAATAGCTGAGAACTATTTCAGGAAAGCAAGATTAGGGGCCATACAAGAGGGCTTTATTCTCCTTGATTCTCTTCAAAATGCAGTCCCACACGACTCATTCATTCAAGTACTCATTTATTAAGTAAATTTTTGTATATTTTTGCTGTGTTCTGGGAACTACTCCAGGAACTTTTGATATATAAAATGATCAAAATATAAAACGTAGTGCCCGCATGGAGCTTACTAGAAAAGCCAAAAAATCAGCAATATAGATAAACATACAAATTATATACTATTTTAGAAAGTAATAATGCACTATAGAAAAAGAAAAAGCTAGATCAAGGCAAAGTAGATCAAGCTTTCAGGAAGAGCTGCAATTTTATGTGGAACCGCCAGGGAAGGCTTGAATGAGATCAAATCATTTCAACAACGACCCCAAGACGGTGAGGTCATTAACAATATGCGCTGTGCAGAGGGAAAGCCAGTGTACATGCCCGAAGGCTGAAGAACGCCCGGTGTTCAAAGAACAACAGAAGGCCAGCGCGACTGAAGTGCTTTCCTTTCTTTTTTTTTTTTTTTTTGTGAGACGGAGTCTCGCTCTGCCGCCCAGGCTGGAGTGCAGTGGCCGGATCTCAGCTCACTGCAAGCTCCGCCTCCCGGGTTCGCGCCATTCTCCTGCCTCAGCCTCCCGAGTAGCTGGGACTACAGGCGCCGCCACCGCGCACAGCTAATTGTTTGTATTTTCAGTACAGACGGGGTTTCTCCCAGTTAGCCAGGATGGTCTCGATCCCCTGACCTCGTGATCCACCTGCCTCGGCCTCCCAAAGTGCTGGGATTACAGGCGTGAATCACCGCACCCGGCCATGACTTGGGTTTTGAAATAATCGCTATGCTTGCCCCACTGGTGATAGACTGTAAGAGCACAATGGTGGAAGTAGGGAAATTTCTTTAAAAACTACTGCAATGATCTAGGCTAGAAATGATGGTGGCTTTTTACCAGAGTGTCGGGAATGAAGGTTTTGAGAAAGTGGCTATATATATTATATGTGTGTGTTTAGAGATATATATATATACATAATGTAGAGCCTACAAAATTTCTCACCAGGCTCCATAGATTATGCACACAAAAATAAATCACCTCACAACAAATGCAAGGGTCTGAGCAATTGGGAAGGCTGGATTTGTCACCAATTAGATGGGAAAGTTATTGCTGATGGAACCGTTTTTGAGGGACTCATGGGGCACCAAATGTTCTTCTTTGGACTTTTAAAAGCATCAGACATCCGTTAGACATGTGAATAGAGATGCTGAATGGACAGCTGGGCGTATAAGTGAAACAGAGGAGGAAGGTTTGTACTACAGATATAAATGTTGGTGTCATCGACATATAGATGCTATTTAAAACCATATAACTCGATGAGGTCATCAGGGGAGTGAGTGTCGGCAGAGCAGAGCAACAGGGATGAAACCCTGGGTGCACTTTTCATTAGGAAGTTAACTTACAGAGGAGATATCTAGAAAAAAGGAGGAAGGAGGAACCAGGTAAGAGAAGCACTAAGGGGATGAGGGGTTTCTGGAAGCCAAAGGAAGAGGTATGTCATTGAAGAGGACACCATCAGATGTGTCACATACTGTGGGTAGTAGAGCAAGATGAAGACTGAGAATGGACCATTGGATTCAGCAACATGGAGGTCATCCATGAATTTTGTAAGGGAAGCTCCAACAGAGGTGAGTGGTGAAAGCCAGAGTGGAGTGACTTTAAGAGAGAACAGAGGCCGGGCGCGGTGGCTCACGCCTGTAATCCCAGTACTTTTCGAGGTCGAGGTGGGTGGATCACGTGGTCAGGAGATCGAGACTTTCCTGGCTAACACGGTGAAACCCCGTCTCTACTAAAAATACAAAAAAAAAAAAAAAAAAAAAAATAGCCTGACATATTGGCGGGCACCTTTAGTCCCAGCTACTCGGGAGGCTGAGGCAGGAGAATGGCGTGAACCCAGGAGGCGGAGCTTGCAGTGAGCCGAGAACGCACCACTGCACTCCAGCCTGGGCAACAGAGCGAGACTCTGTCTCTAAAAAAAAAAAAAAAAAAAAAAGAGAGAGAGAACAGAAAGCTGAATTGGAGATAGTATACACAAAGTTTTGGAGAGTTTCACTTTAAAGAGAATCAAAGATATGGGGCAATGACTGATACAGAACTATGGGTAAGGAGTTTTTCCTGCTGAGATAAAAAATACCAGCACAAGCACTACTTACAATAGCAAAGCATTGGAACCAACCTAAATGCCTGTCAGTGATAGATTGGATAAAGAAAATGTGGCACATATACACTATGGAATACTATGCAGCCATAACAAAGAATGAGTTCACCAGGCGCGCTGGCTTATGCCTGTAATCTCAGCACTTTGAGAGGCTGAGGTGGGTGGATCACGCGGTCAGGAGTTCGAGACCAGCCTGGTCAGTATGGTGAAACCCCGTCTTTACTAAAAATACAAAAATTAGCCGAGTGTCATGGTGTGTGCCTGTAGTCCCAGCTACTCAGGAGGCTGGGGCAAAAGAATCACTTGAACCCATGAGGAGGACGTTGCAGTATCATGCCACTATATGCCAGCCTGGGCGGCAGAGCAAGACTGTCTCAAAAGAAAAGAAAAGAAAAGAAAAGTATAAGTTTATGTCCTTTGCAGGGACATGGATGAAGCTGGAAACCATCATTCTCAGCAGATTAACACAGGAACAGAAAACCAAACACTGCATGTTCTCACTCATAAGCGGGAGTTGAACAATGAGAACGCATGGACACAGGGAGGGGATCATCACACACCAGGGTCTGTTGCGGAGTGGAGGACAAGGGGAGGGAGAGCATTAGGACAAATACCTAATGCATGCAGGGCTTAAAACCTAGATGACGGGTTGACAGGTGCAGCAAACCACCACGGCACATGTATACCTACGTAACAAACCTGCACGCTCTGCGCATGTATCCCAGAACCTAAAGTAAAGTTAAGAAAAAAAGAAATTCCAGCAGAGTTTTATGTTCATGAGAATATTTTAATTGTGATACATTAATAATATATAGAAAGAGGGGAGAATTACTGAAGGATACCACTGGATACGCGAGAAGGGTTGGGAATGAATAGACCAGTGCAGGAAATGGCATTAAATAAAAATGTTTACAGTGTATCTGTGTCCTCAACCTGTGGTGTGGGTATCACTGCAGTCTGTGAACCCTTCCCTCTAATCAATCTGCTGATATTTAGGTGTAAGTAATGCTTTATAAAGTTCCTGAAAGTTATTTATTTTGCTCTATGGGATCTCCTTTAGTTCTTGTCTTAGTCCATTCAGGTTGCTATAACAGAATACTATAGACTGGGTGGTTTATAAGCAACAGACATTTAGTTCTCATAGATTCGTATTCTGGGAAATCCAAGGTCAAGGTGCTGACAGACTTGGTGTCTGTCGAGGACCTGCTTCCTGGTTCACCGATGGCTGTTTTTACGCCGTGTCCTCACATGGAGGAAAGGGTGAAAGAGCTCTCCAAGGTTCCTTTTATAAGGGCACTAATCCCATTCATGAGGCTTCACCCTCATGACCTAATCACCAGCAAAAAGCCCCCCACCTTCTAGTACCATCACCTTGGGGTTAGGTTTCAACAAATCAATTTTGGGAAAACACAAAGATTCTGACCATAGCAGTTCTCTTGTTTGGCCTATTTGTGTGTGTGCATATATTTACTTCCAGCCTCCATCTGTTTCCTGTCAAGTTTCCATTCCATTATGAGATGTCGTTATAATAAACATCCTCGCTCGTCACTGTGGTGGCATCATTTCCACCATGATCACCTTTCACCCTCTCTCTGTGCACCAGCTCTCTCACCTTACGGTGGTTCCCCCAAAACACCATGTGTCCTTCAGTCACAGACACTTTTCCCATGCTGCTCTTATCCTGGCTAATGCCTTCATAGCCTTGAGATCTGAAGTGATCTGCTCAGGGAAGCTTTCCTCATCTGTCTGGTGAAAATAAGTCACCCTGTGTTGACTATTTATTGTTCTTGTTGTTGTAAAGATTTATTTTTATTGTTTAACTGTAAATTGACAAATTATAGTTATATATATTTATGGAATACAAAGCAATGCCATGATGCTTAAATACAATGTGAAATCGAACTTAATAACATGTATATAAGCCCACATACCCATTTTTTTTTGTGGGGAGAGCATTTGAAATTTACTCTCAATGATTTTGAAATGTACAATACATTTTCATTTGCTGTATTCACCATGCTGTGCAATACATTCCAAAGAAAACAAAATTTACTTGTCCTGTCTAAATGAGGTTTGATACCCTTTGACCATTATCTCCCCACTAACTCTATCCCTCCATCCTCTGGTTACCACCATTCTTCTCTCTACTTCTTTGAGTTGGATTGTTTTATATTCCACATATGAGTGAGGTCACACAGTATTTGTCTTTCTTCTTGGCTTACTTCATCTAGTATAACGTTCTCCAATTCCAACTATGTTGTCACAAATGACAGAACTTCTTTCTTAAGGTTTAATAGTGTTCTATTGGGTATATATACCACGTTTTATTTTTTCCCATATTTTCTTTATTCATTCATCTGGTGATGGCCCCTTAGGTTGATTTCATAACTTGGCTTTGGGAAATAGTGCTGCGACAAACATGGAAGTGCACATACCTCTTTTTTTTTTTTTTTTTTTCTTGAGACGGAGTCTCGCTCTGTCGCCCAGACTGGAGTGTAGTGGTGCGATCTCGGCTCACTGCAAGCTCCACCTCCCGGGTTCACACCATTCTCCTGTCTCAGCCTCTCGAGTAGCTGGGACTGCAGGTGCCCGCCACCACGCCTGGCTAATTTTTTATATTTTTAGTAGAGACGGGGTTTCACCGTGTTAGCCAGAATGGTCTTGATCTCCTGACCTCCTGATCCACCTGTCTCGGCCTCCCAAAGTGCTGGGTTTACAGGCATGAGCCACCTCGCCCGGCCACATACCTCTTTAACACACTGATTTTAAATTTTGGGGGTAAATATCCAGAAGTGAGATTGCTGGATCCTATGATAATTCTATTTTCAGTTTGTTGAGGACCTCCATACATTTTTCCACAATGGCTGCACTAACTTGCATTCCCACCAGTAGTGCACACAGGTTCCCTTTCCTCAACGCCCTCCCCAACACGAATTGTTCATTTTTTTGACAATAACCATTTTAACAGGTGTGAGGTGATACTTCATTGGAGATTTTATTTGCATTTCTCTGATGATTAGTGATGTCAAACACTTTTTCATATATCTGTTGACGATGTTTATGTCTTCTCTTGAGAAATGTCTATTTAAGTAATTTATCTATGTTTAATAGGGTTATTTGTTGGTTTGTTTCTCTGCGGAGTTGAATTCCTTATATATTTTGGATATTAACCCCTTATCAGATGTATGGCTTTTAAGTATTTTCTCCCAAACAGTAGGTTGTTTTTTCACTCTATTAATTGTTTCCTTTGTTTTGCAAAATCTTTTTATTTTGATATAATGACATTTGTCTATTTTTGGTTTTGTGGCCTGTGATTTTGGGGTCAAATCCAAAAACTCATTGCCCAGACCAATGTTGTATAGTTTTTCCCTTACGTTTTCTCTTAGTAGTTTTAGAGTTTCAGGTCTTATACTTGAGTATTTAATCCAGTTTGAGTATATTTTTGTACATGGTATGAGATAAGGATCCAATTTCATTCTTCTGCATGTGAATATACACTTTTCCCAACACCGCTTATTGAAGAGACTGTTCCTTTTCCAATATGTATACTTGGCACTTTTGTTAAAAATTTATTGACTATATATGCATGTATTCTTTTCTGGGTTTTATTTTCTGTTCTATTGGTTGGTGAGTCTGTTTTCTTTTTCTTTTCTTTCTTTCTTTTTTTGAGATGGTGTCTTGCTCTGTCACCCAGGCTGGAGTGCAGTGGTATAATCTCGACTCACTGCAGCCTCTACCTCCTGGGGTCAAGCAATTCTCCTGCCTCAGTCGCCTGAGTAGCTGGGATTACAGGCACATGCCACCACGCCCAGCTAATTTTTGTATTTTTTGTAGAGACGGGGGTTTCACCATGTTGGTCAGGCTGGTCTTGAATTCCTAACCTCACGATCTTCCTGCCTCAGCCTCCCAAAGTGCTGGGATTACAGGCGTGAGCCACTGCACCCAGCTGATGAGTCTATTTTCATGCCAGTATCACACTGTTTTAATTACTATTGCTTTGTAGTGTAGTTTTAAATCACGTACGTGGTGCCTACATCTTTGATCTTCTTACTCATGATTCCTTTGGCTATTCAGAGTTCGTTGTGGTTCCACATTAATTCTATGTTTTTTCTGTTACTATGAATAATTACATTACAATTTTGTTAGAAATTGCATTGAGTCTATAGGTCATTTTGGGTAGTATGGACATTTTAACAATATTATTCTTCCAATCCATGAACACAGAATATCTTCCAATTTATTTGTGTCTTCCATAATTTCTATTATTCACATTTTTCAGTGCATGGGGCTTTCACCTTCTTGGTTAAATTTATTTCTAAATATTTTATTTTTTGAAGCTGTTGTAAATAAGATTGTTCTCTTGTTTGTTTTTAGAATGTTTGTTGTTACTGTGTGGAAATACTGAGCTCCTTAGTCTCCTCTGCCACCAGATCTAGCTTCAGAATGTAGACAATGTCTTCAGGGAGAAATTAGCTGCAACAATTCATTTCCAACTTTATCTTTCTAAATCCATTCATGTGACTGCCAAATTCTGTGGGGAATTCTCTGATCCCTGTCAGTGGCTCACCACTTCCAGCCTGAAACATCACTCAACAAATACTTCTGAAAAAAGAGCAACAGTAGATCATTAATACCTCTTTGAAAGTTGTTTTTGTCTTCAGAATTTTAACTCCTACAGTTTTTGTTGCTTCCAAAACTCTCTGTTGACACCAAAAATAAAGACTTTTATAATTTATCCCACTTTTCTGGTATGACTTACACATACATACATACAATATAAATAGCATATTAGTATTCATATAGAAAACTTGGATTTATGTAGAATGTGTAATATTAAATATATTGGAATAATATAAAATATAATTCTACCAGGTACCTAGACTAATGTATGTATGTATGCATGTAAATATAGTACATGTACATATGTGTGTGTAAATGATACTGTTATATTTTATATTATACATATTTTATGTACCATTGACACATGCACACATGCTCGCACACACACACATATATAAACATACACATATTTGTAAAAGAAATTATGACACGTATCTGGGGGAACCTGAAAACTGTCCAGGCTCAGCCAATATGCCCCTTATTTAAGAGATTTTCCCCAACTTCCCAAGCCTGCTATATTGCCCTGACTTTTCTGAAGCATTTTTATTCTGCTTTTTTATTATTACAGAGTCTCAGAGAACATAACGCCTGTCCTATTCTCTACTTGTTTAGCAAATTCAGTCCCTAAGATAGACACTCTATTAGGAGTTTGAGCATCTCAAAGGCAGGGTCATGGTTGAGATCTCATTATCCATCCATCACTGTGATAGCTAAGTTAATGTGTCAACTTGACTTGCCCAGAGTGCCCAATTTTGATGACCTCTCTGGCTGGTGCACTGTAATCTCAGCCAATGTCATCTTTGCAGATGCATGTCACCCTGGAGAAGAAAATCCCTCCCAGGTGGAAATCCATGAAGGATAAGTGTCTGATATGGTGGTCCAGAGGTCTTATATAATTTGGAGGCTTGGGTAAGAATAGCTGTGTGGGCATCATAGTGGCTGCTAGGACTACAGATCTCTGTCACCTCCAGAAGCTCATTGTGAGAGCACAAAGTTCTTTACTGCCTTCAGCCTAGATGAGCCTGTAGCGTCCATCTACAGTAGATAAACACTTTGGCCACAATTGTATGTCAATTGAAGGACTATCTTCTGGTGTCCCTCTCAGCAGTCAAAGGTTTTGTCCTATGGCTGCCGTTTGAATGAGCTGGGATGTTTGTTCCGGGCTGGGATGTTTGAACAGTGTTTAGCCAAGAAAGTTTAATTTGATTATATTTGGAAGGCCATTCTCATTTTAGAAGAATGGCTTGTAGATTATGTGATGGAATGGAATCATGCACTGTTGACATCTGTCCCATGTGATATAGAAGGCAGATAACTTAGCCAGTTGTGGTGGCAAGCTGGCTGGAAAAAAATGAGCAGGGGCCGGCCTGGCACGGTGGCTCACGCCTGTAATCCCAGCACTTTGGGAGGCCGAGGCGGGAGGATCATGAGGTCAGGAGATCAAGACCGTCCTGGTTAACACAGTGAAACTCTGTCTCTACTAAAAATACAAAAAAAAAAAAAAAAAAAAAAAAAAAAATTAGCCAAGCATGGTGGCCTGTGCCTGTAGTCCCAGCTACTCGGGAGGCAGGAGAATGGCATGACCCTGGGAAGCAAAGCTTGCAGTGAGCCAAGATGGCGCCACTGCACTCCAGCCTGGGAGACAAAGCGAGACTCCGTCTCAAAAATAAATAAATAAATAAATAATAAAAATAAAATAAAATGAGGAGGGGCCTCCAACATTCTATTTTGTCACCCAGTGGTTCAACTGTTTGCAAAAAGTGTGTTGTTGGCATGTTCCATTGTACTCAGGAGCAAGCCCTGAGGGTAGGTGAGTAACCCCAGCACCCACGAAGCAAATAAGACTAAGACACAAAACAGAGCTGAACACAGGCAATGGAGAAGTCTCCCTGGCTTTTGTTTGTGAGGAGAAACTTGAATTATGACTGCAAGCATCTGCACGTTCTCCCAGTGGATTGCTTTAGACATATGTCCAGGGCCTGTTTGATCATAGGTGCTTCCCATATGGAGTGTTGGGCCTTGTATTGATCACAGGCCAACATGGTAAGTCAAATGGTAGTCATTTTCTAAAATGACTGGCATGCACTAGCTGTAATTTTTTTGCCTCCAAAGTTGTGACCAGACCATGCTGCTGCTGGAACCAGGAACAATGATCTCTGTGAGGCACAGAACGTAGATTTATTAACTAGTTTTCAGATCCTTAAAACTTGAGTAAAGTCTTGGGCTTAGCTCTAGCTGGTTCTGGGTATGAATGGTCAAGCAGCAAGCATGAGGGACACACAGTTTTTCTTTCAATTGTTGGGAGTCAGACTTTGTTATCAACCCACATTGGTCCACCAATGTAGGAAATTTGGCAGATGATTGAAAAATTAAAAGTGTGTGGTGAGTTTTATTGAGGAATGAATGTGGATGCAGTCCTCTCCCACAATGAAGTGAGCGAGGGGAGTCTCCTGATGATATCAGAGCCATGGGAAAGAGTTTGACGTACTTGGTGCATGATATGTGGAAACCTGTAGTGCCAGAGTTAAGGAGCATGAGAGCTTGTATAAATGTGGCCACCCATTGAGGGTTCAAGAACTCACTGTGATTTGAGTAATAGGTCTTTGAAAAAGCCATGATGTCTTTCAGTTAGGCCTGGTGCCTGAGGTCTGCAGGCTAAGTGAAAGTTCTACTGTATGCCTTGGTCTTTGGCCCATTGTTGAACAGCAGGTGCTAAGAGATGAATGCCCCGGTTTGAGTCAAGGACCTGTAGGCACCCAAATACAATAAGATGGAATTGGTGAGTCTGGCCACAGTTGTGGAAGCAGCAGTGCGTCTGCCGGGATAGGCTAAAAGTAACTCTGTGAACCAGTCAATCACAGTGAGAGCATTCTTTGTGGCTACCTTGCTGGGAGGAAGTGAACCAACATGGTGAATGTGCCAGTGTGAACAAGGTCAATCCACTCCAGGAATGCAGTCCCAGCAGGAAAACATCCAAAGCTTAGTGTTGGCATACATGGTGCAGTCGCAAGTGACCATTTTGGCTGAAGAGGGAGTTAATGGAATGCCCCAGTGATAGGTCCAGTCCACCAGTGTAGAGGTGCCTCAGTGTCCCTACTTAGCATGTGCCCATCCTGCTGGAAGATAGAGAATGTCTGGAAAGATGGTACAGACTTCCTGTTTTGTAAGCATGTCTGCAATATTTTTGAAATGAGCTATGGGTTAGTGGCATTGGTTTGGGCCCACACATGTGAGACGAAATGGAGATGTGTGATGGTGGCCATTTCCTTCCAGATTGCAGGTGCTCCAATGGGTTTTATTGTGTATAATAAGGTTATTTAATGTCCACTGTCCCATCTAGATAGCCAAGCAGTTGGCCACAGTTTGTGAGCCAGTAAAAATGTAAAACTCTAGTAGTCCCCGCTTTTGGGCATCTCTTGTAGCCAAGGGAACTGCAACAAGTTCTTTTGATTGGTTGGATCCAAGGATGCCAATGCCGTCCTCTAGTAGTGGGTGTTTACGACTGGGTGGTTTGCTGCTGCCCTTTAAGAGGCTGTGTTGTGTACAATGGTGGCAGTGCCATTGACGTGTAGGCATGTATTACTGAACCATGGGGTATGTTCTCAGAAATGGGTTGTTAGGTGATTTCATCATTATTTGAACATCTTAGAGTGTACTTACAGAAACCTAGATGGCTTTCTATATATGCTCCATTAGTCTTATGGGACCCCCGTTGTATATGCAGTCTGTTGTTGGCCTAAATGTCATGCAGTGCATGATGGTACCCTGACTCTCTTTCCGTGTCAGACCAAGGGGCACCCTACTTGGCAAAAGGAGGAAGCAGTGGAGGTGCCCTCCCCCATTCCCCAACTGCAGTAGGCACCGGGCTGAGTGTGGGGGAAGCTACATTCTCCTGTAATTTGGAAATCCCTTGAATGTCAGGTTTTGTCCTCTCTTGCAGGGACCATTTTTATTGTAACAAGGAGGTGTCAATGGCTGTGCCAAGCCACTGTTGGGAAACATCTGCACCAAAGGCAGAAAGGGAATTTGTGTTTGCAGCACCACAGGCTGTGCAAGCACCTCAGTCTCCACAGGATCCGGTGTTCTAAGGCTGCACAGTGGTTAGTGACTGATGGTAGCTTATTGGTTCAAAAGTTCATGAGCAGCCAGTTATAATCATTTTTAGTGTAGAGACTCCATGATATATACTCTAAGGTGGCCAAGGACTGGATCCAGAGGCTGATCCTGGAGAACAGATGGTAAAACCTGTTGTGCTCATTGTAAAGCTGCTTGTTGGGGTCCCTCCCAGTGGACGGAAGTGGGCTTTCGTGTAGAGGCATAGATAGGCGTAAGTAGAAGAGACTTAAATAGAAGATGTAGGCTTTAGTACAAGTGACAGGTGAGGGCATCTCCTTCAGGGCAGGAAAAGCCCCAAGAGATGTTGAGCGTGTTTGAGTGCCCTGGGGATGTATCCTGTGAGAATGAGGTGCTTCACTGTCATGAGAACACCTTGACCATTGGAGACCACATGATCCTCAAGAATTTAACAGTGGTCAAAAGCCCTCGTCTTTTATGGGGAGCTATGACCCATCCCCCTACCTTCTGAGAGTAGTAAGGTCTGTTCATACTGTCTCCTGGGAGGCTCCCATTAGTAATATAACATCAATGCCATGCCAGCAATGGCGATGAAAAAAAGTATCTCTGTAAATCCTGTTGGCATAGATTACACGCAAAGGCAGGACTATTTAAGTATCCCAGAGGTAACCACGTGAACTTACGTATATTGGGCATCTTTGAAAGTGAAAGCGGCTGGGCGTGGTGGCTCACGCCTGTAATCCCAGCACTTTGGGAGGCTGAGGTGGGCAGATCACGAGGTCAGGAGATCGAGACCATCCTGGCTAACACAGTGAAACCCCGTCTCTACTAAAAATACAAAAAATTAGCTGGGTGTAGTGGTGGGCGCCTGTAGTCCCAGCTACACGGGAGGCTGAGGCAGGAGAGTGGCGTGAACCCAGGAGGCGGAGCTTGCAGTGAGCCGAGATCATGCCACTGCACTCCAGCCTGGGCGATAGAGCGAGACTCCATCTCAAAAAAAAAAAAAAAAAGAAAGAAAAAAAGAAAACAAAACAAAAAACAAAAAACAAAAAACCAGAAAGTGAAAGCAACCTGGCTCTGAGGATTCTTTACAATAGGATTGAGTAAAACGTGTTGGCCAAGTCATTGGCTGTGAAAAACGCACCGGTATTATCAGCTGCAATGTTTGTGGTTAAAGCCTTTATTAGACGGACCTGAGTGATTAAATTGTGGCAGCCTGGGGCTAATCTCCATTCGCTTATAGAGGCCTTGAGGGGGCCACTAAATGGTGAAATTTGCAGAAACAATGACACCCCCCTTGAGGAGGTCAGTAATGACAGTAACCATGTAGCCCTCAGTACCCTGTTTTATTTGATATTGGGGTTATGTACCATCTCTATTGGTATGGGACAGTGCACTGGTTCCCATTTCTCCCACCAGTAGCACTAAGGATTTGACTTGATTCTAACATGTATCCATTCCTACAATGGAGAAAGTGACAGCCAGTGGGGCCACAGCCACTGGGATTTTTATTTTATTTAATAAAAATAGAGCCAATGCTTACATCAAAGGTCACCTGTTTACCAGAGATTGCTTTGCTGGCAATCCCCTGTCAGTCACAAGGTGTTCCTTCATTATAATTATTAGGATTTTTCAGAAGTACTGCGAATTGGGCACCTGTATCTAATAATGTCAGAAAGGTCTGTGAGTTTTTCATACTCCAGTGAACCACCAGAGGGCAATTGTCTCCGGGTGGTGGGGCAAGACCTGCAGAGCCAACAGACCCCTATGGTAGAGCTTGAGAGGCATCTCTTCTTGTGCGGGTCAGGAATGGCACGGCATGAGTGAGGCTATTGGCTATTGTCTTGAACAGCAGAGGGCTTTTGTGCAGATGTTTTCAAACTGACTAGGTTGAAATTGTGCCTGTAATTGTATTAGAGCATCTTTAGTTGAAGTTTGGATGCCAGCTGTCCTGAAATTACCTAGCTTAGCACTCTGTCTCCCTTAATTGCCAATGTAAGGGGTGATTAGGAGCTCCGGGGTGCTCATGGGCTGTGCGGTAGTTGAGGTGACTGTGGTGGTGGCACTGGTGTGGTTTGTCCAAGCCTCCTGTAAAAGGCAAGTCCCCCTTGTTATTATACTATTATTTGAGGATATACTAACATTTTATTATTATTAATTAATTAATTAATTAATTTTTGAGACAGAGTCCCCACTCTGTTGCCCAGGCTGGAGCACAGTTGTGCGATCTCAGCTCACTGCAACCTCTGCCTCCCGGGTTCAAACAATTCTCCTGCCTCAGTCTCCTGAATAGCTGGGATTACAGGCACACGCCACCAAACTTGGCTTTTTTTTTTTTTTTTCCTTTAGTAGAGAGGGGGCTTTGCCATGTTGGCCAGGCTGGCCTTGAACTCCTGACCTCAGGTGATCTGCCAGCCTCGGCCTCTCAAAGTGCTGGGATTACACCGCACCTGGCTGAGAATACACTAACATTTGAGAATCGGTACTTATGTTTTCCTCATGGCCAGCCAGTAAATCAATTCCATCTAAGCCTCATAGATAGTGTGAGCTGCCCTCACCAAACTGAGAACTGTTTATGGTAGCTGGACAATACCCCTTGGGAAAAAAAAGTATTTTCTTGACTCAGGGTCAAAAGGGGCCTCCTCTGAGTGAGAAATATATTCATTATCATTTTTATTTGGGTGTTCAGAGAAACGACATACACTCTAAACCATACACCAATTTTACCTCAAAGAGACCAAGTGTCCTTGGTGGTTTCCCATTGTCCCTGTGCCTCAGCAGCAATGTCTGCTATTAGGGGATGAGCCTCTTCCAGGCTTAAAAGCCCAACTAAGCAAGGGCCATGCTCATTCCTCCTCTTCTCCTCTTTGGATTGAAGGTCAGTACTCATCATCTGAGTATTCTATAACCCTCCCTTCTATTTTGGGAGTTCAGCTTCTCTAGATTTAGTTTGACCCCTCGGAGGGCCCTGATAATCATGTCAGAATCTGGCTCATAATATACAGGACCCTTTAATAAGTGACAGGTTTGGAAGTCTTTGCTTATACCTAATTGTGAGGATATGGCTCACCCCAGTGTCCCTTAGTAGTAACTTGACCCTATATTAAACATATGTAACAACAAACCTGCTCCCTCTTGTATTGTGGTTTTTCTCTCATTTGGTCTTGAGCTCTCTCTCTCTGGAGAGTGGGTATAAACTCTAGCCATATCCTGCTGGGGCTCCAGGGCAAGTGGTTGCAGATGTTGACGATATTCCTTTATGGAATACCTCTTTATGTTGGTGTACAGCCGAATCCCTGAAACTCTGACAAGTGGCCAGCTGTCCCTCTCACCTGAAACTTGTTTGTCCTGGCAAATGCCGTGGAGGTTCCTGACTGTGTCCACTCTATTCCTACCAAGATAGCCGCTCTCTGGGAGATTCCTGACCAGAAGGAGAGTCAGGTTTGGGTGTGTGAGTCAGGTAAGACACAGAGGAGGCAGTACAGCAAAACACATGAAATACCAGAAGCAGCAAATTCCTTACAGGTCCCATTGAGAAGAGGGCAGCTCGTGTCTGAGTGCCGACGGGAAGGGTGGGGGCATCTGGGACACGCATCCTGTGTGTGAAACAAGAGGTAATGATCAAAAGGCCTGAAAGTAAAAGTGCTTATTGAGATCCAAGGCATTACTCAGGCAGGTTTCCTGTGGGAAGTTTTAACCGGTACTTGTAGAGCAAGTAGGTTTGAGTTCCAGGAAGTCACGCCATGACTGAGAGGCAGTCGCTGTGACACATCTAAGTATTCCACATGAGCTGTGAAGGTCAGTGGGACCAATCAAGTAGGTTGTATCTAGCTATCCCATAGGGAGGCTGTACAATGCAGATATCTGGATTGACCGCACTGAGGAAATGGGGAAGACACGGGGCACTGGAAACTGTGTTGAGGTCAATATAAAATTATATGAATAGCACTACATTCTTGTTACAGTAGGCAGACGGGCATGAGTGGGGCAGGATAGGGCTCTCCCCCACCCACTAGGAATGTCAGGCGATGGTAAGGCAGTTATCACATTGCCTCTCGAAAAGTGATAAGTTGGCAGCGGGCACCAGGGCAAGGTCATATCCTGATGGTCCACACCTGTTGCTTTAAAGTGTTAACTGAATGCAGGTGCCAGGGAGAGGCAAAAGAGGCTTCCAATAAAATCTCAGGTATTGGGCGAGTGAGCCTGGGCATGCGCACTAAGAGATAAAATGGCAGGCGTATGACCTTCTGGGGGCACTTCACCGGAAAGGGGAAGAAAGTCTCAGATGGGCATTCGTACAACTTCCTAAACACACTGCGTGTTCTCACCTCCCAAGCGTAAGGAGGGCACTGCACACATGGGCAGCGCACCCTAAGGGAAGAAGCATGGGAAACCGGCCAGCCTAGAAAGTCCTAGGATCAAGGTTAAACACTGCACTTGACTTTCAAATGCCTGCCTGGGTTTCTTCCAAGCATACTTTCCTTTCTTTCCTGTTCTAGAGACTTTTTAAAAGAACTTCCACTCCTGCTCTAAAACTTGCCTCGGTCTCTTTTTCTGTCTTACGCCCCTCAGTCGAATTCTTTCTTCTGAGGAGGCAAGTATTGAGGTTGCTGCAGACCTGTAGGGATTCCCCACTGGTAACTTGGATACCTTCTGCCAGTAACATATTTGGTGCTTTGAGAGTTTGATATTTGCCACCTATAACATTCTCATCATCCCTTTGTACAAAATCTTTAAGACAGGCGGATCACGAGATCAGGAGATCGAGACCATCCTGGCTAACACAGTGAAACCCCGTCTCTACTAAAGAAATACAAAAAAACTAGCCGGGCGAGGTGGCGGGCGCCTGTAGTCCCAGCTACTCCGGAGGCTGAGGCAGGAGAATGGCGTGAACCCGGGAGGCGGAGCTTGCAGTGAGCCGAGATCCGGCCACTGCACTCCAGCCTGGACGACAGAGCGAGACTCCGTCTCAAAAAAAAAAAAAAAAGAATAATTTGAACGTCTAATTGGATAAAGTTTCTGGTCTTGGTTTCAAGGTCCTATTGTTCACCCTCAAGTTTGACCTTGCCAGTGGCCTCTGGGAAAATTTGTGATTTTCATTGGTTCTGTTTGTAGGTAGCTGCCTGCCTCTTTTGGATGTTCTAATTGACTTCATCTGGGTTTGGACTGGTTCCCACTAGTGCAACAGTGGCAGGATCGTCTGGCAAGGCCCCAACCTCTGTGAGGCTGAAACCAAGGCTTTAGCATGTTGATGGGCTGTAGCCCCCAGCAGAGCCCAGGTGCCATTGGATGGGCACTTTTAAATTTCCTTTTTTTTTTTTTTTTTGAGACGGAGTCTCACTCTGTCGCCCAGGCTGGAGTGCAGTGGTGCAATCTTGGCTCACTGCAAGCTCCGCCTCCCGGGTTCACGCCATTCTCCTGCCTCAGCCTCCTGAGTAGCTGGGACTACAGGCGCCCGCCACCACGCCCGGCTAATTTTTTGTATTTTTAAAAGAGACGGGGTTTCACCATGTTAGCCAGGAGGGTCTCGATCTCCTGACCTCGTGATCTGCCAGCCTCAGCCTCCCAAAGTGCTGGGATTACAGGCATGAGCCACTGCGCCTGGCCTTAAATTTCTTTAATAGTTTGCTGATTTCCTCAGGGATCTTGCAATGGATGGGAATGAGATGTTCCAGCCCTTTAATCTGAGTCATTAAGTCATTTGCCACTGAGCATCAGGAGTTAGACCCTCAGTAACCCATAGAGTTAGGGAGCAAAGAACAATAGCAACAAAAAAGGCAGTAGCAGTGGGATGGCAGATCCCAACAGCACTACCCTGTATGAGGCATCATGATTCCCTAGTTAGTGGGGACACCCCTCTTTCTAAGTAGGGCCTTTGTAAATTGTTCCCAATACCATCCACTGATACAGCAGAATGGGGGGTAAAGGAGTTGTCCTCTCCATATATTTCTTTTTTTTTTCTTTGGTTTTTTTTTTTTGAGACAAAGTCTCGCTCTGTCATCCATGTTGGAGTCCAGTGGCGTGATCTCAGCTCACTCATGCCTGTAATCTCAGCACATTGGGAGGCCAAGGCAGGTGGATTACCTGAGGCCAGCAGTTCGAGACCAGCCTGGCCAACATGGTGAAACCCTGTCTCTACTAAAAATACAGAAGTTAGCCAGGTGTGGTGGTGGGTGCCTGTAGTCCCAGCTACTCAGGAGGCTGAGGCAGGAAAATTGAGGCAAGAGATCATGCTAGCTTGCAAGGACCTTTCCTGACTCTGCAACCAGTGTGACTCAGAACCATTGACTCCCAGGAGTGATGAAGGAGGTCCTCCCAGTTTTCTGGGTCATAGCTGGCCAAATATACTCTGGGGAGGTGAGGACTCTGATTTTCAAACTCCACAATTTAAGATAGGAGTCTTGCTAGCACTCTACATAAGCAGCACCAGCAGCACACTGCAGTGTGGTCCTAGGCCAGCAAGTTATTGAGCCTTCGTAGATGGTCATAGCCACTCTGGTCAGCCAGCTTGTCAGCCAAGAGCAGTCAAAAGGACTTCCAGGGTGTCCCTCACCAACAGTGAGGCCAGCTGTTATGACTTTTAAAAAGTATTTAAATTACATATATAAATAAATTATGTAGCGAGGAAGGCGGGAAAACAGGAGTTTGAGAGGGGTAAGGAAGCAATCATAATGGATGAGGGGTCTGGCATGTCATTGTCTGGATGCAGTGATCTGGTGTTTCTCGCCTTGGTGTAGTCAAGTGTGGCACAGTGAGGAACACTCAGACTGAAATGGCCAAAAGAAGAAGTTAATCACTCACAGTTCAGCAAAGAGGGCAGTATGCCTCACAGGGCCAATGGGAAAAGTGGGGCTGTCTTGGACCCGCATGCTCAGCTAGCGGGTGGGAAGCAAGAGAGATAAAGAGGAACCTGTAAGCGGAAGACTTTATTGGGGTCCAGGGTATTACCTAGGTGGGTTTCCTGCAACAAGGGCTGACTGATTAAATTGAAGGGAGTGGACAGGCTCGGTACAGAAACTCAGGGGGATATATTATCAGGGTCCCAGGCTCAAAGCAGAAGTAAGGTGTTCAAACACTTTATGGGATGGAGCCTTATCTATCCAGAAAACAAAAATTGGAAATGTGTGGAGACTGCCACAGAAAATGTAGCTCAAGGGCGACAAGTCAGAGACAGGACAAGCTGGATACTGAGGCAGTATTGACATGAACGAGCTGTGGCACTCAATTTCTTAACCCCTTATCATGCAACATAAGATGCATTGACCAGTTATCATAGTATTTAAGTATTGTTAACTTTACATCACAGCATTTAAGTTACATGACATGGAGAAGAATAAACATCACTCAAGGATTGTATCTCAACTTCTGAGAAGGGATTAACGCATTTTCAGGGTACGCAGTGTAGTTGTATCACATTTGTTGGAGGTATGACTTGTTATTGCCTTCATTTGGAGATTAAATATGGTTTAAGGAGATGTGTATGAGTGGCAAGTTGGCAAGAGGTGGATGGTTAAGTTTTATGTGTCAACTTGACTCAGCCATGGAGTGCCCAGGTATTTGGTTAAATATTTTATGGGCTGTTTCTAGATGAAATTAACATTTTGTCTGTTGACAAAATAAAGCAGAGCACACTCTCCATTGTGGCTGGGTCTTATCCAGTCTGCTGGAGTTCTGAATAGAACAAAAGGCAGGGTAAGGGAGACTTTGCTCAGTTCATTTTTGAGCCTGGACTTCAGTCTTCTCCTGTACTCAGACTGGAATTTACACCACCGGCTCTCCCAGCTCTAGGCCTTCATACTTGGATGGAACTACACCACCAGCTTTCCTGGATTTCCAGTTTGCAGAAGGAAAATCATGAGACTTCTCAGCTTTTATAATTGTGTGAGCCAATTTATTGTAAGAAATCATTTATTATAGGTTCTAGTTCTGTAACCAGCCCAATTGTCCCACAGAACTGATATTTATAGGATTTTTGAATAAATATCGAAACTGACCCTCCCTCGTCTTCAAACTTGAAACTTACCTTTGTCTCATCTGAGTTTCTTCCTCAGGAAACCAACCCTCAGGCAAAGAATTGAAACACCAGATCACTGCATCCAGACAATGAGATGCCAGACTCCTCATCCATTATGATTGCTTCCTTCCCCCTCTCTAATCCCTGTTTTCCCACCTTCCTCACTACATAAACTCAATTTTAGTTGGTCAAGGAGATGGATTTGAGATTTCATCTCTAGCTCTCCTTGACTGTACCATCTGATTAAAGCCTTCTTCCCTGGCAATACTTGTCTCCGTAATTGGGTTTCTGGGTGGCGAGCGGTGGAACCTAGACCAAACCCCTAGCATTTTGGTAACAGATTGGTTCCCTGATCTGGAATGCATTGCTGTTGCTCGTGGCTCAGCAGCTGCCAAGGGCTGGGAGTCTCAGAAGCCCTCCTAAGAAGCTGCCTGCCATTTTATGGCTGGAGGTGAGTTTCAGTCTCTCTGTCTTTGGCACCGCCACTGCCAGCCTCAACCACATTCCTGATTGCCTAGGAAGAACAGCCTTTGAAATTTGACATCCGCATCTGGACAGGTGAGTGCCTTTTGTGGGCCGGGACAGTGGGGTCTGCTCCGCTCAAGTTGGGAAATTCCAAAGGCATTTTGCAGGTTTAACAAGCCCAACAGACAGAGAGAGAAAGCACCTGATTGTTTCAGTTTGGACACCCCTGGGGGCTTGTTAGTAACTGTGTGTCGGGGCAAGTATCGTTTGTGGGTACCAGAGAGCAGGATGTGCTTCTCTCAATTTGGGAAATGGCAAAATAATTTCTGTTTGCAGGTTGAATAAGTCCATCTGATGGAGAGAGGAAATACTGTTTCAGTTTGGACACTTTTGGGGCTTGTTCATTGCTGCAGCAGTTGGATTGTATTTTGTTTTTGTTGTTGTTTGTTTTTGTTTGTGGTTTTTTCTTTTTCTTTTTTTTCTTTTCTTTTTTTTTTTTGAGACAGAGTCTCGCTCTGTCGCCCAGGTTAGAGTGCAGTGGCCAGATCTCAGCTCACTGCAAGCTCCGCCTCCCGGGTTCCCGCCATTCTCCTGCCTCAGCCTCCCGAGTAGCTGGGACTACAGGCGCCGCCACCACGCCCGGCTAGTTTTTTGTATTTTTAGTAGAGACGTGGTTTCACCGTGTTAGCCAGGGTGGTTTAGATCTCCTGACCTTGTGATCCGCCCGCCTCGGCCTCCCAAAGTGCTGGGATTACAGGCGTGAGCTACCGCGCCCGGCCGTTGGGTTTTTTTTTGTTTTTTTTTTTGTTTTTTTTTTGAGACTGAGCCTCGCTCTGTCACCCAGGCTGGAGTGCAGTGGTGCGATCTCGGTCGGCTCACTGCAAGCTCCACCTCCCGGGTTCCAGGAAATTGCATTTTCTTGATTGTTCGTGTGGTGGTTGATGTAGCTGCGGGGAGGCTGAGGTTCAATCCCAGGATGCAGCCCCGTCTAGTTGCACTCACTGGGGTTGATCTGAATGTAGTTGTGGGCTGATGGCTAAGGCCTTCCGGGAACTCTGGACATGCGCGACCTTGTCTGATCTCAGAAAGTCTTTGAATTGTAGGGCTGTCTTCATTTTGCTGTTGAACAGGAAAGCAGGGTAGAGTCCCATGTATCCTGGATTTTATACTGCTGTTCTAAGCAGAGTTAGACCTGCTTAGTATGTGATGCTCTTCTGTGGTATGTTTAGCTCCCGTGTTCTCTGGGGTCGGGGAAGGTTTGGCCTTTAAAATTAAGCTACCACTGCTTTACCCAAAATGTTGTTTCACAGCTTTCATTAAATTACCTATCAGGGCAAAGTTTATCCATGTGAATAATAGAGACAGGTGGTGGCCAAGGGTCCCTGGCGAAACCCTCCCTTCAAGCCGAAAACAGCCTGAAGGCTGAAAAACCGGACTGCTGGTCCCAGATGAAGCCCACCCTTTCCCCACTGATTCTCTCTGAATAACGCCCACCTGAGCACTAGGAGGACGCGGTGGAGCCTGGAGAAGTTCCTGCTGTTTGCAGCAGGGAGGAGCCTGGCCTCTCACTTCCCCTGGGGCGCCCTGGGATTCAGTCTGTGAGATGGAGGGCCAGTTAGCAGGGCTCCATGTCACTGCGCTGAGTTTTTTTTCTTTTTCCTTTTCACCCAGTAAATTCCGCTCCTAACCCTTCTCTGTATCCGTGAGGCTAATCTTTTCTGGTTATGTGACAAGAACCTGGCTTTAGCTGAACTAAGGAGAACGTTCTGCAACCTGAATATGTGTGTAAACCGGTGAGTTTGTATTCCTATCTAATAGCTGGAGTTCTGAGGTAAAAGCTATTGGACCTTTGTTTATGGGTGTGTGTATGATGAGTTTATGTGTATGAACGTTTATTTTGTTATGTGTTGTTTTAACTGGGTACCAAATTGGCTTATAAATAAAAGACTGCTCATAAATTAAATAAGTCCAAGTATTTTTCAAATTCATGTGACTTAAGTAAATATTTAATCAATAAGCTGGCTTTAAGATTATTGATAACATAAAAATACAAATGTCTTTGAAACTGTCAGCACACATTTTTGTCCAGATTTTATATTGGTCTGTGCTAGCTATTTTAATGGGTCAGGATATGGCACAAAAATGTGTGAGACTGTAAACCCAGGCAAGGCAAGAACAAAATAATTTTTGTCTGATTTTTTTTTTTCTGTCGCCCAGGCTGGAGCGCTGTGGTGCAATCTCAGCTCACTGCAAGCTCCGCCTCCCGGGTTCACGCCATTCTCCTGCCTCAGCCTCCCGAGTAGCTGGGACTACAGGCGCCGCCACCTCGCCGGCTAATTTTTTTGTATTTTTAGTAGAGACGGGGTTTCACTGTGTGAGCTGGGATGGTCTCGATCTCCTGACCTCGTGATCCGCCCACCTCGGCCTCCCAAAGTGTTGGGATTACAGGCGTGAGCCACTGTGCCTGGCCTGTGTGACTTTTAAGTAAGACTAATTTAATGTTGTTGGTTTAATGAAAACAGCTGAATCTTCTGAGTTATTGGTGAAAAGATCCATATATTTTAAGTTTCTTTCTTAGGTGAACACCTGATATTCACACGTTATAAAAATGGTTAACAAGGAAATGATGGCTGGCTCTAATATCTATATTCTCATAAGTAATCTGAATAAACTGCTAAAAATGAACAAAATATAAGCAGGATAAATGCTATAGGTGATCTCCTTGTGTAATTTTAAATATTGAAATTATCTCAGATGCTTGTTGAACGTCTGTGTTATTTTCCATTCAAAAGGATTATTGACTAGGAATGGCAGCTCACACCTGTGATCCCAGCTCTTTGGGAGATTAAGGCAGAAGGATTGCCTGACCCCTAGGAGTTTGAGACCAGCCTGCAACACAGAGGAAACTTGTTTCTACAAAAAAATAAAAATAAAAATTAGCTGGCCGTGGTGGCACACACCTGTAGTCCCAGCTACTCGGGAGACTGAGATGGGAGGATCACTTGAGCCCAGGAGTTCAAGGCTGCAGTGAGTCATGACTCTGTTACTGCACCCAGCCTGAACAACAGATTGAATCTGAGAGACAGTTCAAGATTTCTTGCTTCCTAGGTTTTCACTAAAATTTAAGGTTACTAAGAATGAGAATTCTAGTTATTATATAATTTTGCATATAAAATGTGCTGAAGATGTGTTCTCATTGAGAAAAATAATTTTGTATAATTCAGAAGTTATCCAAAGGTTGACTGAAGTTATGTACTTGGAAAGTTATTTATGAAACAAGGAAGAAAGGAACCAGTAAGTATAGGAGAGAGATGTGAAAACAAAAATTGTGGACATTAATATGTATTAGCTGGGTGTGGTGACACACACCTGTAATCCCAGCTACTCAGGAGACTGAGATGGGAGGATCACTTGAGCCCAGGTGATCCAGGTAGGAAAGGTGATAAGGAAAAGAGAATAATTTTGTATGGGAAACAGTTTTGTGCAAGAGGTTTTGATTTTGATCTACAATCGACTTCTTTTTTAAACTTCTCAGATTCATATCTCAGAACTGCACCTGTGTTGTGTCTTGCTGCTTTCAGCTTTTATGCTCCACTTGAAAAGGACTGAGATGATCATTCTCTCCTTCAACTTTTTCATCAACTCCTGTAATTAATTTTTTCTGTCAGGTTCTAAGGGCTGTTGTGGCCTGATGCTGAAACGTTTATCTTGTGGGTCTAGAAAAGCAGTGCTTTCCTCCGGTATAACTTGATTCTGTACTCACGAGAATTGTAAAAGCCTTTTTCTTTATGTTTAAATTGTTCATCAGGTTTGCCTTTCAGGTTGTCTAAGTGGCTTCCCATAAAGAGAGGCAATCACACTGCAGAAGGTCTTTCTTTGCCTTCTGGTCACTGGCCTAAGAAACAGGTTTGACATTTTATCAAGATAATGACTATGTCATTGTTATTAGTTGTTTTTAATCACTTACGAAAACTGTGATTAAAAGAAGGTTTTTACATCCAGATAACTTTCTTTATCATTTGATAATCTTTGTGCTATTAAATTACAGGGCTTTGATTCCTGGGTCTGAGAAAGGCACCACCTTCTTCTCAATCTTGAACATTGACACAACTCAAAGCTTTGCCTTCAGACCAGGGAGAAAGCAACCATCAAAATGAACTGCTTTTGTGAGACACAGGTTCAGAAATTAATTATTATTCAGTCTCTCTAGGCCCAGAGACTGTCATGGAAGATGTGGGTGCATGAGATTTTGAAGGCCAATTTTGAGGGATAATTCAGAGTTTTTCTATAAATTATTAATGTTGAAAGCACAATAATGCAAAACCAGCATCTGGGCCCCTATATTGGAAGAACAGGGTTTTCTTGGAGCATTGATCGGCGCTATTTATTTATTTATTTATTTATGTAGTTTGAGATACATTCTGTCTGCCCAGGCTGGAGTGCAGTGGCACAATCATGGCTCACTGCAGCCTTGACATGCCAGGCTCAGGTGATCCTCCCACCTCAGCCTCTTGAGTGGCTGGGATTACAGGCATGCACCACCAGGCCCAACTAATTTTGTTCAAGCTGGTCTCAAACTCCTGGGCTCAAGTAATCCTCCTGCCTTGGCTTCCCAGAATATCAGGATGAAAGGCATGAGCCACCACAGCAGACCCTGATCTATTTAATATAAAACTGTAAAATGCTATAAAAGGTTTATGGCAAATTTACCTTATGGTCAAACTGATTAAAATTAGATACATTTATAAATTTGTATTAAAATTAGCTTTAACATTAATAATACATTGTATAAAGAATGTATAGAAAAAACAACAAAATTGTTTTTTCTTTTGAACACATTTTTCATGTAATATTAAGAAATAATGGAAGATTTTTGTTTAACTTTTGAGTAAACATCAGGTAAAAAAGGAGAGAGAGAGAGACTGAGTTGGCTTCATGCTGTCTTTATTAGGGCTTACTGTTTGGGAAACTGTATCAAAGAGTAAAAGTGTGTTTTTAAATATTTTGTCATTTTGGCTAAATGAATGATTACTTGATAGTGACCTATAATCTTATTTTGTGATATCAAGTGTTTTAAACATTTGATATTTGACAAACTTTTCAAAAGCAAAATTTCAAGTCATAACTTCAGTCTTTCTGACCTCAAACTAACTTTTTAGATATTACGGCCTCCTGAAGTCCAAGAGTGATATATTAGGTTTATTCAGTATGTTAAAATTATATAGCAAGCATTGTCATGTAGGAAATGGTGTTTAACTTGCCTTGGGGTATATTTATATAAATGTGTTAGAAATGTGTTTCAAAATTATATAAGATTCCTAAAATTCTGATATGTCTTAGTTTATGTTATCAGTAATAATTATGATTACTATGATAAATTATTGTATACTGCAGAAATAACCACATTTCCTTGTCAAGTTGTTACCAGTGCAACCCTGATGAAGTAGCTGGAAAAGTTCTTTTTCTTACTGTTTTTCTTTAGTGCCTTATTTATAGGCATAGCTATTTCAAGAACTCAGATGGTGCCAGAGCTTCATAACCACTGACCAGATACCAGAGGGAGATAAGACCCCAAACCTGCCCAAGCTGGAACGGAAGACCCCTAGTTGCCTTTAGAGCATTAACATATTATTATAATGGTAAAGTTCTCTCTCCTGCAAAAAAAACCCTCCATTGTATATATAAGTTGTATGGGCTGGGCACAGTGGCTCACGCTTGTAATCCCAGCACTTTGGGAGGACAAGGCAGGCGGATCACCTGAGGTCAGGAGTTCGAGATCACCCTGGCCAACATAGTGAAACCCCATCTCTACTAAAAGTACAAAAATTAGTCGGGGTGTGGTAGCAGGTACCTGTAATCCCAGCTACTCAGGAGGCTGAGGCAGGAGAATCACTTGAACCCAGAAGGCGGAAGTTGCAGTGAGCTGAGATTGTGCCACTGCAATCCAGTCTGGGTGACAGAGCAAGACTCTGACTTTAAAAAAAAAAAAAAGGCCGGGCGCGGTGGCTCACGCCTGTAATCCCAGCACTTTGGGAGGCTGAGGCGGGCAGATCACGAGGTCAGGAGATCGAGACCATCCTGGCTAACACAGTGAAACCCTGTCTCTACTAAAAATACAAAAAATTAGCCGGGCGCGGTGGCAGGTGCCTGTAGTCCCAGCTACTTGGGAGGCTGAGGCAGGAGAATGGCAGGAACCCGGGAGGCGGAGCTTGCAGTGAGCCGAGATCGCGCCACTGCACTCCAGCCAGGGGGACAGAGCAAGACTCCGTCTCAAAAAAAAAAAAAAAAAAAAAAAGATGTGTGAAGACGTATACTTATGAATGGAGCCTGTGGGTGGACTCCCACCCCAAAACGTGCTTACGTTTCTCTCCTCTGTACCCAGACCTTTAAAAACCCATGTCTTCTATTATTCTGGAGAAGGGGCATGTAGAGTGAGAGCCTGAGCTCTTCCTGGCCAGAAATAAAGCTTGCTTGCCTTTGTTTCGAATTGGGTGTTCTTTCTTTGTGACTGGTACAAAGTAGGGAAAGAACTCAAGGTAACAGTGACAATTTCTGGACGCTTGTCCAGGATGGCCATGGCCTCCCTCAGCTGGGGACAGAGTGGCACCTCCTAACCAGTGACTCCCAGCAGCTGGAGCAGTGGGCAGTAGCAGTTTATCTTGGGCCAACACCCAGGTCAAATTGTCATGGCTTGGAGTGTCTGCTGGGCATGTCTGCAGGTGGAGCTTGAGCCCATGACCATCCTACTCTGTATCCAAGCCCATCACCCTGTCAGCCCTCTCCTCATCAGGCCAGTGGCCACCACCCTGAGAGGACTGTGACAGCTGGTAATGCGGGCATTTATCAAATTGGAAAAAGGCATCAAGAAAGGGTGTATCTCACTTTTGGGGCATTGGAAGATATCTCCATTGTGAGGTTTATGGATCGCATTCTGGGAATGGAAGGAAATACCCATGGTTTAATTGAGGCACCTAGGGGAGACCGTCGGAAACAAATGGACCAGACTGGGAGACTGGGGATGCCTGATTGGTCCTGAAGAAAGTGCCAGGCATGCCTGAGCTCAATGGTATTGGTTCTGTGCATGGCTTAAATTGTCTTTCTTCTCTTTTTCTCTCTCTGCTGCTGCAGCTTCTGCCTTCTGGTGCCTGTGTCCCACTGCTTCAACCACGGCCATGCCTGCCTTCCTGTCACATGGCCGTGCTCTCTACCTTGCCCACTTGCCTCTCTCTTCCCTTGCTTTGGCCTATCATCACCCTGTCTGTAAAGCACTTAGAAACTGAGTGCATTCGAACTGATGTGTGGGCCACCAATCCCAGAGGCAGCCACAGGGAAGGCGCTGAGTCCACAGGAAAAGGAACAACTAAAATATATATTACATATCAGGGAGGTGGCCTATGTTTTTGAAGCTTACAGAAAACAGGCTTCTCTGTCATTGACAGATCTGGTTCTGCATCCTTACGTCCATGGAGATTGGGCATATCTGAAAACCTGGAAGGTCCAAAGCCCAGAGAGGCAATTAGGTCTAAAATGGATGGGACCATACTTAGTGACTGACCACACATTCTGCCTTAAAACTTCAGGGCGTCACCCCGCAGATTCATCACACACGAGTGAAACAGGTGGATACACCAGTGCAGGAAACTCCCTCGTACCAGGCTGAACCCATCTCGGATTTAAAATTGCTGTTCTGAAAACCCAACCTGACTCCCAAAAGATAAGAATACTCAGACCCATCTAAAGAGGTCAGTGCTATAAAACTTGTCTCTACCTTCCAGGAGAGTTCTTGGTGTCACTTTTGTGCTGTCTGCTTCTGATTGCGTTAGGACTTGTTCTGTAGTCCTCACAGGTGGTCCCTGGCTTAGGGCTCTGTTTCCTTTTATATTGGAACATCTTTGTTTTGTTTGTTTGTTCGAGGCGGAGTCTCACTCTGTCACCCAGTGCAGTGGTGCGATCTCGGCTCACTACAAGCTCCGCCTCCCCGGTTCACGCCATTCTCCTGCCTCAGCCTCCCAAGTAGCTGGGACTACAGGTGCCAGCCACCACGCCCAGCTAATTTTTTGTATTTTTTTAGTCACCATGTTAGCCAGGATGGTCTCGATCTGCTGACTTCATGATCCGCCTGCCTCAGCCTCCCAAAGTGCTGGGATTACAGGTGTGAGCCACTGCGCCCGGCCCCTATTGGAACATCTTGACCATGCTAGTCCTGATTGATATCCCTCTGGCATCTTGATAAAATACTGCATATACCTCAACCACACTCCCTCAAGCACTCCCTGAAAGCCCCATAGTGTTTCCTTAAATGAGTGACCCTTTGCCTAATACCATCCTTATCTCTTAGCCACCTCTGAGTGCTTAGCCTAGATAAATACAAATGTATTCTTTCTTTTTTTCTTATGCTGTTTGGTGATTTTGATATCAGCAGCCAAAGGTCTCTGGGGCACAAAGGCAATAGTCAACTTCCCCCATATTATAGCCAGCCAGAACAATCTGCCGGACATATCACAGGCACCTCCAGACTTGAGGAACATTGCACACTGTGTGTCCTTGGGGAGGTGACTTCAACCTTACACAGGTGCCATGAAAATCTAAAGTCCAACCCACACCTGTTCTGTACACCTGAGCGATTCCCCTGTCTGTGGGTTGCATGGATCTTACTCCAAGAGTCAAAGACTCATATAGTCCAGCACCTACCTCAAGCAACAAGGGATACTGGGGACTCTACTACCCACCTCCAGCAATAGCTTCAGTAATAAAGATAGATTTCGCCTGGACTCAGAAAGGCCCCCTGTCCCCTCATTGTCAGAAGACTCACCCTCCCCTTCAGGGCTCTTAATTACTTCATTGGCTAAACTTCCCCGTTGCCACAGGGTGTGTGCATCCCCAGGGTATATGTTCATCTGTGGCTCTCCCCACCACCACCTCCCTAACGGCTCCTCTGCTGCGACCTTTTCTTCTCCATTGCTGGTGGTAGTTGACCCTTGTGTAGATAATGTAATACACATAGGACAATATATAGTAGGTGTTATGGGACCCAATGGAATAACCATTCATACCAAAACCTGCCATTACAATAAGTCTAAGAAGGCTCTTGGGCTGATCCTGGTAGGTATAGTACTTGCTGTATGGTTGGCTGCCCCTTGAAGGGCTTTGCCTATCGTGAGGCTACCCTGAGAAATATAACCCGGACAGTCAAAAATCTCATATGTAATACCAGGAAGGCTCTTCAAAATATACAGCCTTCTTTCAATTCACTAGCCAATGTAGTACCGGACAATCAGCTGGCCTTAGACTACCTACTAGCAAAACAAGAAGTAGGTGCGATCACCAATACCTCCTGTTGCACCTCAGCAAACACCTCTGGGGAGATAGAAGTTAATATAAAGGAAATGTTAAAGCAAGCAGAATGGCTCTGCTCCTTTGGGGTAACCAAGATTAGCTCTAACGACATCTGGAATGCAGTAAAAGGTGTCTTGCCCAACCAGATTTTGTGCCTCCCCTTCCTTTGCCCACTGGTGATGATCATACTTTTACTGCTTTTTGGCCCTGTATTCTTAGCCTTTCAGCAAGCTTTGTCAGTAAGGAACTGGAAGCAATCAAACTACAAATGGTAATCAAGAAAGGATCTTGGCAATTAGGGCTGCAGCCTGGTGACAATCAGGCCTACCTTAGAATAGCAATGGAAAAATTTTTCTCCTCTAACTTATGAAATGACAATGCCCATACACAGCAGAAAGCAGTTCTAGAAGATGGACCCCAACCCTCAGCAGCCAACAAGAATGAGGAGCAAACAGACAGAGGAGGGATTTTGTTTCTAAGGCAACCCTGATGAAATAACTGGGAAAGTTCTTTTTCTTATTGCTTTTCTTTAGTCCCTTACTTACAGGCACAACAGCCTAAAAACCCAGTGGGCCCAGGATGGTGCCAGAAGGTCATGACCACTGACCAGATACCAGAGGAAGGTAAGACCCCCAAAAGCACCCAAGCTGGAACAGATGATCTTAGTTGCCTTCAGATCATTAATTATTAATTATAATACCAAAATCCCCCCCACCACAAAAAAAGAAAATCTCCACTATTTTATGTACATGGGTTGTATGAAGATGTATGTTTATGAACTGAGCCTGTGCGTCTGGAGTCCACCTTGCACATGCTAACATTTCTCTTTCTTGCCATAAGCAGTCCTTTAAAACCCCATGCCTTCTGTTGTTCGGGGGAGAAGGTGCTTTCAGAGCAAGAGTTCGCCTTCTCCCTTCCTGGCCAGGAATAAAACATGCTCCACTTTGCTTCCAGCTGGGTGTTCTTTCTTTGCAACTGGTACAAAGTAAGGAAAGATCCCAAGTTACCAGTGACAAGTTGTCTTTATGACCATCTTAAGACATCTGTCATCCACAATTACTGTTTTACTTTGATTCTTCTCAAAAAGCAGCTTGCAATCAGCCACAGTCTAAAACTTACTGCTTAGGGGGCTTCATGGAAAGGACTTTTGAATATAGGTTTCTGATTACTTTGGAGATTGTGCCATTGGACTAGAGAGAAAGCATGCAGGACTCTAATTAAAAGGCTGGTGTGTACTTAAAGACTGCTAACCCAGCACGAAGCAGAACAAGAGTTAATTGCATGGACTGAACTACTAGAGGACTGAAATAATTTTTATGGCTTTTCTTGTTTGAAAGATTGCCGATTATTTTCATTGTTTTTTAAAGAAAATTTTTTCTTTTGAGCTATTTATAGTGTTTAACAACTGACAGAGTATACTCTTGTAAACAAAATTGGAAGTATTTTTTTTCACTCCAGCTGATTTCTCCAGATTTTGGAAATTATTTACAAGTGTTCTCAATTTATGGCAATATAGTTATTTGCATAAGTTGAATAAGAATCTGTTTTCTTTTATAACAGGTCACAATTGGAGGCACTGATTGTTTTACCAAGGCTTGGACTGGAATAACATATTTTCAGATATGAGCAGAATGTCTTGAGAAACTGAAGTTGACTTATAACAGGTCACAATTGGAGACACTAAGGCTTGGACTGGAATAATGTATTTTCAGATATCAGCAGAATGCCTTGAGAAACTGAAGTTGCCTTATGAAGCCGGTAACAGCTCCTTGGAAAGCCTGGCCTTGTACCTTAACTGCACAGTTCCTTCGCAGGCCTTCTGACCTGTGGAAAACAAAGAATGCCACCTTCTGACAGTCTCAGGGACCTCATGTTATTTTGAGACCTCAAGAAGAGAGAAATTCACCCAATTTATATAGGTATCTGCAGGCACAGGTAAATCTGTTAGAAATGCTTGTTCCCTGGTGCCATAAAGAAATAGCACTTGGACATACATTTAATTTCCTCAGCAAGGCCATTTTTACTTTCTGCAGAAAGGGTACACTCGCCAGCAGTTTTGCCACGAGAGTACACTGAATAAAGGAGACAGCGTCATTTATAACCAGACTCGTCCACCCTACTGCTGTGTCTGGTTGCCATTGGCTGGAATGGGACCTCACATTCTGTATTTGTCCTGACTGGCTAGCAACTTAGAACTTTTTAAAAGAGGCAAAGGCAGAGGAGAACAAAGGAAGGAGGAAGTAACTTGTGGAATGCTGAGAAAGGTAAAAACACCTTCAAATAAGGAAGAGGAACAGGCTATGACCTAATGCTTGGACCAGTATACACATGCCATGGCAAATATTTAGGCTAAATTGTGGGCGCTAAGAACATAAAGTACATTGATGTCTTTATTACGGCTAGCAGATATTTAAGAATGTTGGCACAGGTCTGTGAATACATTTTGCTTCTAAGAGAAGTTACTATTTATTCCTAATTAGATGGGGAGGAAAGTCTTTGAAGAGGAACCTCTACTTTTTACAAATCCTTGGCTGTGCTTAAAAAGCCTTTAAAATCCAAATTAGAGATACCTTAGGAAAATTTCCAGCAAAGCCAATTTATAAGAGCCTACAATAATTCTTGCTGGACTTTGTGCAAATAATCAGGTCAAATATAAGAAATAAAACTTATTTTGTAAATAAATTGGTCCCACTATGATTTGTCATTGTTAAAAATGGGGGACTAAGGAAAGAAAAATCATGTTTCAGAAGAAAGCTATAGTACACCTGTTATTGGATTAACCTTTGACTCCTGGGTGGCACTGTGGTCACCCATGGTGTGGAGCTGCAGCTGTGCTGCATTCAGTTATTAAAGGTAAAAGTTATGAATGGAATTCTGAGATGGATTCAAGTCCTGGGGAGTTGGTTCACTGGATGCATAATGAAATGCAAACTTAACAGGAAAAAGTGAAATATTCAATCCCTTTGTTATTGTTATCTATAATAGCTAAAACAAAGGTAAGAGAGTGCTGAGTTGGATCTGAAAGCTAGACCAGACTCAGACATGGGTCTGTCTGAGCTCAGATCACCAGCTTTAAGGCTACCCACAAAAAGGGAAAATTAGCCTAGGCAACCAAAAAGTATCTCTAAGACCTGTGGTTTCCCATCAGTATCTCTGAGACCTATGGTTTCCAGTGTGGGGAAAGGGCAGAACCAATTAACTGTTGAAACCAGAGGATATAATGTGAAGGAATTGTTCCATTTTATAGATTGGTATCAACAGCTTCCTGAAGACCCTTTGCTAAAGAGGATTGTGAAAGTAACTAATTTAGGAGCAATGTCTTTGTTTTCAAATGCTGCAGAATTGCAAAGCATTTTTTTTTTTTTTTTTTTGGTTCATCCAGGACCCACGGCTCACTGTTGAACAACTGCAGATGGGTATGTACAATCCAGACACACAGGAGGTTGTTCCTGAGAGAACAGCCAGCCTGGTGAACTGGATAAAAGTCACTGAAAAATCTGTTTACTTTGAGAGGAGGGAACCTGTGAAAGCCAAGTGGAGCAGCCCAGATGAAGCAGCTGACATGCTTCATAGGCAGGTCCTTGGGACTGGCTTTATAATGATAGGGTATTAACCTTGTTTCGGAAATAATTAACTAGTCTGAGTTTGCTTCCAACAGCTAACAGCTAGTTCAAGTTAGCTGGTGTTAAGCCATAAATTCAACATACTCAGGTAAAACCAGTCCCTCTGGGGTCCCTCCAAGGGAAACAGTCATGGTCTTTTGAACCCTCAAAGACAGCTTTAAGTTAGCATTCAAAGCCCAAAGACCTAAAATAAGAAATCATTAAGGGACCACACACCTTTCAGTTCGTTATTGTTCTCCCCTAAAGGATAAACCATACTTTTTTGAAAGTGGATGTAATGAATCAGGAATACTTTTTGGGAGGCTTAGGTTTGTTCTCTTGGGTTCCCCAAGTGTGTGTGTATGTGTGTTTAATTATGGTTCTCCAGCAAGCTGGATGCTAACCAGGTACTACCTTTTCATTCCTCGTCACTATCCCATGATGCCCCTCCTCAGCATGAGGCAGACAGAAGGATTGACCACAGGGTTCCCCATGTTGAGGGACGGATAAATAGAAAGGTGGGGGGACTATAACCGGCCCTATTATCCCATAGAACTGATATTTATGGGTTTTTTTTTTTTGAATAAACATAGAAATTGACCCTCTCTAGTCTTAAAATTTGAAACTGAATTTGTCTTACTGACTTCCTTCCTTAGGAAACAAACCCTCTGGCAAGGAATTGAAACTCATCAGACCACCACATCCAGTGAGACACCAGACCCCTCATCCATCATGATTGTTTCCTTACCCCTCTCTAATTCCTGTTTTTCCACCTTTCCCACTCTATAAACTCAGTTTTACTTGGTTGGGGAGATGGATTTGACTTTTATCTCCCATTTTCCTCAGGTACAGCGCTTGATTAAATACTTCTTGATTAAATACTGGCAATACTTGTTGTCCCAGCAATTGCCATTCTGTGTGGTGAGCAGCAGGACCTAGACTGAACCATGGTATTTTGATAAAAGTTCTGTTTCTCTGAAGAATCCTGAGAATATAGGTTCTGATTCTGGTTCTCTGGAGAATCCTAATACAATCACTATGCCTAGCAGCATGAACATTCAGTACCTTCCGGATCATTCAACTACAGGGAGTTTCAATTAACCCAGCAGGCCCAGTTAGTATTCTCTGAAATCCATTACCACATTTTTGTCAAAGCCATACTTCCATGGCCTGCTCCCAGCTAATAACTAAATGTGACCAGGCCTATTTCTGAGAGTTATAAAACTCCAGTGATGGCAGACTATGGCTTCGGGATGGCCTTGCTGAGCCTCTACTAGATTACATAGCAGTGCTTCCATTCTGCCTGCCTTCTGTCTCTCCTTCACGCAGAAACAGACATGCAGTGTGGTCCAAAGTATATCAAAGCCTTTCTGGCGTGCTCCCCATTTTCTCTCATGGAAATGCCCTCAAGTAAAATCCTTGCTCATTTACTCCTGTACTGGTGTCTGCTTCTCAAAATACCCAAATTATTATCCCTAGTTAAGAATTTGGGCAATATGTTGAAAGAGACAATATTCAAAGAAATAAGCAAAGCCACAGTTAAAGAGACTAAACCACTGGCCCTGGAAACAAGGAAGCAGAGCAAGGAGAGTGCTGTTGTATGAATTTGAGGAACTAGGCATAGTGCAGGCAGTAGAACAAGTAACCTGTTGTTTAGAGGAAGATAAGATGGATAGACAAAACCAGGTGGATCTAGCAGTCTTCTATTCCCAGCAACTCAGCACTTCTCTTGTGTCTGGCCCACCTGCAATGAAGAAAATATGCTTTTCTCCAAGCAGCTTTTTGTAGGCAGATTCTTCCCAACACCCTCCAGATCGAAAGGGTAGCAGGAAAGAAGGAGGAAGTCAACTTAGGTATTCTGAAAATAGATAACCCAAGTTCAAATCCCGACTCCACAACTTTCTCAGTATGGACTTGACATTGAGCATTGAGAAGTTAAGAGTTTCTTGGCTGGGCGTGGTGGCTCATGCCTATAATCCCAGCACTTTGGGAGGCCAAGGTGGGTGGATCACCTGAGGTCAGGAGTTCGAGACCAGCCTGGCCAATGTGGCGAAACCCCATCTCTACTAAAAATACAAAAAATTAGCCAGGCATGATGGTGCATGCCTGTAATCCCAGCTACTCAAGAGGCTGAGCCAGGACAATCGCTTGAACCCAGGAGGCGGACATTGCAGTGAGCTGAGATCGTGCCACTGCACTGCAGCCTGGGCAACATAGTGAGACTCTGTCTCAAAAAAAAAGAAAAAGGAAAAACAGTTTCTTAACTAGCATATTGTTCTGGGTGATGTTATGAGAATTAGATTATCCTTATCAACTCATCTGCACATTGCCTACTACACAGTAAACTTATGTGATCTATTTTTATCAGAGAAGTCATCTGGAATTCAGAGCTTTTGGCCAGGTCATCTTGCCTTTTTTTGTCTGCTGTCATACCACGAGAAGTGACTTTTCTACATTTGATGAGTGTAGGGGTCTAAACATGACAATTAGGGTCACTGTATTCATTGTGTCATCCAAATATAACAGTATTTTAAAATAAGTGACTACTGTGTATGTTAAAAATGTCTACTAAGTTTGTAGGCTCATGGATTTCCCCTATTTTTTTTGTCTTTTTTTTTTTTTTTTTTTTTTTTTCCTTTTTTTTTGGGGGGGGGGAAGGAGTTTTGTTCTTGTTGCCCAAGCTGGAATGCAATGGCACAATCTTGGCTCACTGCAATCTTTGCCTCCAGGGTTCAAGTGAGTCTCCTGCCTCAGCCTCCCAAGTAGCTGGAATTACAGGCATGTGCCACCACACCTAGCTAATTTTTGTATTTAGTAGAGACAGGATTTCACCATGTTGGTCAGGCTGGTCTTGAACTCCTGACCTCAGATGATCCACCCACCTCGGCTTCCCAAAGTGCTGGGATTACAGGCGTGAGCTACCATGCCTGGCTGTTTTGTCATATTTTTCTTTGTATATTCTGAGGCTATGTAATTATGTGGATAAAAATTTAAAATTCCTTTACATTTCTGAGTCATGGATTTTTTTTCATTTTCTCTATTAATACCTGTGCCTTAAAATTCACTTTGTCAAATATAAGTAAATTTAGAAAATCTTTCTTTTGGATTTTGTTTAATTTTCAATATTGCTTTTTTATTTCTATTTATCTTGCTTGCTCTAGGTTAATTTTCACTTCTTACAAATTTATTTTTATTCTTTTTCACAGATTTTTAGTCACTATTTCAGTAATTTTTCAGAAAAACATCTAGTTTAGAGAGGCTCAGGAGAATACAGAATATTGAGTATAAAGACCTTTGTATCTGATGCACAGATTTTATCACATGGCAATATCAGACAGTCCTAAGCCTGATCAGTAAACCTATGTCTGCATCTGTAGGAGCACTGAGAGCCAGCTCTGGCGTCATAGTGATTTAGCAGCAGCAAATCATTGCTGTGTCCTCACAATATTTACCTTAAACCACTTAATTTTTCTCACTGCAGTCTAATCAAACACATTTTCCCTCTTCACAAAAACTCACACTCACAAAGGAACTGTTTTAACAACTGACATTCAGTTTTAAGCTCTGCTTTATTTTACATGCACACACACATGTATCTATTATATATATACACACATTCTCCTGTATTTATATATAGGTAGATATATACACACACGTACATATTGAAGTATGTATGTTCCTACACATTGGGTGTGTACATATTTAGATATATATAGATACAGATATCATTTCACCTACGTATGATTTTTCAGGAGACTTATGCACACACAAGCATAGACACCATATCTGATATATCTGATTATCACTGCTTCCCCCCCCCCCCCCCCCGAGATGGGGTCTTGCTCTGTCACCCAGGCTGGAGTGTGGTGGCTCAATCTTGGCTCACTTCAACCTCTGCCTCCAGAGCTCAAGCAATGCTCCTGCCTCAGTCTCCCAAGTGGCTGAGATTCCACACGCCTACCAACACACCCAGCTAATTTTTGTATTTTTAGTAGAAATGGGGTTTCACCATGTTGGCCAGGCTGGTCTCGAACTCCTGACCTCAGGTGATCTGCCCTTCTCAACCTCCCAAAGTGCTGGGATTACAGGTGTGAGCCACCACACCAGGCCTATCACTGGTTTTATATACAAATGATATAATATTATAAACTTTAGCACACGTATATTTCCTACTTACAATATTTCCAAGGCAGCCCAAGCAAATTTCCTCTTTTTATGTTTACGTTTAAAATCTTGTTTTATAATATTCCATTGTATGTCTATGCCATTTTTTAACCAGTTGCCTATTGTTGGATTTGTCTTTTCTAATTTTTTCTTTTTTTTTTTTTTTTTGACAGTCTGGCTCTGTCACACTGGCTAGAGTGCAGTGGCACCATTTCCGCTCATATATATATGTATATATACGTATGTATTATATATGTCTATATATATTATACATGTGTGTGTGTGTGTGTGTGTATATATATATATTTTTTGAGATGGAGTCTCGCTCTGTCGCCCAGGCTGGAGTGCAGTGGCACGATCTCAGCTCACTGCAAGCTCCGCCTCCCGAGTTCACACCATTCTCCCGCCTCAGCCTCCCGAGTAGCTGGGACTACAGGTGCCGCCACCTCGCCCGGCTAATTTTTTGTATTTTTGGTAGAGACGGGGTTTCACCGTGTTAGCCAGGATGGTCTCGATCTCCTGACCTCGTGATCCGCCCGTCTCGGCCTCCCAAAGTGCTGGGATTATAGGCGTGAGCCACCGCGCCCGGCCCAGGTTAAGGTAATTTTTGTGCCTTAGCCTCCCCAGTTGGGAACACAGGGATGTGCCACCACCCCTGGTTAATTTTTGTATTGTATTTTTACAATACAAAATACCAACATATTTCGACCATGTTGGCCAGGCTAGTCTGGAACTCCTGACCTCAAGTGAGACCCTTGTCTCGGCCTCCCAACGTGTTGCAATTACAGATGTGAGCCACTGCACCCCTTATAATGAAGGCTGAGATTAACATCCTTGTACTTGAAAGATTTTGTATGTATAGAATAAACCTGCAGTCACATTTTAAAAAAATAGAATGGCTTGGTCAAGGTGTATGCATATGTGAAGTCATGATTTGGTTATCATCAAATGTTCCTTGATGGAAATTGTACCAATTATACTCCTGCAAGCAATGTATGCCTATTCCCCCGACAGAGTGTTTTTAAACATCTGGGTTTTTGACAAATTGGGAGGAAACTGAAATTTCATCAGTTTTAATAATTATTATTATTAGTGATGCTTGACAACTTTTCCCCACCTTCAAACTATATGCATTTTGCTTTCTGTGCAAGATTTCTACTTTGTTGATTTAAGTTACTAGTCTTTTATTAGAAGCCTTTATATATTATGGAAATAAATTCTTATAGTTTGATACTTTTTTAGGGGTGGGGAAGCTGCTCATACCGAATTCATTAGCTCATTTTAAACTGGTTACATTTGTAAGGCAGAGCAGTTGACGAGAGGTCCCGCTCTGCAGTCTGATGGGCAAGTCTATTAACTGTGTGCCACGGACATGTCTATGAGCCTCCCTCAGCTTCAGTGCTCTCAGCTACTACAAGGGGTTAATAGTGCCTACCTCTTGGGATGGTTGGAAGGATTAATTAGGATAAAGCATCTTAGAACAGAGCCTGGCACACAGGAGACCCTATGCAGTTATTGCTACAATTATGGTCAAACTTTTAAGAGTTTTATAGACTATGTCATTGTAAGACATTCTTGACTCCAAGACTTTAAAATATAAAGGAAATCCTTTTCTGGTTTTGTATTTGTTTGAAATTTTGATGTAAGTGGAATTTATACTGCTGTTAAAGTATGCTATTTGGAGCCCATATATTAGTTTTCTAAATGACTCCTGAATTCACCCAGCAACTTTTATTGAATAATCCTTTTATCTTTATCATAAACCCAATACATATGTCTGTTTATGAACCTTTTTAGTATATATTTTTTTTATCAATTCAAGTCCCACTACCTGCTCTTCATATTGCTGGCAATATGACACTGTTTGAAGACCTGGTAAAGTTCATTGACCGGATGCTTTTCAATTCTAAAATATTCTGGTCCTACTGGCTTTTTCCCCACAACATATCAACTTTCATAATAGATTTTGTTTAAAGAACTAGTTTGTACTTGTGTTATGAGATACACATACACACACACACACACACACACGTTTTCATTTACAGTTATTGGCTCATAACTCCCATAGCCCTTGTTACAGTCTTTTAAAAAAAAATAATACTGGGTGTTAGGCTTCAGGAGCAGGACTTAGGAAACAGAATCTCTCTACCTTCTCCTGACCTCCTTTCAGCCACCTCAAGGCAGGACTCTAATCTCACCCAGCCTTTCTGAGGTGGATCAGAAGATCCTCATTCCATAAAGGGCCATACCCCCCCAAACCCCGGGGGAAGGAATGCGGATGTTATGAAGCTGCCACAAAAACCCCAGAGCACTGGGCTCAAAAGGCTTCTGGATAGCTGAGCACCTAGAGCTTCCTGGAGGGTGGCACTCCAGGAGGGCACGGGAGCTCCGCCCCATTCTCCCATAGCCTCCTCAAATGCATCTCTTCATCTGCATCCTTTGTAATAAATCAGTAAACATGTTTCACTGAGTTCTGTGAGCTGCTCCAGCAAATTAATCAAATCCAAAGAGTGGGTTGTGGGAACGCCAACTTGAAGCCCACTGGTCAGAAGTTCCAGAGGCCTGGACTTGTGACTGGTGTCTAGGGAGTGGGAGGAGTCTTGGGGCCGGCTGGCCGCCCCCCCGTGGGATCTGACACTATCTTCAGGTAGACAGCCTTGGAATTAAACTGGAGGATTCCCAGCTGGTGTCTGCTGCTTGGTGTGTGTGAAATGCCCCCACACATGTAGTTACCGACGTTTTCTGCGTTCGTGATTGTTGTGGTTGAGAATAGAGGAAGGACACAGTTATAATAAGACTTTTCCCTAAGCAGTACTTTATTAGAAATTTGGTAAATTCATTAAAAAATTGACACATTGGTAATGTTAAAGTTCCCTATCAAATTATATATTATTTTCATTTGCTTAAGTATTTATGGTTTCCTGAAGACACTTAACACATTTTTAAATTTATTCCATTTTTATTTATTCCTAAATTTAAAGTACATGGTTCCTGTGTAGTTTATTGTTGTGATAACAAAAATAGGTGTTTTATTACATTTTCTATAATATGAAACTTATCCACATTATTCTCCTAGAATTTTACTGATTTTTATTTTTTGAAGTTTTACAGAAATTTTCAGATTTTCAACATACAACATCTCAGATGAATTTAAATCCTTCTTTGAAGGATGTATCATTTATATGTCTCATTATTTGGCCTTGTATACAATTGCATTGATTGATACATCAAAATAATGACTAACAGTGAAGAAAGGAGAGAAAAATCTAATTGTTTTTGCTTGATCAAAAGAGATGATTATAGGATTATCTTTTTGACTGATTAAAGAAATACAATGCTGAAGTATTTTTATTCTAATATTTTCTTTACATTTTGCATCATTATTCATAAATTTGATCATTAGTTTGCATGTATTTGTGAATGGGTGTTTGTGTGTGTTCACTATCTTCATTACATTCCGATATAAAATTCTGTGTCATTCATAATTAAACATGTCAGTGACCCTTCCATTTTAAACTTCTGGATTGTGTTACATAGCACTTTAATGATTTGTTCTTTAAAGGTTTTATGAGAATCCCTATTTAAATTGTGATAATCATTTTAATTTTATGTTAACTAGGTTACATTGTCATGTTTTGTAGCCAATGTTTGATAAATGATAAATGCCTAGAAAATTATCAATTTCAGTTTTGCAATTAACCTACATCTGGTTGAGTGATTTCTTATGTTTGTTTAATAGAATATCTGTTGTGAAATCCTCCTACTGAATGTAAGTGTGTATGTGATTTTGTTTTTATTTTTTCTCATTTTCCTCATCAGTTTAGTGGTTTATTTTATGAATTGTTTTCAAAGTCTCAGCCTTTATATTTAATATTTTAATTTTCCTATGTTAATTTTTGATTTCCTTTCATTGGTTATATGTTTTTGTGTGTTCATTTCTCAAAAATTTAGATTTGGTAATATACATATATAAATATATTTATGCCTTAAATAGCTGTATTATATACACTAAAGCAAATTGATCACAAATTTATTTATTTTTATTTTTTATTTGAGACAGAGTCTCACTCTGTCGCCCAGGCTGGAGTGCAGTGGCGCAATCTCGGCTCACTGCAAGCTCCACCTCTCGGGTTCACACCATTCTCCTGCCTCAGCCTCCTGAGTAACTGGGACTACAGGTGCCCGCCACCACGCCCAGCTAATTTTTTGTTTTTGTACTTTTTAGTACAGACAGGGTGTCACCATGTTAGCCAAGATGGTCTTGATCTCCTGACCTCGGATCACAAATTTATTTTTATTGGGAGAGATATGAAGTTGCTTATATGATTATTTCCTTTGATATATTAAGAAAAAATATTTTTTCATATTGTACCATCTTTGTTTTCCTGGAATATAATCCACTACTTCCTGATGTCTTTTTTTTTTTGAGATGGAGTCTCGCTCTGTCGCCCAGGCTGGAGTGCAGTGGTCGGATCTCGGCTCACTGCAAGCTCCGCCTCCTGGGTTCACGCCATTCTCCTGCCTCAGCCTCCCGAGTAGCTGGGACTACAGGCGCCCACCACCTCGCCCGGCTAGTTTTTTGTATTTTTTAGTAGAGACAGCGTTTCATCGGGTTAGCCAGGATGGTCTCGATCTCCTGACCTCGTGATCTGCCCGTCTTGACCTCCCAAAGTGCTGGGATTACAAACTTGGGCCACTGCGCCCGGCCAATGTCTTATTTTTTAACTGTGCTATTCTTTCACTAATATTTCATTTCCTATTTTTTGCATCAATATTCATAAATGAGACATATCTCTAGTTATTTTTGTATTACACTATGTTGGTACTATGGTTTGAATGTGTTCTCCCAAGAGCATGTGTTGGAAACTTAATCCCCAATATAACAGTGTTGGAAGGTAAGCCCTAATGGGAAATGCTGAGGAAATGAGAGCTCCACCCTCATGAATGGATTACTACCAATTATTAAAGGGCTGGAAGTTTTGAGTTCAGGCTCTTGCTCCCTCTCCCTCTGACGCTCATTGCCCTTTTGCCATGGGACAGTGCAACAAGAAGGCCTTCTCCAGACATTGGCCCCTCAATCTTAGATTTCCCAGCCTCCATAACAATGAGCCAATAAACTTCTGTTTATCGTAAACTACCCAGTCTCAGGCACAGAGGGGCCCCAATTTATGATGGTTCGACATATGATTACTCAACTTCATGACAGGTGTATCAGGACGTAACCCCAGTGTAATTCAGTGAGCATCTGGACTTAACAATGGTTTGACTTATGATTTTTTGTCTTTATAATGGGTTTATAGGGACATTAAATGCATTTTCAACTATGATATTTTCTATTTATGGCGGGTTTCTTGGGACACAGCCCCACCATAAGTCAAGGGGCATGTGTATTCTGTTATAGCAGCACAAAATGAACTAGAACTGGCCCCCATGTTATATACCATTCATAAGTTATGTAGGTACACCTTTATTTTGTTTGATGAAATAGTGCTTCTCAGTCTGTTTGTGTTGCTATGAAGAAATGCCTGAGGATGAGTAATTTATTTAAAATAGAGGTTTCTTTGGCTCATGGTTCTGGAGACTGTACAAGAAGCATGGCCCCAACACCTGCTTCTGGTGAGAACTTGGGGCAACTTCCACCCATGCCAGAAAGGGAAGGGGAGTAGGCATCGCATGGCAAGAGAGAAACTGAGATAGAAGAGGAGGAAATGACAAGGTCTTTTCAACAACCAGTTCTCTAGAGAACTCAGAGTAAGAACTCACTCATCCCTGCAAGAATGGCACCAAGCCATTCATGAGGGATCCACCCCAATATTCCCAACACCTCCCACCAGGCCCCACCTCCAACACTGGTTATCAAATTTCAATATGAGACTCAGTGGGGCCAAAGACACCATATCCAAACCACGGCATTCTGCCCCTGGCCCCCTAAGACTCATGTTCTTCTCACACTGCCAGATAAAATCATCCTATCAACAAAGTCTTAACTTGGTCCAGCATCAACTCAAAAGTCCAAAGTCCAAAGTCTCATCTGAGACTCCAGGCAAGTTCTTTACAGCTGTGAACCTGTAAAATAAAAAACAAGATATTTACTTCCAAGATACAAATGTGATACAGGCATTGGTTAGACATTCCCATTCCAAAAGGGAGAAATCAGCCTAAAGAAAGAGGTAATACTCCCCATATTAAGTCTAGAACTCAGAAGGGCAGATACAAAAACTCAAAGCCCCAAAATATTCTCCTTTGACTCCATGTCCCACATCCTGGGCACAACAGTATGAGGTGTGGGCTCTCAAGGCCTTGGGCAGCGCTGTCCCCATGGCGTTGCTGTATGAAGCCCATGTGGCTCTTATCATGTGTTGGAGTCCAGTGCTTGTGGCTTTTCCATGCTGAGAGTGCATGCGCTGGTGACTCTAGAATTCTGGGGTCTGGAGGATGGCAACCCTACTCCCACAGCTCCACTAGGCGGTGCGTGGTGGAGACACTTCGTGGGGGCTCCAACCCACAAAGAGCCTCAGTCAGTCTCATACTGTGTGCCTGCAGTCTTAGCACCGCATGGAAGCCCCAAACATTACAGCTTGCACCCTCTGAAGCAGTGGTCTAAGCAGTAGCTTGAGCCCTTTGAGCTTTAGCTGTGGTCCGAGCAGCCAGGATGTGGGAAGCAGCTTCCCAAGACTGCACAGGGCAGCAGCACCCTGGGCCTGGCCCAGAAGCCATCTGTCCTTCTAGGCCTGTGGACCTGTAATGGGAGGAGTAAACTCAAAGATTCTGAAATGCCTTTGGACTTTTTTCACACTGTTCTATTACCAAGTGGCTCTCTTTTTTTTTTTATCTGTGCTAATCTTTCTAGCAAGTGGTTGTTCAGCTGTCCTCCTCAGATTTCCTCTCCTGAAAAATGCTCTTTCCTTCTCTTTCTCATGGCCAGGCTTGAGTTTTCCAAATTTTTATGCTCTGTATCCCTTTTAACCATAAGTTCCAACTTTAAGTCCTTCCTTTGCTCCCATATCTGACTGTCGACTGTTGGATGCAGCCATACCACTTGTTGAATGCTCTGCTGCTTAGAAATTTCTTCTGCCAGATACTTTAGGCCATCACTCTTAAGTTCAGGTTTCCACAAAGTGCTAGAGTGTATTCATAATGCAGCCAAAGTATTTGCTAGGGTATAACTTTGCTTCAGTTCCCAGTAAGTTCCTCATTTCCATCGGAGACCTCCTCAGCATGTCCTTTACTGTCGGTATTTCTATCAGCATTTTTGGTCACAACCAGTCTCTAGGAAGTTCCAGGAGTTCCCTTCCTATCTTCTTCTGAGCCCTCTAGACTCTTCCAGCCTATGCTCATTACCCAGTTCCAAAGCTGCTTCCAAATTTTTAGGTATTTTTATAGCAACGTTCCACTCCTCAGCACCAATTTTCTGGTCTTAGTCCATTTTTGCTTCTATAAAGGAATATATGAAACTGAACAATATAGTTTTCAAAAGCAGCTTATTTGGCTTATGGTTCTGGAGTCTGTAAAAGAATAATGGCTCCAGCCGGGTGTGGTGGCTCATGCCTGTAATCTCAGCACTTTTGGAGGCCCAGTCGGGTGGATCACCTGAGGTCAGGAGTTCGAGACCAGCCTGACCAACGTGGTGAAACCCTGTCTCTACTAAAAATACAAAAATTATCTGGGCGTGGTGGTGGGCACCTGTAATCCCAGCTACTTGGAAGGCTGAGGCAGGAGAATCGCATGAACCCGAGGCAGAGGTTCCTGTGAGCCAAGAGTGCGGTTTTGTACTCTAGCCTGGGAAACAAGAGCAAAAATCCATCTCACACACACACACACACACACACACAAAGCATGGCACCACAAACAAGAGCAAAAATCCATCACACACACACACACACAAAAGCATGGCACCAATATCTGCTTCTGGTGAGGGCCCTCAGGAAGCTTCCACTCATGACGAAAGAGGAATAGAAGACATCACATCATGAAAGAGGAGGCAAAGGAGTTGCCAGGCTGTTTTCCTATTTTTTTAGAGACAGGGTCTCACTCTGCAGCCCAGGCTGGAGTGCAGTGGTACAATCATAGCTCACTGCAGCTGCAACCTCCTGGGCTCAATCAATCCTCCCTCCTCAACATCCTGATTAACTAGCACTACAAGCATGCACCACCATGTCTGGTTCATTGTTTCTATTTTTTTGTAGAGATGGGGTCTCACTATGTTGGTCCAGGCTGGTCCAAACTCCTGGTCTCAAGCAATCCTTATGCCTCTGTCTCCCAGAGTGTTAGGATTACAGGCATGAGCCACTGTGCCCAGCCTAGGCTCGTCTCAACAACCAGTTCTAACGGGAGTTCAGAGAATTCACTCACTTCTGAGAGAACAGCAGCAAAAGCCATTCATGAAGGATCTGCTCCCATTACTCACACACCTCCTGCCAGGCCCCACCTCCAACACTGTGGATCAAATTTCAGCACGAGACTTGGTGGGCTCAACAAACCATATCCAAACCATAGCAGTTCTGTATACTGAATGTTTGTGTATCTCCAAAATTTCTACAGTGAAATCTAATCTCTAAGGTAATGGTATTAGGAGATGGGACCTTTGGAAGGTGTTGGAGTCATGATGGTGGAGGCCTCATACATGGGATTAATGCCCTTAATAAAAGAGGCTCCAATTTACCAGCTCAAATGGTATACACAGCTTTGTGCCTAAGCCCCCACAACTGTGATTCCCTCATGGTTTATATTGTATTGTATTCTTGATTAACTTGCATAAAACTTTCACTAGAACATGTTATCATATGGCATTGCTTCAAGCACTTCTCCACTGAAAAACAAACTACCCATAAAAAAGAAAACAAATATATTTATGTAATTATTTATAGTTTTTAATTTTAATACATTTTATTGTACATTAAAACAGCACAATTAAAGGGGTCCCAGTGGCGTTGGTAGTGCCTTCCACTATGTGAGGACACTTGACAGTGTCTTCTTACGAAGATGGTCATCTATGAACCAGGAACCGACCCTCACCAGGCACCAAGCTGCCGGTGCCATGCTCTTAAACCTCAGCCTCCAGAACTGTGAGAAATAAATTTATGTTGCTGGTAAGCCACCTAATTTATGATATTTGCTCAAATGGACTAAGAAGTGGTTTATACAGCATTGCAATATATTTTACTTAAATGTGTAAGTAAATTTCAGGGGATAATGTCTTCTCTTTCTTTTTGTGTGGAGTAGGGAATAAGTGCAATTTAGACAACTTCATTTTTTTGTTGTTAGCAATAGGTTCGTTTAGATTTGTCATCTGGATTGATGTTTGGAAATTTATGTTTATGTTGAAACTGTTAAATTTTGTTTCATATTTTCAAGTACCTTTCCCTTGGGTATAACAAGGATTTATTTCTCATTTCTTTAGTGCCTTTTAAGCTCTAATTACCTCTGATTAACATTTCCTATGTTAATTGTACTTTATCCTTTATTTTTTAAGTTAGTGGTTTATCTGTTTACTAATTATTTTTACAAAAAAAAAAAATCGGCCTTTACATTTTCATTCTCTGTTCAACAAATTTTTAGTTTAATATTTATTAATTCCTTCTGCTTACCTTAGTTGTGTTTGTATGTGTTTGTGTATATGTGTGCATGTGTTCATGCTGTGGTCTTTTTAAAATTTAGGTTTGAATACCTAGTTAATTAGGCTCTTTATGTTTTTAAGACAATATACATTAGTATTTAAAATTAGGAGTTATACTCTGAGTACAGATCTAGAAGTATCCTGTATATTATGGTATGTATAATTTGCCATTGTCATATTATCTTCTAAATGATTTTGAATTCACTCCTACATCAAATTATTTATGAGAGACAATTAAAAGTGGTAGTAGCTTATTTTCTTTTACTTTTCTTTTTTTTTTTTGAAACAGAGTCTTGCTCTGTTGCCCAGGCTGGAGTGCAGTGGTGCCATCTCCGCTCACTGCAAGCTCCTCCTCCTGGGTTCACGGCATTCTTCTGCCTCAGCCTCCAGAGTAGCTGGGACTACAGGCGCCCACCACCACGCCAAGCTAATTTTTTTTTTTTGTATTTTTAGTAGAGACAGGGTTTCACTGTGTTAGCCAGGACGGTCTTGATCTCCTGACCTCGTGATCCACCCGCCTCGGCCTCCCAGAGTGCTGGGATTACAAGTGTGAACCACTGTGCCCAGACAGTAGTAGCTTATTTTCTTATATTGACCTCAGAGAATGTTGCCTGTACTACTTTTAATATCTAGATCTAATTGACAGTTTCACTGTACTCTATTTCATAATTATTTTTGTTATTGTTCCCTTAATATTGGAAAATGTGATATATATTTTCATGGCAAAAACTGACATGAATTAATTTACTTCTATGCACTAGTACTGGGTTACTTCCCATACATCCCTGTTCCCAGCCCTACCCTAACTCTATCCCACACTGAAGTTGTAGTTTAGCATTAGCTGTGGCAACAGAAACCACGCCTCCACGACGTTTGGAAAAGCGTAAAATGGAAGAGCATACGGACATAGACTACGGACTGAAAATGTTTCCCTGTCAGTGAAATTCAGTGAATTGATTTAGTGACATGTGAGCCATGAGACAAAGTGATTTCCATATCTTCGAAGGGGGAGAATTACTAGGTAAATTTCTCTTAGCATATTTGCATGTGTGGATATCCATCAAATCGAGACACATGAAACCTAAGCAAACCTGACTTGTTTTAGGCTTTTTTAGTTGTAGCTGAAATGATACCATTTTTGTAGACCCCAGGGCTGAATCCCTAAGTCCTCCTGGGGCGAGGGCCTGCACAAACACTGCGCCACTCACAGAGCAGACCTTTGTGTGGCAAGGGCTTCTTTGTTCCTGACTGCAGCAGGGGAGTGGTCAGATCATGGGAAAGCCCTTGGTAACACTTCACCCAGACTTGGTGGCAGTAATACTTCTGTTATTTGACATTTTTCTGAATGAACTGATGACGGAACAAGGAATCCCATATAGTCTAAAAATGTCCCTTTGTTATTTTCCTCACTTAGAAATCTGCCAAAAATATGTATTTCTTTTGTTATATTTTAAGTAACTGAATAGCACATATTTAGTTTCAACTGAGTATTTTTTGCTGAAAAAATACTTCATCTTTTTGAAATTATGAATGTGAGGGTAATATACCCCTTGCTTACCAAAATAATCATTAAATGATAATGTTACATTAATACAAGTTCCAAAGATTCTCAAAAAGAAAATCTTGGTGATTAATTTCTGTGCAATCACCTTTTCATGTCCAAAAATATGCACAAATCTCACATCTATATAGATCACTAAAAAAAAAAAAAAAACCAACAAACTATGTTTTGAGCTTTTTGTCCAGACTACATTTGATCCTCACAACAATCCTGCAAAAGTAGGTGGAACTGTACCCATTTCTCATATGAAGAAACTGAAGTACAGAAAATTTAAGTAACTTCCTGAGACTGTGAAACTGAATGGTTAGTAAGAAGCAGAGTCAGCATTCTAACTATGCTTTGTCTCCCAAGCCACTTTATTTTCTACTAATCATTGTCCTACTATAAATCCTGAACTTTACGATTATCTGGCTCAAGATACTATTTGAATAAAAACATGGTATTTCACAATGCAGGGAAGTGTACATTTGGAGAAACTTTCCACAGCTTTCTGGACTCAGCTTAAAAACACCTCTCTGAAAGCTCTGCCACTACTGGGACTCATTTTTTGAGACTTTGGTGTTGGCACAGTCTTTGAGAATACACCATCTGGTCTCGTTCTTTGGTTGTTTAGTTCATCTAATCTCTCTTTCTCCTGCACAACTGCAGGGCAGGAACCTCAGATGTTTGGAATTTATTTGGAATCTGTCACTCACCTTGCATGCCAGCGATAGTCAGGCATCAAGGGTGTCCTAATTGGTGAATTCTTTCGCTAAGAGGAATCAAGAGGAAAGGAATATGGCAAAAGGTCCAGGCAAATAGGCTGAGGTACTTACTAGCACCAGGAGTCATGTAAGAAGGGAGAGGCAATGTAAAATTATAGGAGGCTGAGGCACACTCTGAAGCAGTGGACTAAAATCACTGAGCTGGCAGCCTATAGATAAAAGCCCCATGGCTCCTATATTCTGCGGGAGCTTATTCATGTCCATCTTTGCTCCACTTGGCTGAAGCATCCATACTTAAAGGCTGTACTTGCGTCTCCAGCAGCTACACTCAGCTAGTCCACCTGCTCCTAGTGAACATGGTAAGTGCAACTGCTCTGGACATACACTGTTTGAGTTCCAGTCTTTGTTCCACTAATTCACAGCTATGGGTCATAAACTCTATGGGCAAAACCTTTAAATTCTCTATTATTTACCTCATCAGGATAATGAGAAAAATTACAGCAAGTACCACATTAGGTAGTTCTGACAAATTCATCCTTTTGCATGCAAATTACGTGGTATAAAAACTCTTAAATGTGCCATATTTGTTGGACAGTCAGGACAGTGTGAATAACCTGGGACTCAAGATTCACACTCCTAGCATATTTTTCAGCTACTTCAGCCAAGGTAAGTGCATTTGCAGTTGATGCAGATCATAAGTTATGCAGGTAAGTCATTAAAATGGCATAATTATCTTTCACATTCATTTTTTCTTTGCTTGTTTGGTTACTAAAAAGGTGTATTAAAATTGTCCACTAAGAGTCTGGAGTTAGGATTTTCTATTTTTATCAGTTGTGTATCTGATACAACGTTATTAAATGTATACAAAATTTGAACAGTTATATATTCCTGTGAATTACAATTTAATGTTTATGTATCATTCCTTTTTATCTCCAGCAAAGTGTTTATCCTTACCATAAACATTGTCTACAATCAAGACAGTCATAGCACCTGTTTGGTTTTTTTTTCCCATCTTACTACTTTGAATGCTTCTGTATTTTTATGTTGTGTGTATTTTAAATAGGATGTTTCATTTTGATTGTAATGAAGTCTTATAGCCTTTGACTTTCAGTCTTTAAACTGCTTTCATTTAATCTAAGTTGTATGTAAATTTTCTATATTACTCTTACACTTAGTTTTTAGTGCTTTCTATATTTTATTATCTTTCCATTATTTTATTCTCACTGGTTTTAGTATTTTTGTTCCATTTTCCCTTTTATAATCTTGTTACTTTTATGTTGAAATCTTTTGTCTAAAGCCCCTTGTTGGGAAAGTCTAGAGACTTTGTATATCAAATACAAAGCACTGTGCCTCTGAGCCTAGGATTTGCTGTTACAAAGAATTATTGAGAAGGTGGCAAAACTGCATAGGAACACCATTTGTTTTTATAGAGTGAGCTATTAATGCCATTGTAAGAATTACCAATATAGTGCTTTGTAAGTCCTCTAAGATCTGCATCTGTTACATTTGGCCAGACCCACTTGAACAGTCCTTTTCATTAGATGCTAATTACTGGCTTCTGTGCAAGGGACAGAATGATTATTCACACAACTCACATCCACACAACAGCCAATCCTGTTAGGCTTTGACCTTCAGCTTTCGGCTCTGTATTTACTTTATTACATAAACATAAATATTGTGATGTATATTCTTTTATATATATTTTCAAATACATAGCTCTTATACATATATATTATATATATATCATTCTTAAATATATATTTCCAAATATAAATTATTTCATGTCAAGCTAAACAGGATAAAAACATGTAAACATATACACTTGGTTTTGGTCAAGTAAAACACAAAATCACAAGTTCATCACAGTTTAACAAGTGCACTTGAAGGGGAAGGAGGGAAAGAACAAACTGTAAACAGATGAGCAGCTGCAAGACCCTGCGAGGGTCCATTTGTTAAGGCTATTATAGCACAAAGCTACTAGTTCAATTAAAACTTCTCCTTTCACTCTGCCACATTTACTCTTGAGGGTCTTCAAAATAAGTGTGGAAATTCAGTAAACACTACACTAGAACTGAGTTAATCCTGTTGAAAACAGAGATGACAAAAAAAGCCATAAGCTGACATTAATATTAATTTCACCAAAACAGTAACTTTAAGGACTTATTTTTTTAAACACAGATAATCACCATAATCCTAGGGGGAAAGATATGCAGAATAGACAAGAAAACAGAAGCACTGCCTCAACAGCCCCTGAAAGCAATAAGAGTGTCAACACAGGGAAAACAGGCAATAGCAGACGACAGAACCTCAGCAGACTAGACCACATGCCACAGCACAATGCTACAGATTCAAATTGAAATATTCTTCCAGCTCATAATGAAGCAAGTCCCACTGGTCCTCAGAGAAGGGTAACTCATCTCTCAGTGAAAGAAACCGCTTAAACAACAGACTGGCCAGTCGAAGCACGACAAGCTCCTTCTTACGGCTTTTATAGAGCATGTCGCCCTCTCCCATTCGCACAGGCTCCACAAGTTGATGCCAGTATGCGCCGAATGACCCACCACCTGGCCCAGGAGGCTCATCTCCCCAGCCCTCAGGGTATTCATGCTTGTAAAAGCATGTGTCTCCAAATGGGCAGTTACCCCTGCCTTCCGCAAAATACCTGCAGGCCTTGTTGCTCATTGCCTCCTTGTATTGCTGAATAAGTTTCTGCTTCTCTTCCTCCTCCTCCACCCAGAACTCACTGGGAACGACCAAGTCGGAGGTGACCCTGCACTGCGGGCAAGACTTGATGATCCTGTTATCAAACTGTCTGGCACTTCTCCACCTGCGGATACACCTAATACAGAAGGTATGGTTGCAATTGGAAAGAATGCCAAAGCGGCGGTCATTGGGGTTGGCTTTCTCATAGACAACCTCCATGCAGATGCCACACACCTTGTCCATACCACGCTGCACAGCAAACGAGAGTTCCATATCTTTCTCGTGTGCTTCAATGCAGGCCCTTATATGGTCTTCCCTCTGGGCAGCATCCATGGGGTGCAAGGCCTGCAGCCCACACATGTCGCATATGTCTCCATGGAGGAACATACAGCTCTCCCCACGAAAGCAAACTCCCCTGGAAGCATAATAGCAAAACCGCAACCCCCTGCCCACAGCCATCTGCTTCCTCTCAGTCTCTGAGCTCTGTGGAGGAGCCTCGGGGGCAGATGCAACCCAGCGGCCCCGGTAGGGCTGCCCTGGAACAAACTCAATGGCATCCGCCCAGCTTTCTACACCTGCTCCTCCAGCAGCTCCACGGTCTGCATTGTCTCTCTCGGCTTCAAAGAAACCCCTTTCAGCAGCCGAGCCAATCACAGGCAAGGAAAGGGAGGATGCAGCCGGGGGGGCTTCCGCCACTTCCTGAGTCGGGGGCTCGATGTGCGCAGCCGTGCTAGGGCCTCCACCTGCAGAGGCCCCAGGCGGCGAAACGCTGCCCTCAGTGGCCATCTTCCGACCAGAAAGGTCGTGGGAATAGCGACAGTTCTCCCCCTCCTTGCACTGCCCATGTATATAATACCTGCAGATGATCTGCTTTGTCCAAATGCCGCTGCTTCGGCTTGGAAACGGATTGCGCCATGCTCCTCCTCCTGAGGCTGGGGCAGGCCTCAGGCCTCCTGTGCGGAGGTGGGCAGGGACTGGAGCTACAGGGAAGGGGGCCCAGCCCACAGGCGCATGTGGCAGGGCCGAATCTGGAGCAGCAGATTCCCTGGAGGGCTCACAGACGGGAAGGTCCGGCCCAGACACACCCTCCCCTGCTGCCTCAGCACCTGCCTGGGCCCCGGCTGCCTCCTGGGCTTCTGAGGGAGCTGCAGGCTCTTCCATGGCAGCTTCTTTACCCCGAAATGGTGCCAGAACGTCTCCGGTATTTTTTCTTTATGGGCTTGAGGCCCGGAGTCGCGGCCGCGCTCGGAGGCTTCTCTAGGGGAAGTGTGCATCTCTTTTTCTTCCCCCCCGGTTCTTGGCTGCCTGTGACTGTGTGTTCCTACCTACTTCCGGGCACAGGCAGCGCGGCGGACACTTCCTGTGGGGGCAACGTACGTGCCGCGCTTGGATTTTACCGCAATTTTCCAATCTGACATATTTTTTGTTCACACAGGCAGGGACCAACCCAGCCCCTTTTGTCTGCCTTCTGCCTCTGCTTCGCTGTGTTCCGGCAGCCCCTAATTCCCTCCTCACACCGTTTCCTCAGGAGAATGAGGTTTTACTTTAATCTCTTTTGGTTTCAGTCATGCACGTCTTCGTTGTATTTTCGTATCTGTCTGCTTTAAAAAAATTAGAATCCAATAGATTCTGAAACATTTCATACATGAATTAGATAAATCCTTTTTTGATTCACTCCATCTTATGTCTGCGTTTTTTTTTTTTTTATGCCCTGTCACTGCTGGAAGATTTTTTCGATTTGCTCTGTTGACAAAGCGTCGTTTCTTTTGGTCTTTGTTTTCTGGGATTTCTGAGGGCTTACGCAGGATACGCTTTTCACCAGCAAGGCATTAGCAGACAGCGCTTCTGATCCGAGGCTAAGTTAGCACCTTTCAGATGTCTTTCTTTATTGTGATTACTATGCTCGTTTTCCCACTGTGTAGAAGCCCCAGACTTCAGTCATTCCTGATGCTGGCTGAATAAGGCACTGTCCCCTGCATGACCCAGGCTTTTATTTTCTCTACTGGTTTAATTCATGGCAGCCCTTTGTTTCTCTTCCTTTCTTTCAACCCCATCTGTGCTGTGTTGTGGCATACTATCCACAAAGGAATGGTCTTTAATTTCCATATATAAGCGTTTTGTTATTTTTGCAGATACGTGTAGTGGATTAATCATTTTTTTGTATTCCTACTTTGCTGAGAGTACGTATCATGACTGCATACTGAATTCTGTCATGTAGTTTTATATATTTTTTGAGATAATCTTGTTTTTCCCTTTATTCTCTTAACGTGATTATTTGCAGCTATGAGTTTCAAATATTTAACTGACCAATTTGTTTCTAATAAGAAGCCCTTCTGTGTCATGATATATCGTTTTATATATTATTGGATTTTTTTTTTTTCTGTAAGTTTCTTTGAGGAAATTTTGTTGCCTAAATCTGTAAAGTGGAAACGTATCTGAATATTTATAATCACCCAAGTCAACAAATTAAATTATAATTAGGTAGGTAAAAGCAAAGAAAGCAGAATGAAGCAAATAATAAGGCCAAGAAAAGCAATGAAGAAAAACAAATACTAAATAAGGGAAATAAATTAAGTAAAATCCTTTAAACAGCTTATTGAAGCCAGATAATTTCTGGTGAAACTTATCAAGGAAAAATGAAGAAGGCTCTAATAACCAACATCAGTAATTTCAAATATGTTATCACTACATTAATAACAGGCATTAAAAATCATTGGAGAATATCAGGAACAAAATTAGGACATTAAACTTGAAAATTTACATGAAATAGTCATATTGCTGGAAACATCTATTAGTAAAAATGACAGGAGCAGAAATAAATGTGAATATGGATCTGTTACATCTGTAATTTAGATAATTATCTAAAAGGTTTCTAAAACTTTCCCTCTGAAATAAATCTAAAGGCAAAAATATCTGTATTTATTATTGCAAGTCCTAGCTAGTGTAATAGCAAAGAAATAAAAGATGTTATAACTGGAAATAAATTATTGATGGAATGCAACAGAAAATTAAGAATAATTTACAGATAAGCTATTAGCTTTAATAGGTACATTTAGCAAAGACACTGGACAGGAGTGCAATATACGAAAATCATTTTTATTTATCAATAACATTTGAAGTAAACATTTAAAATTAATAACATTCATAACAACATTAAAAGTTCACTAACCTAGGAATTAAACTAATTCAGGCTGTACAATAAAATGAAAAGCATTTTAGCTTCAGAAGACCTAAATAAAAGGCTCAATGTTTTTAAAAGGTTGTCTTTTTCTAATTTGATAATTATTTGAAAATGGTGCTGATTATTCGTCGTGAATGTAGGAAATGTTGGATTTGTCTTTTTCTCCTTTTGATAGTTACCGAGTTTTATATTTTGCATGCAAGCTGTCCCAAAGCCTACCTCACTTGAACTTTTTGAAATAAACTTTCTCTTTATCAGGATTTGACAGCCCCAGTGATTTTTACAAGAAAAAGACTTGCAGCACAGCTCTCAGGCTTCTACGCCAAGCTCTCTACAAATTCACAAACAAAAGAATCCTGAATATAAAACTATTATTTGCTTAATTGTGATATTTTCCTAGCACTGCATCTATTATTTGCTTAATTGTGATATTTTCCCAGCAGTGTATCTAAATCATAGTTGACCCTCTCTTGATACACCAGCATTGTCCAGAAGAACTTTCTGTGAACAATTTATACATATATATGTATGCATGCTGTACAGTATGAAAGCTACTAGCCCCATGGGGTTCTTGGGCACTTGAAATGAGGCTAGAGTGAGGAAATGAATGTCCATTTTTAAAATTATAAATTTAATTTAAATAGCCACATGGGGCTAGTAGTTACTGTATTGGAGTGAAGTTGTACATAGTATTTGGCCATCTCATCTAACACAAGGGAACTGAGAAGCAGAATGTTTCCTTCCCTGCCCAAGGCTGTGCAGCTGGTGCCAGGCAGTGTGTGCTTGCAAATGCCCACCTGTGTAACTGCCATTCGTGTTCATGTCTTATAGTCTGATAGTGACTTTATCTTTTAGTTTTATCATAACAATATTTCATATAAACTGTTATAAACCAATATGTATCCCATGATTTTAAATACCATAAAAAATGAATAATAATTGAATAACTGGAAATAATTGGGCAGTGCATCTTGAGAAAAATAAACTAGTTCCCATCCTATCCAAATGTCTTCAGAGATCATTTTCTCTGACTGCCTTTGTCCATATTCCTGCCCTGATATACATATATTTTTTTGTGAGCATCAATATTGTTTTTACAATTCTCAGAAAGTACACATCTGGTCATTTGTCTGGTTTTTTGGCTCAGCTGTGCCTTCTTTACTAACAAAGCACTGACAGCCTCAGAGGCTGGGACCTGGATTTCTTGTGCATACAACAGTCTGCAGGGTAGCATGGGATCCCCTGGCCGGTCAGCATTTGGGGGTCTGAGTGGAATGAGTGGAAGGCTGGGCATAGCAGAGCTGAAGTGAAGTCCGGGCAGCCTAAGAATTATCCCAAGAGGAGGGAGACAAGTTCAGAAGTGGACTGCAGGATGGAGAGAAAGAAACTGCAAAATCCTGCAGTCTTTTATTCCAAACAGCTCAGGCATGCGCTGCCTAGCCCCGTATGGTTAACATGCCCGTATTTAAAGAACACACAATTAATTGCCTAAAAGCATTATCCTTCTCAGCACGCTCCTATCCTTCAGATCTAACGTTTAGGCACTGCAGGCTGCCGGCAGGGTCCGGGACCCGGCGGGGCTGGGCGCGCGGAGCGGGGCTGTGTGTGCAGCGCCGGCGCCGGCAGCTGCGAGGGCTGCGGAAATTAAATGCAAGTGTCCAGAATCAGGCATCGTGGGTTTAAATCCTGAATCCACCACTCACTATCTGAGACTTTCCCCTGTCACAAATTAGTTACCTTCTTTTATCCCATCTGACAGCGGGAATAATAACAGCAAGAATTATAGCGACTAGTTTGCAGGTTTGCTGTATTAATAATGTATAATAATTCATTAATTCTTATAAAGTGATTGGAACGATGCCTGATCTTTAAGATACCTATACGTGCCTCTTCTATTTTAGAACCACCCAGAGAATCCTGTGACTGGAGTTTTTGTGTCAGTCCCTCTATTTGCACAGCAGTAAGATTTCTATAGGGTCCCTGGGAATTACTGGCACACGAGAGGTGGATGCATGAGTATTTATTGCCTTATATTGATAGGCAAACTGATTTTTATTCTGAAATTTAAAGAGCCAGTTTTCTCCAACCCTTAGTTCAGAAGTTTAGAATAGACTTAGGTTGCACTTAAAGTTGTAGAATACCTTTGTGGAGGATTTCTTGTGCTTTCATCACTTGTGGTAGCGGTAGGATTCTGGCTGGAACAGCACTCCTTTAGCTCATTGTTGGCTGTTTTGAATAGACATCTGATTACCCTGAGTGAATAACTGGATAACAAGAAAGTTACTTTAAAATACCTTTAAATTTCAATATGAATATAAAAAAGAGGTGTAAGTACTCCTACAACCACTTAAAGATCATAAAAGATACTGCTTATAAACATTATACTGATTTATCTATATTGTAATCAAACACTGAAATTTTCAACAGATCTGTCTACAGATGTCAAAAATTCAACCACATTTATACTTTAATGTGGTTAACAGAATTTTGTCATATTGCTGTATTTTAAACATATAAAACATGCTTAATGTCCAATTTATAGCCAGAGGAAATAACTTATCTTAAGCTAGTATTTTTATCCGGGACAAGGATAGAAACTGGTTATGTACATAAAGTAGATGCTTAAAAGACAGGAAATAGTTAATGTGGTGAGTGCTCAGGGGAAAAAAAAAGATGGCCTTAAGTAACCTAAATAACCTGTGGGTGGTAGAAGCAATCACAAAGAAAACTGGAAAATATTTTCAACAGAACGGTAATAAGTGTATAACATGTTAAAACACTTAGGTTGCACTTAAAGTCATGCTTAGAGGCAAAATTAACAGTCTTAAATGCATTCGCAAGAAAGGAAGAAGCTCCATTTCCAGAAGGGGGAAAAAATGACAAAAAGAAGATAGGGCATGGGCAGAATGTCAAATGAAAATGATGTTGTCCTATTTTCTCCTTTCTCTTCAGGAAGGGGTCCAGTGAGGTGCATCCCCATAGACGATGTGCCATTTTTACACTTAGATCTGCATGCTGAGGCCACAGGGAAAAAGGACAAAATTAACTGGAATTTGGTGCTTGGAGAATGAGCGATTTTCATTTTTTTTAAAAAAAACAAATACTCATAATTTTACATGTTCCTTTCCTCTTCCAAAATGTTCAGGCAGTCAGTAAAAAAAATTGTACCATCGTACAATTGAACAATCATACCTGCATGGCCAGCCAATGAAGTTTATGTCCTACATAAAAGATTAGAAAGAGCATTAATATATACGACCATGAGAGGGTGGATAGGTAATTGATTTGTAATTAAATTGATAGGTAATTGAATTGATTTGTCATTGATAGGTAATTGAATTGATTTGTAATTGAATTGATAGGCAATTCAATTGAACTGATTGAATAGCAGAGGGAAAAGACCACAATAATGTAAAGATATTTATCCACCTATTAATACTACTGACATAATTGATGTATGTAAAAACACTCTACTTCGTCATAGCAATATGACAAAATTCTGTTAACCACATTAAAGTATAAATGTAGTTGAATTCTTGACATCTGTAGAAAAGTATCCAGAAGATTGGTTGAAAATTTCAGTGTTTGATTACAATATAGATAAATCAGTATAATGTTTATAAGCAGTATCTTTTATGATCTTAAAACAAAGTGGTTGTAGGAGTATTTACACCTCTTTTTAGAGTGTGCAATATATAAAAATTGAACATATTGAACTTAAAGCATGGCCCCACATGTTCCAGAAACTGAAATAATTCAGAATATATTCTGACTCTTGATTGAAATGGAACCAGAAATCACAAAATAGAAATAGAAAATAGATTATATATTTGGATATTAATAACTATATTTCTAAATGACCCACATGTCTAAGAAAAAATACAAAATAATTCAGAAAATATTCTAATTTGACTAATAATTAAGGTGCTATATATAAAAAGTTGTGTGCTAGTTAGAAAGCAATGCTTTTTAGGGGAAATTTTATAGCTTAGGATATATAATACATATTTCTAATATGTAAGACATTAGAAAATGATAAATTCTGATTTCTTCTGACCTAATTATTCAATTCAGAAATTACAAAAAACATAACACATTTAAACAAAATAAAATATATGAAGCAAATAAGAAAAATAACAGAATTTAGTTTTTAAAGCCCAAATGTATAGCAAGAAGAATAGTCAGAGTTTGGTTCTTTAAAAGGATTCATATACAGGTATTAAAATACCACATGTACTCCCAAAATATTTACAACTATTATATATCAATTTTTGAAAACAGTAAAACTGATAAACCTCTGGTGAGGTTCACTGAAGAAAAATGATGATTACTCAACTAAACAATATGAAGAATAAACAGTGATGACATCCTTAATATTCATACAGACTTTAATGAGATCGTAGAAAGATATATACAACTTAGATCATTAATACGGAAATGTATTTGAAATGGTCAGCTTTCTAGAAAACCCACGAATTATCAAAAGTAAGACAAAAGTAAATGGTAAAAATGAATAGCCCTCTAGCTGTTAAAGGAAATTAATTATAATTATTAATTTTATTAAAATGAAAACTCTAGGACCAGATAGTTTCACAATAAATTCTATTACATTTTTAAGAAAGAACATTACAGATCTATGTTGCTCATAATCTTTGATGCAAATCTATAAAAGAATATAAAACGCAAAGAAGGATTCATTCTAGTTATTAAAGGTAATTTAAATGTTTGAAAATCAGTAGTGTCAATAATCACATTAAGATATTATGTCAATAGAGGTGGCTCAAGCTTGTAATCCCAGCAGTTTGGGATACAAAGACGGGTGGATCACTTGAGGTCAGGAGTTGAAGACAAGCCTGGCCAACATGGCCAAACCCTGTCTCTACTAAAAATACAAAAATTAGCTGCCGGGTGCCTGTAATTCCAGCTACTTGGGTGGCTGAGGCAGGAGAATTGCATGAACCCAGGAGGTGGAGGTTGCAGTGAGCCAAGATTGCACCACGGCACTCCAGTCTTGGTGACAGAGCTAGGCCCTGTCTCAAAAAAAAAAAAAGATATTAAATGAGAAAAGTCAAGTAATAAGGTCTCAAAATTCCATATTTTTCTGTTAAAATAATAGCTATTTATAAGAAAACTCTTAGGATACTAGGAATAGAATTTCCTTGTTCTTAAAAAAGGAATATTTTTCTCTAATAATCAGTGAAGTTTTGGGAACTTCAAGATTGTTTTCAACTAAATGAAACAAAATATCAGGATAATTTTGAAAAAAATAGGAGATCTGTGATTCCTTTTGTCAACAAGTGCTTGTTGATATTAGCAACATGAAACTATGGTTTTTCAATCTTTTTCTTAATGACACAAGGATAGGACACAACAGACCTTAAGATATGAATCAATACTATTAAGAAAAAATTGTCCTTAGCATTAGGAATTAAAATAATTATAATGAATTTAACCTTAGACATCATTGGTGTACAATATATGATTTTTAAAATTCATTAAATATTTTTTAAACAATGTCTTGATATATAATTGGCATACCATCATAAAATGTTTTAGGTGCATAATTCAATGACTTTAATAGATTTATAGATTTTTGCAACCCTATTCACAATATAATTTTGGAATATTCTCACCCTCAGCCTTAGCCAAACTTTAATCTTTTTCCATCTTCATGAATCTGCCATTTTTGGATACTTAAAGAGAATCATGTGATATGTGATCTCTTGTGTCTGAATTCTTTCACTTTACATTTTGAGGTTCATTCTGTACATATCATTTATTTTGATTTTAGAATATTTCATTGTATGAATATACTACATATTGTTTCTCCTTTCAGGAGTTATTAGATATTTGGTTCTTTTTCTCACATTTTGGCTATTATGAATAGCACTGCTGTGGACATTCACATGAGCTTTTATGTGGCCATGTGTTTTCCTTTTTGTGGGTACATACCCAGGAGTGGAATTGCAAGGAATTACATGTATAACATTCTGAGAAACTACTAAGTAGTTTCTTAATGTGGTCACTGTATTCCATAGTTAAATTAGCAATACCTAAGAGCTCCATGTCATCCACAGTCTTGCTATTACTTGTCATCTTTAAAAAACTAATTTTGGGCTGCGCACGGTGGCTCATGCCTGTAATCCCAGCACTTTGGGAGGCCAGGGCAGGCGGATCATGAGGTCAGGAGATCAGACCATCCTGGCTAACACGGTGAAACCCCGTCTCTACTAAAAATACAAAAAAATTAGCCGGGCATGGTGGCGGGCACCTGTAGTCCCAGCTACTCGAGAGGCTGAGGCAGGAGAATGGCGTGAACCCGGGAGGCAGAGCTTGCAGTGAGCCGAGATCGTGCCACTGCACTCCAGCCTGGGCGACAGAGCGAGACTCTGTCTCAAAAAAAAAAAAAAATAGTAGTAATAATAACAATAATAATAATAATTTTGGCCAGGCACGGTGGCTAACACCTGTAATCCCAGTGCTTTGGGAGGCTGAGGCAGGCAGATCACTTGAGGTCTAGAGCTCGAGACCAGCCTGACCAACATGGAGAAATCCCGTCTCTATTACAAATACAAAATTAGCTGGGCATAGTGGTGGGTTCCTGTAATCTCAGCTACTTGGAAGGCTGAGGCAGGAGAATCGCTTGAACCCGGGAGGTGGAGGTTGCAGTGAGTCGAGATCACACCATTGCACTCCAGCCTGGGCGACAAGTGTGAAACTCTGTCTCAAATAATAATAATAATTATTATTAGTATTACTTCAACTTTTATTTTAGATTCAGGGGATACATGTGCCAGTTTGTTACGTGGGTATATTGTGTGATGCTGAGGTTTGGGATATGATCGATTATGTCACCCAGCTATTAAGCATAGAACCCGGTAGTTTTTCAATCCTTTCCCCATCCTTCCCTCCCCGCTCCAGTAGTCCCCAGTGTCTGTGATCTTTATGTCCATGAATAACCAATATTTAATTCCCAGTTGTAAGTGAGAGCATGTAGTATTTGGTTTTCTGTTCCTACATTAATTCGCTTAAAATAATGGCCTCTAGTTGCATCCATGCTGCTGTGAAGGACAGAATTTTGTTCTTTATCATGGCTGTATAATACCCCATGGTATGTATGTACCACATTTTATTTATCCAGCCCTCCATTGTAAGGCGCCTGGGATTATTCTCTATCTTTGCTATTGTGAATAGTGCTGTGATGAACATACAAGTACATGTGTCCTTTTGATAGAATGATTTACTTTCTTTTGGATATATAACCAGGAATGGGATTGCTTGTCGAATGGTAGTTCTAAGTTCCTTGAGACGTCTCCAAACTGCTTTCCACAGTGGCTGAAATAATTTATATTCCCACTAAGAGTGTATATTCTCTTTGCTCTGTAGCCTCACCAGAATCTGTTGTTTTATTTGTTTGTTACTTTTTAATAATTGCCATTCTGATTGGCATGAGGTGGTATCTCATGGTACTGACTTGCATTTCTCTGAAGATTAGTGCATTAGTCCATTTTCACACTGCTGATAAAGATATACGTAAGACTGGGCAGTTTACAAAAGAAAGAGGTTTATTGGACTTACAGTTCCACGTGGCTGGGGAGGGCTTACATTCATGGTGGGAGGTGAAAGGCCTGTCTCACATGGCGGCAGCACAGCGCAAGCTTCTGCAGGGAAACACCCCTTTTTAAAACCATCAGATCTCATGAGACACATTCATGATCATGAGAACAGCACAGGAAAGACCTGTCCCCATAATTCAATCATCTTCCGCTGCGTTCCTCCCACAGCACGTGGGAATTGTGGGAGTTACAATTCAAGATGGGATTTGGGTGGGGATACAGCCAAACCCTATCAATTAGTAATGTCGAACATTCACAGTTTTGGGCCAATTGTATGTCTTCTTTCAGAAGTGTCTGTTCATGGCTGGGTGCAGTGGCTCACACCTGTAATCCCAGCACTTTGGGAGGTGAGGAAGGTGATCACTTGAGGTCAGAGGTCCGAGACCAGCCTGGCCAACATGCTGAAACCCCATTTCTACTAAAAATACAAAAATTATCTGGGCATAGTGCTGCATGCCTGTAACTCCAGCTACCTGGGAAGCTGAGGTAGGAGAATAACTTGAACCAGGAAGCAAAGGTTGCAGTGAGCCGAGATCACAACACTGCACTCCTGCCTGAGAGACAGAGTGAGGGAAAAAAAAAGTGTCTGCTCATGTGTTTTGCCCATCTAACATACAATTTTTTAGTTGGGTTGTTTTTTTCTTATTAAGTTCCTTCTGAGATGCTGGATATTAGACCTTTGTTGTATGCATAGTTTGCAAATGGTTTTTTCCCATTCTGTAGGTTGTGTATTTACTCTGTCAATCGTTTCTTTTGCTGTGTGGAAGCTCTTTAGTTTAACTGGTTCCCACTTGGCAATTTTTGTTTTTGTTACAATTGATTTTGAGGACTTGGTCATGCATTCTTTTCCAAGGCTAATGGCCCAGAATGGTATTGCTTAGGTTTTCTTCTAGGATTTTTATAGTATGGGGTTTTACATTTAAATCTGTAATCTATCTTGAGTTAAGTTTTGTATATGGTGAGAGGTAGGAGTCCAGTTTCATTCTTCTGCATATGACTACCCAGTTATCCCAGCACTATTTACCGAATAAGGAGTCCCTTCTCCATTGCTTATTTTATTTATTTATTATTATTATTATTTGCAATGGAGTTTCACTCTTGTTGCCCAGGTTGGAGTGAAATGGTGCAATCTCAGCTCACCACAACCTCCGCCTCCTGGGTTCAAATGATTCTTCTGCCTCAACCTCCCAAGTAGCTGGAATTACAGGCATGCACCATCATGCCCAGCTAATTTTATATATTTATTAGAGATGGGGTTTCTCCACGTTGGTCAGGCTAGTCTCAAACTCCTGACCTCAGGTAATCCACCTGCCTTGGCCTCCCAAGGTGCTGGGATTACAGGCATGAGCCAATGCGCCCTGCCTCCATTGCTTATTTTTGTCAATTCTGTTCAAAGGTCAAGTGAGTATAGGTGTGCAGCTTTATTTCTGGATTCTCTGCTCTATTCCATTGCTCTATGCATCTGTTTTTGTACCAGTACCATGCTGTTTTGGTTACTGTAGCCTTATAATATAGTTTGATGTCAGGTAATGTGATACCTCTGGCTTTGTTCTTTTTGCTTAGCATAGCTTTGGCTATTTAGGCTCTAAAATAACTAAGCATGTTTACATATTGTCCTTTGAAACTGCTTTATATTATTCAGGAAGCACATTCATATTGCTGGGTGATATTAAAAAAAAGATTTCTCATTTTGACACCAGGTAAAATCTGAAAAGCAGAAATAGCAAATCCTTGTAAACAGTACTGATATCCATGAACCAAAGCATCCCCTTTATAAGTACATGATATGGTTTGGGCTGTTTCTTCACCCAAATCTCATCTTGAATTCCCACATGTTGTGGCAGACACCAGGTGGGAGGTAACTGAATCATGGGGGCAGGTCTTTCCCGTGCTGTTCTTGTGATAATGAGTAAGTCTTATGAGACATGATGGCTTTATAAGGCAGAGTTTCCCTGCACAAGCTCTCTCTCTCTTTGCCTGCTGCCATCCATGTAAGACATGACTTGCTCCTCCTTGCCTACTGCCGTGATTATGAGGCTTCCCCAGCCACATGGAACTGTTAGTCTATTAAACCTCTTTGTTTTGTAAATTGCCCAGTCATGGGTATGTCTTTATCAGCAGCATGAAAATGGACTAATATGATGCACATTTTATTTGGCACAAATAATGTTTTCAGTATTTCTGTATATTCAAAGCAACACTGACAGCAGAACAGAATTTTCAAAGTGAAAATTTACACAAATATCTATCACACACAGAGAGACAGAGACAGACAGAGAGAGAAAATAGGTAAATATATCTGTAGATAACTTAACCTAGATGTAAAACTGCAGGCCAGCCCTGTCCAAAAAGTAATGATTACATAACTCATGTGTCTGCCATAACAGAATTCCATAGACTGGTGGCTTAAACAAATAAACAACAAATAAACAAAAGCCATTTGTTTTTCACAGTTCTGAACCTAGGAAGTCCATGATCAAGGAAGTGGCAAATCTAGTGTGTGGTGAGGGCTTGATTCCTGGTTTGCAAATGGCCATCTTCTCTCTATATCCTCACGTGGCAGAGAGATAAATCACATCTCTCATTTTTTTCTTATGAGGGCACTAATACAATTTATGAGAGCGCTACCTGCCTGACCTAATTACCCTGCAAAGGCGCCACCTCTATATACCATCACATTGGGCTACTACACTACACATATGAATTTGGGGTGGGGGACACAAATATTCAGTCACTAGCATGGGTTGATTCAAGGGCCTTCCAAGGGAAAAGGAGAGGGGTGGACCAGGCATCCAGCATGCAGACCTCCCAGTGCAATGCTAGGAAAAAGAATGGTAGCTCTGAAAGACTGGGTGAAGGGCATAACCCTGAGATTCCCCTCCCCACAAGAAGCACCAAGAATACTAGTCCTAGAAAAAATTGTCCTTGCAAACCAAAAGAGAGATAAAGACTTTCCCAGACAAAGGCTGAGGGAGTTCATCACCACTAGACGTACCTAACAAAAAATGCCAAAGGGCGTACTTTGAGTTGAAACAAAAGGATGCTAAACAGCAACACAAACGTATAAAACACACTGGTTAAGGTAAACATACATACAAATGCACAGATACTATATACTCTATTGACGGTGTATAAATTGCTTAATTTTAGTATAAAAGTTAAAAGACAAAAGCATAAAGAATAACTATAACTACAAAAATATGTTAATGGATATATGATACAAAACATGTAGATGGTGACATCAATAACAAAATGTGTGGGGGAAGAAGTAAGATTATAGAGGTTTTGTTTTGTTTTGTTTTTTGAGTTGGAGTCTCACTTTTTCACCAGGCTTGGAGTGCAGTGGCATGATCTCAGTTCACTGCAACCTCCACCTCCCAGTTTCAAGTGATTCTCCTACCTCAGCCTCACAAGTAGCTGGGATTACAGGCACCCGCCACCACGCCCAGCTAATGTTTTTGTAGTTTTAATAGAGACAGGGTTTCACCATGTTGACCAAGATGGTGAAAGTGCTGGGATTACAGGCATGAGCCAACGCACCCAGCCTGAAGGCATTTTTTAACATGTGATTAACATTTAAAACAGTTGGCTTTGAAGAAAGCATATTACTCTCCATAAATTGGGTCGGCCTCATCCAATTATTTGAAGACCTTAAGAGAAAAGACTGAGGCACACTGGGGAAGCAGGAATCCTGCATTCTGACTGTCCTCAGGCTCCATCTGCAACATCCAGTCTTATTTGGGTCTCTAGCCTGCTGGCCTGCCCTGTACCATCATCTCAATAAATGCAGAAAAAACATTTGACAAAATCCAACATCCTTTCATGTTAAAGGAACTTAACCTACTAGGAATAGAAGGTAACATCCTCAACCTGATAAAAATAATCTGTGAAAAGTACACAGTAAGACATCATATTTAGTGATGAAAATATGGATGCTTTCCCCATAATATCAGCAATAAGAGGAGGATGTTTGCTTTTGCTACTTCTATTCAACATTGTACTGTATGTTTTAGTCAGGACAATTAAGCAATAAAAAGAAATAAAAGGCTTCTAGTTTGAAAAAGTAAGATTAGGCCGGGCGCGGTGGCTCAAGCCTGTAATCCCAGCACTTTGGGAGGCCGAGACGGGTGGATCACGAGGTCACAAGATCAAGACCATCCTAGCTAACATGGTGAAACCCCGTCTCTACTAAAAAAATACAAAAAAAAAAACTAGCCGGGCGAGGTGGCGGGCGCCTGTAGTCCCAGCTACTCGGGAGGCTGAGGCAGGAGAATGGCGTGAACCCAGGAGGCGGAGCTTGCAGTGAGCTGAGATCTGGCCACTGCACTCCAGCTCGGGCGACAGAGCAAGACTCCGTCTCAAAAAAAAAAAAAAAAAAAAAAAGAAAAAGTAAGATTAACCCATTTCACAGATAACTTGGTCTTGTATATAGAAATTCCTAAGGCGTCCACCAAAAAAAACTAGTAGGACTAATAAACTAACTCAGCAAGTTTGCAGGATACAACATACAGGTGCAAAATCAATTGAACTTCTATATACTTGCAATGAACAAGCCAAAAATAAAATTAAGAAAACAATTCAGCTGGGCACGGTGGCTCACGCCTGTAATGCCAGCACTTTGGGAAGCTGAGGCAGGCAGATCACTTGAGGTCAGGAGTTTGAGACCAGCCTGGCCAACATGGCGAAAACCCATCTCTCCTAAAAATACAAAAAGTAGCCAAGTATGTTGGTGTGAGCCTGTAATTCCAGCTACTCAGGAGGCTGAGGCAGGAGAATCGCTTGAACCCAGGAGATGGAGGCTGCGGTGAGCTGAGATTGCACCATTGCACTCCAGCCTGGGTGACAGAATGAGACCAAAATTATATTAAATACTCAGGAATAAATTTAACAAAAATGTTCAAAACATTTACTCTGAAAATTATAAAACACTGTGGAAATAAATTAAATAGTATATTAATAAAAAAGAATACATTCCATAATTAATCAGAAGACTTAACATTAAGATGGCAACACTTCCCAAACTGATGGACTAATTCCACACAGTCCCTATCAGAATCCCAGACAACTTCTTTGTAGAAATGTACAAGTTGATTCTAAAATTCTTATGAAACTGCAAAGGACCCCAAAATAGCCAAAACAATCTTGAAAATAAGCAGACTCGAAGGTCTTGCACTTTCTGATTTCAGAACTTAGTACTAAGTAATGGTATATCAAGATAGTATAATACTGGCAACAAATAGACATATAGAGCAATGTAACAGAATTGGGAGTCCAGAAAAACCCCTGTAACATCTATGGTCAATTGGTGTTTGACAAGAGAGCCAAAACCACTCAAGGGGGGAAATAGTCTTTCAATAAATGGTGCTGGGGCAAATAAAGTTGCACTATTATCTGATGCCATATACAAAAATTAAAATGGATCAGAAATATTCCTACCTGAAAGAACTAAATCTCCTAGAAGAAAACACAGGGTATGTCTTATAACCTCGAATTTGGCAAAGGATTTTTAGACTCTGACAACAAAGGCAGGAGAAACAAAATAAAAGGTAGTAAGTGCGGCATCATCAAAATTAAAAATATTTGTTCTTTAAATGACACCATTAGGAGTGAAAAGGCAAGATCTAGATCATCAGAAACATTTGCAAATCATACAATTGATAACAGAATGTACTGAGAGTATATAAGTAACTTTTATAATGCAATAAAAGGAAGAAGAACCCAGTAAAAAATGGACAATGGATTTGAATAGGCATCTAAGTAAAATGCACAAATGGCCAATAAGCACTGGAAAAGATGTTTGAAATCATTAATCATCAGGAAAATGCAAATGGAAACCTCAATGAGCTATCACTTCATACTCAGTTGAATGACCACAAGAAAAAATCCAGATAGTAAGTGTGAGAAGAATGTGGGGAAATCAGAATCCTCATATACTGCTGGCAGAAATGTAAAATACCACTGCCACCTTGGAAAATAGTCTGGCAGTTCCTCAAATAATGACAAAGTTACTTCACTACTCAGCAATTCTACTCCTAGGAGTAGTGAAACGAAAGAAGAATGTTTACAGCAGCATTATTCACAACAGCCAAAGGGTAGAAACAACCCACATGCCTCAACTGACGAATGGATAAAAATAATCTGGTATATCTACACAGTAGAATATTACTCAGCCATAAAAAGATGGAAGTATGGATATATGATGAACTATGAACCTTGAAAGCATTATGAAAAAATAAGCCAATTGCAAACAGCCACATATTATATGATTGTGGTCATGAGAAATGCCCGGAGTAGGGAAATCTATAAAGACAAAAAGTAGATTAGTGATTGCTTAGGGCTGGGAAGGGTGTGGGGAACAAGAGGATGACAGGTAAAGAATACAGAGTTTCTTTTAGAGTTGATAAAAACATTATAAAACTGACCATGGTAATGGTGACATATACATGATAATATGCTGAAAAACACTGGATGTGTGGCCGGGCGCGGTGGCTCAAGCCTGTAATCCCAGCACTTTGGGAGGCCGAGACGGGCGGATCACCAGGTCAGGAGATGGAGACCATCCTGGCTAACACGGTGAAACGCCGTCTCTACTAAAAATACAAAAAAAAAAAAAAAATGAACCGGGCGAGGTGGCGGGCGCCTGTGGTCCCAGCTACTCGGGAGGCTGAGGCAGGAGAATGGTGTGAACCCGGGAGACGGAGCTTGCAGTGAGCCAAGATCCGGCCACTGCACTCCAGCCTGGGCGACAGAGCAAGACTCTGTCTCAAAAAAAAAAAAAAAAAACATACATTGGATGTGTATACTTTAAATGGGTGAATTGTATGTCATGTGAATTGTATCTCAACATGACTACTTAGTCACTATACTATTTAAATTATTATTTATAATTCTAAACCAAAGTATTTCCTTCTAATATAAATTCTTCACAGGACCACTGCAGTTAACAGTTTAACTTATATAGTATAAACCACATATCACATTTCTCAGTAATTTTGTACCAGCTGATGTTTCATATCTATAATGTATGTACTGTGAAATAAGAAATTATATATATAAAAAATATGTATTTGTGTGTGTATGTGTGTGTGTTTGTTTTCAGTTCCTGACACAGAGCCCCTAGAATCTTGTAATTTGATGAGTGATAAGGGTGCTACGAAAAGCTTCTGTTTAATATTTGGTCTTTGACCCCAGTTTCTAACACAGGGTTCCTAAAACCGCTGTGATTTCCTGAGTGGTTAGAGTATCTGGCACAGAGCTCCTGAATTCCTTGGAATTTTCTGGGTTATAGGAGCATCTTTTGTTTTAATAAGGTGATCCTTGGTGGGATCCTAGATGGGGCTGGTCACCAGAAAGACCAAGCCACCATTTGAAGCTTTGAAGCTTAGAATTTTCAGTTCCACCCACCCCCAGCCCCATGCTCTACTCCATTCTCCAGGGAGGCAAGAGGGCTAGAAAGGGAGTTCATAATCCATTGTGCCTATATGATAAACCTACATTGAAAAAATTCCAAAAGTACAAATGTTTTGATTTTTATTGTTACTGTTTCTATGTATTTATTATTTATTTATTTATTTATTTTTGAGATACAGTCTTGCTCTGTTGCCCAGGCTGGAGTGCAGTGGCGCCATCTTGGGTCATTGCAACCAAGATGCAATCAAGCGATTCTCCTGCCTCAGCCTCCCAAGTAGCTGGGATTACAGGCACCGGCCACCATGCCCGGATAATTTATGGTTTCTTTCTAATTTGAGGTCTCTGTCTTGAAGTGGCTATAAGTCAAGATAGCAACTGTCTCTGGGGAGCCCTCACCAGGGGAACGTTAGGCTTCGATGTGTTGGTCAGCTGAGGCACAGTGAAACAGGAGAAACGTGTTACTCACGGTTCCTGAGAGGTCAGGAGTGCTTCTGGGGGCGCTGATAGAACGTCCAGGGGCTGCAGTGAGCTCTCCCAGTGTGTGGAGAGTTGGGAGAGAGGAGGGCCTGTGGGGCCAGGCCTAAGCTCCGTGGGCGTTATCCCTTAGGCTTTCCCGCTGGGGTTGTGGATTGGGGCGTTTGAAATAAACATGTGTGAGCGGGGAGCTTATTTACATGACTCCAGTGTTGGCCGGTAGGTTCGCTGATGGTCAGCGGCTGTGGATTCCTTGGGCTGGGTCAGTGGCGTGAGGGGAGCTTATTTACATGACTCCAGTGTTGGCCGGTAGGTTTGCTGATGGTCAGCGGCTGTGGGGTTCCTTGGGCTGGGTCAGTGGCGTGAGGAACAAGTGGGTTAAGCAGCCGCAGAAGGAGCATGAGATTTTAATTCCGCCAAAGGTGACACAGTGGGCCTGGGTGTCAAACAGCTTCTGTCAGGCCTGAAAAGGGAAGTCAGATTCAATAATATTCAGCACTGATATTAAACAAATGTATGAAAATCCCTCCTTTAGTCCCTGGAATCAGCTTTTGAATGTAAGACAGTTACAGTTTGAGTGGTGGAGATACAGACGATAAGGGGAACAGGATCATTTAATAAACGATGTATGCATTTTAGTAGGAAAGTTATGTTGTTTTGTCCTACGTTGAACTGATAAAGTATATGTAAAGATTAGTGGCATTACATGAAACCAAGGGGCAGAGCTGTTTGGAAATGCAAATTGAGAGATTTGTTTGGATATGCAAATTGAGAGATTGTGACAGAAACTGGAGGGTGTGGTAGGAAACCCGTCATGGAGTGGATGGTTCTCTCTCCCAGGAGATTGGCTTAAATGAGGCAGGTGCCACCCAGGGGGAAGAAATAATCTCACTGATTTTAGTAACAGATTTTCCTTTAGGTATGGGAGTGTATGGGTGGACATGTGAGCAGACAGCAAGGAGTATACTGGGATCATTGGCTAAGCAGACAGTGAGTTCAGGAAGAAAAGCAAAAATAAGTCCTGTGTCCATTTGTTCCTTGGGAGACACAGCCCACAGGTGTTGGTGGGGCAGAGTGTTTCGTGTCAGGGTGAAATTATTTCCATGCAGGGGGAGAAGTCATCTGCAATGACAGGGTCTTTGGTTGGAGCAATGTTGTCTGAGGTTGATGTCATCATCAGGAGTGGGATTTGGGGCCAGGGAGATGTCATCTGGGATGTGGGACTAGGGTATCCTCTTAAAATGTGTACCCTCTCTTACAGTAGTTTACAATCTTACTTGGTTCACAGTCGGGTCACCAGATTGCAAACCAGTGAAAGTACTCAAATCAGCAGCAATAACGCCAGGAGTTAGTAGAATGGTGTATAGCTGCACCCAACAGGATTTTTGTTTCTGATGGAAGTTTAGGTTCAAATGGATCCCATATCAGACGAACAGCTGCCTAGTTGTGAGTCTATGGTTAATGGGTCTTGGGAGAGAATGTGCCCTTGATCTCTTCTCCAGTCCTTCTGTGATAGGGACAAGATCAAAAATGTATAATGATAGATTAAGGTCAGGGATAAGATAGAGAAGTTTAGAGGGTTATTTGTTGTATTGGAATTTGAAAAGAAGTTGTTCGAGGAGACCATTCTGTCTCTCCATGAAAGCAGTTACTGGTTCCTATCAGGGACATGGAAGGTCTATTCAGTGCCTTCCTCAAGAGCCCAGCATGGCGTGTTCTAAGAAGTGTTATGTGTGTCTTGGTTAGTACCAATAAAGCCTGTAACTCTGAAGGGAAAAAGGAGTTTCCTGGCAAAGTTTTGTATTGTGGCCTTGTTATAGGTGGAGATGTGATTTTTATTTCTATTTTGGCTGTCCATTAGGCCAGAGATGCCTAAAGTGTTTTTTTGTTGTTGTTTGTTTGTATTTTTTTTACCTTGAAGAGAACAGTTTTTAAGTAATGGCCTAATAGTTTATAATAAACATGATGATGGGGTCATTGCTTTGTCAGGGCATCCAGTGCTAAGATGACTGCCTGAAGAAGGTCCGAGTCTGTTGGTTTTTGTCCCATCATTTATCAGAGACATCCTGGCTAAGGGATGGGAAGCAGCAGCTGTCCCCTCAGCCCCACCGCATAGGATGTTCATCATTGCCATCTGCTTAGTCTACAAACTCCCACTGCTATTCACTCAGTGAATCCCAAGGGGCTTCCCAGGTGGTCAAGAGGTGTGGGGAAAGGATGGCCATATCTAACACTCTGGCATTTGACAAGGGATAGAGGACAGGGAAGAGTCTCTGTCCGCAGTTGCATATATCAGAGGGCTTAGGTTTTGCTCCACCCTCTCTTTGGGAGGCCTCTGTAGCCATGCTGAGCTTGTGCAGGGCTGTTTCCGTGAGCCAAAGGATAATGGGTAGCTGGGTGTGGAAGGTCACAGGCTCAGGATCTGTTCTGTGAGAGCCTCTATTTCCAGCCAGTCATTTGTTGTTTTAATGGTGTGTAGCATGAGGCTGAGAGAGGCAATTTCTTCCATTAGAAGCCTGGGGCAATTAATGGCCATTATAAATGGTTCCGAGACTCCCGGAGGCCTGGGAAGAGGTTGTCAAAGCCTTTGCCATAAAGGGTTTTTTTTTCTTTTGAAGGCACGAACAGAAGTGTCTGTTGATTTTAATTTATGCCACAGTATTGAGTCCGTGAATTTTTTTTGTCGGTGCATTTTAGCAGTTGTTAAAGGTGAGTTAGAATCTATGTCATAGAGGCAGAAAAGCCTATCGGTGCCCCATTTTATCTTTTTGTTATGTGAATTACTTATAGAAAATTCTATTTCCAATTGGATAAAATTATAAAAATTTGTTTAAATTTATATTTTTATATATACGAGTTATTAATTTATTATATATTTGTATTAAAATATACATATATAGGCCGGGCGCGGTGGCTCAAGCCTGTAATCCCAGCACTTTGGGAGGTCGTATTAAAATATACATATACACAATTTATGCATTGATCTTTTATTTTCCCCTCTGTGTCCAGGGATACGATCTAGCACTATCATTATATTTGCCATACTGGTATTTGTTCCATGCTTAAAGTTCATCTTCTTATTTTTTTTTTCTGACTTGTAATCACATAAAGTGGCAGTCATTTTTTGTTTGTTTGTTTTGTTTTCTGTTTTAGGTTTTTAGCCACTTGAAACCATGGTTCCTAGTTTCTGTCTCTGGCTGATAAAAGAGGGAAGAGAAAATGACCCAGCGTCTCTTAGCAACCTTCTTTCCCCAGCTATCAGCCCCTTTTCTTCTTTTTTTCCCCCCTTTTAAATAAAATCCTTATAATGGCTTATATTTGTAAGTGGCTATTTTTTTCCTTTCTCTTTGGATGTTTATCTGACAAGCTGGTGGGTCCCAGGTGGTCCCTGTTGTGATGAGTGGTCTCCATTTGTGGTTTCCATCAGCCCCATTTGTAGGCAGCCATCTCCCTCTCTAGGGTGTCTGCATTGCATGGCATAGGCTGCAAGGAGCTACAGAAGCAAGGAAAAACAGTGACATAAGGCTCGCAGAGCCCAGCAGCACCACCGCCTGTGGAAGTCCTTGGATTCCTGTGCAGGGGGGCCCACTTATTGGATGGTGTGAGTACACCATCTGCCAACCCTGGGCTCTAATACATGGGAGTCTCCCAGTTTCCGTGTCTAGGTTTTGCTAAGCACTGGTTGTCTGTGCCCAGTATCCTCAGCACCAAGGTAGGGGTTGCCCATTTCTTCTCCTAGAACTTTGTGACACAAATTGCGACCTTTGAATAGTTTAGCCACCTTGATTCTGACCAGTAGTTCCCATTTAGGGGAATGACAGCAACTGTGGTTGCCCCTCCTGCAGTGCTAGGGCTGGCCGTTTGTAGATCTTGGAAAGGACTCCGTTTTTTAAGAGCCACAGTTTAGAGTAGGTAGCCTTGGTCATGCTGGACAGATGCAACAAGGGGTGGTGCACAGCAGCATGGATGCGAGTCAGCAAGCAGCAGAACCATCTGGATGGTGTTACACAGACAGGAGAGCCAGCTGGGGAACCACGTGCAGCTGACCAGCATTCTGTTTCCTTTCTCGTGGTCCTGGTCCTGACCATGTCCCCTGTCCACTGCACCCATTGTTACGATTTTTATTGTTACGGTTTCTTTCCAACTTGACCTTGACGTTTCTTTGTTGAGAGTAGTAATAAGCCAAGATGGTTACCTCTAGGGAAGTCCTGACAAGGCACAGAGGTGGAGTTCAGTTTGGGTGTGTGGGTCAGATGAGACATAATGAGGAAGGGAAACCAAAAGCCATGAAATAGAGTAATTTATTACTTATAGATCCCAGAGAGGTAAGGGGTGACCACAGGGCTGCAGGGAACTCAGCCAGTGTGGGGAGAGCAAGAGACACAAAGAGCAAATGACCTGTGAGCCAAAGTCTTTCTTGGGATCCATGGCATTGCCGAGCAGGTTTCCTGTGGGGAGTCCCAACTGGTGGGTTTAGAGCAGGAAGTCATGTTGTGACTGACAGGGGATTACTGTGGCCAACCGTGCAGTCCTTATGGGGTGGACTGGCTCTTGATATCCACTCAGAAATGATTTTGGAAGTATCTGTCACTGACACTCATGCAGACTGGAGCTTATGTCAAAAGCCTGTGATCTCCTCCTGTAAGAACTGAGGGGATTTTGGGCCAGAAAGTTTCCACATGCTGCTACCTAGCACACACTATTTTGAAAAATAATTAGTCGCTTGCTATTGGGCATTAGTTGAGACTGCCTCAATGACTGAAGGACACAAAATAATCATGAAACCTGAGAAATCCATATTTTGGGTGATATCAGAGAAACACTCTAGTAAGGAAGGCAGCGTCCAGAAGATTTCCATGATAAAAAGGAAATGGCTCAAATAGAATTTGAGAATGAAAGGAGAATGAAAGGAGAAAACCACCGTATTCCCAAGAAGATGGCGCCATTTCCCCCAGGACCAACTTCGGAACCCTCAGAGGAGCTGCTGGAACTTCTTGCCGCATCAACAGAACCTGAAGAACAGCTTTTGATTGACTAACAAACTGTTGCTTGGTTTAAAAATGGCGGTTACATGATGAAGAGACAACATCCTGTTTGGAAAGTTGCAGCCTAAAGACCAGTGGGTGGAAAGGCTCTGATTGCAGATGAGACTAAATCAGCTCAATGGGCTGAATTGCATGCTGTTTTCCTAGGAGTGATGGAAGACGTCAACAATGGTACAAGTTCCTATGTTTGGGTTTTTACAGACTCGTGGGCAGAGCCCAAATCCTGATCATACGGTCAGGTAGCTGGGTGGTGGAGAATTGGACTATTAAAGGGATGCCTGTATGGGCCACGGCCCTGTTAAAGTCTATCTGTGAATTTAAGGGGGCATTACAGTAAGACTTGTTAATGCCCATTAAGAGAACTCCTTTCCAGGTTTGGTGAGTGATTGGAACCACCAAGTGGACCTTTTGACGTGCTCCCCTGAGGTCCATGAAATGAGTGAACATGGGGGTGGGGGATGCTGCAGCAATGCAGAGATGGCTGAATCTAGACATGTTACTCTTATACATGCTGAGGCACAAAATGACAGCAAGAACTATTCTGTGTGCCACCAAGAGAAACAGACACCAAAGATAGCTATGGGGAAGGTCACCCAGGGAGAAGCACATGGCTGGCAAGTGGATTACATTGGACCAATGACAATAGTTCTGGGGGCTGTAAATTTGTCCTGACAGGAATAGATTTTTACCCTGCTGTGTTTTGCATACCTGGTTGTAGATGCAAAAGCTCAAAATATTACGAAAGGATCAGAACAGCAGCTACTGTACCAATTTGGGACTTCAAGTTACATGTTGTCAAATCGAACCCATAGTATGCAACAAGGGGCAGAGACACCACATCAAATGAACACATCATGTTGCATATCATCCTAGGAGTAATGGTTTAATAGAAAATTGGAACAGGCAGTCAAAATAGTTGCTGTTTAAAACGAGGAGATAAAAGCATACAGAGCTGGTTGGCTGGGCACGGTGGCTCATGCCTGTAATCCCAGCACTTTGGTAGGCCAAGGCGGGCGGATCATGAGGTCAGGAGATTGAGACCATCCTGGCTAACATGGGTTTCACCTGTCTCTACTGAAAATACAAAAGCAAAAAATTAGCTGGGTGTGGTGGCACGCGCCTGTAGTCTCAGCTACTCGGAAGGCTGAGATGGGAGAAAGGCGTGAACCTGGGAGGTGGAGCTTGCAGTGAGTTGAAATTGGGCCACTGCATTCCAGCCTGGGTGACAGAGTGAGACTCTGTCTCAAAAAAAAAAAAAAGGCATATGGAGCTGGCTGACCTGCTTCACAAGTGTGTGCTCACACTCAACATGAGGGGTGCCAAGGGAGGGTGTCCACTGGATAGACAGGCTAAACCATTCATACGGGGTCCACCCTCATAACTCAAACAGCTCCCACTACACTCACCTCCAACATTGGAGGTCCCATTGTGACATGAGATTTGGAAGGGACACACATCCAAACCATATCATTCCACCCCTGGCCCTCCAAATCTCATGTTTTTCTCACATTGCAAAATGCAATTTTGCCTTGCCAGTACTCAAAGTCTTAACTCCTCTCAGCATCACCTCGAAAGTCCAAAATCTCATCTGAGACTCAAGGTACATTCTCTATGAGCCTGTAAGATCAAAAACAAGTTATTTACTTAGAAGATATGATGGTGGTACAGGCATTAGGTAGATATCCCCATTCCAAAGGGGATAAATCAGGCAAAAGAAAGGGGCAACAGGACCATACAAAACCCCACGGAGCAGACATTACATCTTAAAGCTCCAAAATCATTTCCTTTGACTCAGTGTCCCACATCCAGGGTACACTGATGCAAGGGGTAGGTCCCCAGTGCCCTGTGGCTTAGCAGGGGGAAGCCCCTGTGGCCACTCTCATGGGTTGGAGTTCAGTTCCAGGTGCAGGATGCAAGCTGCTGATGGATCTACCATTCTGTGGTCTGAAGGGCAGTGGCTACCTTCCCATAGCTCCATTAGGCAGTACCCTGGTGGGAACTGGGCATGCGTATTCCAACCCCATGTTTGTCCCCGGCATTGCGGCAGTAGAGTTTCTCTGTGAGGGTTCGGCCCCTGTGGCAGCCTTCTGCCTGAGCACAGTGCTTTTCCATACATTCTCTGAAATCCAGATGGAAGCTGTCAAGCCTCCTTCACTCTTGTCTTCTGAACACCTGCAGGCTTAGCACCACGTGGAAGCTTCTGAGGCCTGTGGCAGCTTGTGCTCTCCAAAGAAGCAGCCCAGGGTGGACCTGGGGCCCTTTGAGCCACAGCAGGAACTGGAGCAGCTGGGATATGAACAGCAGTGTCCCAAGGCTGAGCCGGGCAAAGCCTGGGCCTGGTGCCTGAAACAATTCTTTTCTCCTAGACCTCTGGGACTATAATGTGAGGTGCTGTCTTCAAACCCTCCCAAATGCCCTTGCAACCTTTATCCCACTGTCTTGACTATTCTGGCACTTGGCTCCCTTGTGATCATGCAAATCTCTCTAGTAAGTGGTTGCTCCAGAACTCTTTCCTGAAAATGCTTTTCTCTCCTGAAAATGCTTTTTCCTTCTCTACCACATGGCCAGGCTGCAAATTTTCCAGATTGTTATGCTGAGCTTCCCTTTCAAATAAAGTTTCAAATTCTTTTGCTTCCACATCTGATCATAGGCTGTTACTAGCAGCCATGACACCTCATGAATGCTTTGCTGCTTAGAAATTTCTTCCACCAGATGGCCGGGTGCAGTGGCTCACGCCTGTAATCCCAGCACTTTGGGAGGCTGAGGCGGGAGGATCACGAGGTCAGGAGATTGAGACCATCCTGGCTAGCATGGTGAAACCCCGTCTCTACTAAAAGTACAAAAAATTAGCCAGATGTGGTGGCAGGTGCCTGTAGTCCCAGCTACTCGGGAGGCTGAAGCAGGAGAATGGTGTGAACCCGGGAGGCGGAGCTTGCAGTGAGCCGAGATCACGCCACTGCACTCCAGCCTGAGCAATAGTGCAAGACTCCATCTCAAAAAAGAAAAAAAAGAAAAGAAATTTCTTCCACCAGATATACTAGGTCATCACTTTTTTTTTTTTTTGGCGGGGGGATGAAGTCTTGCTCTGTCGCCCAGGCTGGAGTGGGTCATCACTCTTAAGTTCAGCCTTCCACAAAGCCCTAGGACATGGACACTATGCAGCCAAGCTCTTTGCTTAAAGCACACTACTCTGGCTCCCAATAAGTTCCTCATTTATATCTGAGACCTCATCAACCTGGTCTTCATTGTCTGTATTTCTTTCAGCATTTTGACCACAGCCGTCAAACCCATTTCTAAGAATTTCCAAATACTCTCTCCTGTTCTTATCTTCTTCTGAGCTCTCTAAACTCTTCCAACCTCTGCCCCATTACCTAGTTCTCCAGACAGTTACGTATCTTCAGGTATCTTTACAGCAATGTTTCACTCCTTTACCACTCTACTCCTCAGAACCGATTTTCTAGGTTAGTCTATTTGCATTGCTGTTTTAGCCAAGTGCCCCCATTTTTCTAAGCAATAGTTTAGTTATTTTTTCTCTAACTCCTTCTCTCTTTTCTCCTTTTTCCCACTTCCTACTTAGCCTTTTAGAAATGCAAATACAGCTGTTTATTTCTCTTCACCAGACACTCCCTACAGGGCACATTCACCTAACTATGTGCTTAGGAGATCCTGAAAGGAACTCTCACCCACCAGGAGGTTGCCTTGAGGGATAAGAGTTTATTTAAAACCCAGAGTATGCCTACCCACGAGGACAGCAGCAGTCACTCACTAGCCTGACAACTCAGGAGATAAAGCATCAAGTTAACACACTGACCTTCCATCTGTTCACTTCCCCACCCCACATGCCATTAATGTTAGGCTCCCTTTATTTTTTTTTTATTTTTTATTTTATTTATTAATTAATTAATTAATTAATTTATTTATTTTGAGATGGAGTCTTGCTCTGTCACCCAGGCTGGAGTGCGGTGGTGTGATCTCGGCTCACTGCAAGCTCAGCCTCCCAGGTTCATGCCATTCTCCTGCCTCAGCCTCCCGTGTAGCTGGGACTACAGGTGCCCGCCACCGCACCCGGCTAATTTTTTGTATTTTTAGTAGAGATGGGGTTTCACCGCCTTAGCCAGGATGGTCTCGATCTCCTGACCTCGTGATCTGCCCGTCTCAGCCTCCCAAAGTGCTGGGATTTCAGGCGTGAGCCACCACGCCCGGCCAGGCTCCCTTTAAAAGTGCTCACTTTATGCTCCAAAAGTGAGGTGGTACCCTTGTATTAGTCTGTTCTTGCATTGGTAGAAATAACCTGAGACTGGGCAATTTATAAAGAAAACGGGTTTGATTGGCTCACAGTTCTGCAGGCTTTACAGGAAGCATGATGCTGGCATCTGCTCAGCCTTCTGGGGAGGCCTCAGGAAATACAATCCTGGTAGAAGGTGAAGTAGGCATGTCACATGGCCAGAGCGGGAGCAAGGTGGCAGGGGAGGAAGGTGCCAAACTTTTAAACAACCAGATCTTGTGAGATCTAACTCATAATCACAACAACAGCACCAAGGGGGATGAGGCTAAACCATTAATGAGAAAGCAACTACTATGACCTAATCACCTCCCACAAGGCTGTCCTCCAACACTGGGGATTATGTCTGCCGCTCGATTTTACAGGCTGATCTTTATTAGAAAGGAAAATAATTTGAAGCCGGTTTTCATTAAAAAGAAAAGCCTTACCAAGGACTCCTCCCATACCTTTACTATCTGCCTAAGTAATTTATTCTTAACTATATCAATGTCTGCTGCCTTCAACACTTTGCCGGTACAAAGAAAGTGACCTCCAAAAAACTGGCAAACTTTGGAACTGGGTAAGTTGGGCAGAATGCCCCCGACCACTCTCTGAGGTGTTGCTGAGGCCCTGCTGTACTTAAGACTTGGCTGCTGGTGACATCATTTGAACGTTTGTATTTGTCTGCCTGTGCAGCACCATAGGAGCTTTGCTCAGCTTGGACTCAGCTGTCTATGGAGCCATTTGGACCTAGGGAGTGGGATCTAGGACCTCACCCAACCCCCTTGACTGCGGACTCGTTTGGAAGCAGGCTGTTTGTTTGCATGTGTCGATATATTACTTTGTGTGTGTGCCTTGATTCCTCCTGTACTCTCCACCTCCAGTTTCACCCTCCTGATTATCTGGGAGAGCTGCCCACCTGGGGTACTGAGACTTCCTGATGGAAGGTAAATGAGAATGGTGGGGGCAGTCACCCCACGCTGTCTAGTGGCTGGAAGGCTCCAGAAATTCCTATCAGTTGCTTTAATATTTTTGTTACCCTCTTTTCTTTCTCACACTCTAATAAGAAGCTGGTTCTTATGCAGAGGGTGGCCAGGCTACACCTTTCTCTGTTTTCTTTTCTGCTTTAAATCGCTGTTACTTTTCTACTGGTGCGATGATAAAACCACTGTTTGGATCCAACCTTTTTTTTTCTGTTTTTATTGTTGTTGTTGTTGTTGTTTGTTGGTTTGTTTGGAAACTGGTGAGTTTGTATTGATATCTTATGGCTAGAATTCTGAAATAAAAGCTATAGGAAAGTTAAGGAGTATTCATAAATTAAGTGAATAAGCCCCAATGCTTTACAAGTTCATGTGACTTAAGTAAAATCTTTAATAAATAAGCTGACTTTAAAATTATTGGTAAAATAATATGATAAATGTCTTGAGAATTGCCGACATACAAAATACAAACCCAGCCCCAAACAGAAATATCTTTCTATAATTTTTATAAATAAGACATTTGATATTATTTAATGAAAATAGCCAAATCTGAGTTAACAACAAAATGCTCATATATTTAACTTTACAATTCTTACTTAGATAAACACCTGATGTTCACAAGTTTTAAAAATGGTTACCATGGAAATAACTTTAAATAATGACTGACCTTGTGTAAAATATCAGTTTTCAGAAGTAATCTAAATAAATGGTTAAAAATGGGAAAATTGGGTTTATATAAATGAGACAAATGCTTGTCAGTAAACTTTTTGTATAATTTAAAATCTTAAACTCATTTTGAATGGTCATCGGATATCTGGGTTATTTCCAATTAAGAAAGAGTTACTATATGGGAAACGTGTTCCAAAATTGTGGAATGGTTTTCATCTGTAAAATGCTAATATCTGATAAGCAGTTTAGGATTTCTTGCTTCCTAGGTTGGTATAAAATGTTCCAAAGAAGATGTCTTCTTATTGAGAAAAAGAATATTGTCTAATTTGAAAGTTATCTAAAAGTTAATTCAGATTATGGACTTGAAAACATTATTGCCTCCATGTAACTGTCTATGTTGCTTTTAAAGTTCTTGTGCTGTTAAATTATAAGGCTTTGACTCTTGAGTCTGAAAAGAGTACATGATAATGTTATGTCTAGCCTTAATTCTCTTGAGTAGTTAAAATCCTTTGCAAGCTCAAAAATGGCTGCTTTAGACGCCATCTGGAAAAGCACTAGCTGTTGCCTTGTGCTAGAGCTCAGAAGCTGAGGCTTTCCTCTTCCACGTGGGAATTGTAGGTTCAATTCCTAGATTTGATAATGAGTCATTTCTGTGTTGATAGTTGTGAAACTTTTGCCATTTGTTGATTATTTTTCCCTCCAGGGACAACTTGTGATTTTATGTCTTGAATTTTCTTTTATCTGAGATACCCTAGGGGCAATTCTGGATCTTGTGAAAATTGTTTGCCATCTCTTTGGAGACACCTCATGCATCCGTGGTTAAGTCATAACTTTAGTGAAGGCCTATTGGGTTCTCTTGGGAGCACACCTTTTGGGGAAAAAAAAGAGCTTAAAAATCAGAAGTATCAGCTATTTGTCCCAGTTAGAGTCTGCTAATAAGAGGTTTTAAAAGATTTTCTTTAAAAAGCTCTCTGGTTAAAAGTCAGCTTCACTAGGACAGGCGTGTGGCTCACGCCTGTAATCCCAGCACTACGGGAGGCCAAGGTGGGTGGATCACGAGGTCAAGAGATCGAGAGTGACCTGGCCAACATGGTGAAACCCCATCTCCACTAAAAACACAAAAATTACCCAGGCGTGGTGGTGCGTGCCTGTAGTCTCAGCTACTTGGGAGGCTGAGGCGGGAGAATTACTTGAACCTGGGAGGTGGTGGCTGCAGTGAGCCGAGATTGCGCCACTGCACTCCAGCCTGGCGACAGAGCGAGACTCCATCTCAAAAAAAAAAAAAAAAAAAAAAGTCNTCTCTTGGGAGCACACCTTTTGGGGAAAAAAAAGAGCTTAAAAATCAGAAGTATCAGCTATTTGTCCCAGTTAGAGTCTGCTAATAAGAGGTTTTAAAAGATTTTCTTTAAAAAGCTCTCTGGTTAAAAGTCAGCTTCACTAGGACAGGCGTGTGGCTCACGCCTGTAATCCCAGCACTACGGGAGGCCAAGGTGGGTGGATCACGAGGTCAAGAGATCGAGAGTGACCTGGCCAACATGGTGAAACCCCATCTCCACTAAAAACACAAAAATTACCCAGGCGTGGTGGTGCGTGCCTGTAGTCTCAGCTACTTGGGAGGCTGAGGCGGGAGAATTACTTGAACCTGGGAGGTGGTGGCTGCAGTGAGCCGAGATTGCGCCACTGCACTCCAGCCTGGCGACAGAGCGAGACTCCATCTCAAAAAAAAAAAAAAAAAAAAAGTCAGCTTACCTAAAAGTTGATAGCCAGGTCTCTTTCTGTATATATAAATTCAAAAGGCCTTTATGCTTTTCCTCTTCTTGGATCTCTCTCTCTCTCTCTCTTTTTTTTTCTTTTCTTTTCTTCTTCTCAGCCAATTGAATTCCATTTGTTTTCTTGCCACCTTTGATGCCCACATTAGAGGACCTAAGGTCATTTCTGACAGTCTGGGACTCCTTGCTTGAGATAAACAGAGCAGGTGCCACAGACTCTATTTTGGGAGAAACCTTTATTTTCTTCTTGGAATCCCAGGAATTATAAGTGGACAGACCCCTCTCAAAATCTAAGGCTCTTGTTTTATTTTGCATGTGTTACCTGAGTTTTTTGTCTTTGGGTGGACAACAGAAATTACTTTGCATTATGAGAGGAGTTTTAGCCTTGGTGTGTAATTGTGAGGTAGGGGATATATTTTTAGGGAAGACCAATGGCAGTTGCTTATAGTGAACGGTCATTCCTGTAGGCTGATATTCCTTTCTTCTCATGGTTAAATAAAAAATAATGCTGTAGGGCAACTAAACGGTATGGAATGGGGGATGAGCTGATTACAGAATGGGCTGATTGGCCTGGCTTTGCCCACCAGCCTTGGGGGAATGTTCTTGAAGTGAAATGCATGGTAAAAGCACTGCACTTGGTTCTGTGGTATTTCGCTCTTTTTTGAGACTCAGGATTCGGTATAAAAATGGGGTCTTTAATTTTTTTTTAATCTGTTCTGCTTTCTAGCAGTGCCTCCTTCTCAGGTATGGTAAATATTAGGTCCTAGAAACTGCATGCTTTCTCAGTTCCTCAAAGGGCTCCACTGTGAAACCAGCAATCCAATTAAGAAACTTAAAAACCAGCAAATGAAAAATTGTGCAACTACTGATTTTCTTCTGCCTGTCTGTGTATGTATATATTTGTGTTGTGTATGTGAACTTGTATATGTAAGAGCGCCAATTATTTGGTTTAAAGAAAAATAAGTGCTTAAGTGAAACATACTGGTCAGAAAAAACAGAAACTTGAATGACTTTAGGTCACATGATGCTAATAATATTTGAAAACTAAAGACAGTCCAAAAGGTTATTGGTAAATAAAATAAGCAATTCTTCAATGTTTAGATGTTTGGTTTACATTAGGCAGGTCAGATACTGTTTGCTGGATGCTTTAAGGTCATGAGCTGCTTTTCTGAGTTTTAATAATCATTTGACTTGCCTATTTTATAGCCAGTAGATTCTAAGTAAGACCTGGTGACATATGGAGTTAGCCAGGTCCCTTGGGCAGGCTGGAAAATGTCATTGTCTGTGGCTTGCTCCTTGTCCTGGGCTCTGCCATCTGATACGTGGTTAAAATTGCTACTTACCAGATTTTTCACTAGAACTAAAAGTTGCTAAGAGTTAACATTTTAATATGTACTTGAGACTACTGAAGAAATAGTTTTGCAGGCAAGGTGTATAAGGAACGTCGAATGTGTTTTTGGTAAAAGATTTTAAGAAGGTATGGAAATATGATTTTGTTAAAGGGGATATAATTTTGTCTGGTTCAGAGGTTTTTAAGGACGTCCTAACCTAAAATAGTAATAGGACTAAACCGAAGGTTTAAACAAGTTGTAAACAATTTTTTAAATTTTGATCTTGTAAAGGAAGTTCTGTAGATAAGAGGAAGTTGGCTGTGATTTGAAGGGGATTCATTCATTCTTCTGGAAATTATACATTAGAATAAAAGCACACTGATGCAGGGCCAGAATCTAGGCCCATGTGTCTGAACAGCACGGGTTTTTTTTATAGAGTTGATCTGATGCTTAACAAAAAAATTTAAGGCTTATTGAAATCTTACATTATAGTCAAACTAAGATTAAATAGATTTGTCTATAAGGTTTTATTAAGAATTGGGTTTAATTAATGGTACACTATTGCAAAGGTAAAATCTGGCTTCCTCTTTTGGACAGGATTTTCATTTTCATCTGATATTAATGGATAATGAAAGAGTTTTGTTTGCTGTTTGAATAAATGACAGAAGAAAAAAAGGGAAGGCAAAAAAAGACAGATTCAGTTGGCCTTATAGAGTTTATATTGGGTTTTGTTTGGAAAGGTGATTCTACCCTCTATCAATGGCTAAATATTTTCCCTCTAATTTATAAGGACCTGGGTTTCTAATTTATAATATTAAGTGTTTAAATCTTTGATATTTGAAAAACTTTCCAAAGTTAAGTTCTAAATTAAGCCTTTTTTGATCTGGTTAACCCTATTAGATATTAGGTTTTCTCAAGTCCAGAAGAGACATATTGGGCTTATTTGGTATATTAAAATCATAAAGTAAACATTATCAAATATAAAATATTATTTAACTTTCTTTAGGATATATTCATGTAAGGATGTTATTAGTATGTGTTCCAAAATAATATAAGATTCATGTAACTCTGATGCGTCTCAGTATATGTTATCAGTAATAATTATGATAGCTCTATTAAACTATGTGTGCCACAGAGACGACCAGATGCTAACTGTGCTGCTCTGAGATTTTATCGTCCTAACAGTTATTTTCCTTTGATTATTTTCAAAGGCAGTTTTATAATACAGACATATGACTCTGACAGGCACTCTTGAATGCAAGTTTCTGATAACTTTGGAGACTGTGACATTAAAATAGAAGAAATAAACTTCCAAGACTCCCATAGAGAGCCAATGTGTTCAGGAATATCACACAGAACAGGAGTTAATTACATAGACTCAACTAATAGAGGAGTGAAATAATCTTTTACTACTTTTTGTTTAAAACGTTTGGTGATTCTTTTTGTTTTGCTTTTCACTGTCTAAAAATCTTTCTCTTCTTTTTTTTTTTTTTTTTTTTTTTTTTTTTGAGACGGAGTCTGGCTCTATCACCCAGGCTGGAGTGCAGTGGCGCGATCTGGGCTCACTACAAGCTCCGCCTCCCAGGTTCATGCCATTCTGCTGCCTCAGCCTCCCGAGTAGCTGGGACTACAGGCACCCACCACCTCGCCCGGCTAAATTTTTTTGTATTTTTAGTAGAGACGGGGTTTCACCGTGTTAGCCAGATGGTCTCCATCTCCTGACCTCCTGATCCGCCTACCTTGGCCTCCCAAAGTGCTGGGATGACAGGCGTGAGCCACCGCGCCCGGCCACCTTTCTCTTCTGTTAAGCTATTTGCAGCTTTTAACGATTGGGTAAAATACGCTTCTGTTAAGAAAGCTTGAAGGACATTTCTTTCTCTCTACCTGATTTCCCCAGAATTTAAGGACTACTTATAAGCATATTTAATTTATGGCAGTATAGTTATTTGCATAATCCAGTAAGAATCTGTTTTCTTTTGTAGCAGGACACAATTGGAGAAACTGGTTATTTACCAAGGCTTTGACTGGGATGGCACACTTTCAGATACAAACAGACTCCTTTAAAGAGCAAAGTTGACTTATAAAGCCAATAAAAGCTTCTTGGGAAATTTGGCCTCATACTTTGTCTAGGCAGTCCCTGCACAGGGTTTCTGGCTTATGGTAAGTGAAGAATGTCACTTTCTGACAGGTCAAGGAGTCCCAAATTATCTTGGGACCACAAGCAGAGGAATTCACTCAATTCATACAAATATTTGCAGGCACAGATAAAGCCATGGCTGGGCTCAATGCTTTTAAAGTCTAATTTGAGATTCCTTATGGAATAAAGTTTCAGCAAAGCCAAATTTAAAAAGAACCGATGTGGCCAATAATCATTCTTGCTGCACTATTTGCACATACTCAGGCCAAGCGTAATAAGACTAAAACTTATTTTGTCATAAATTGCTCCTACTATGATTTGTCTTTAGTATAAACTGGGACTGAAGGGAGAATTATACGTTTCAGTAAAAACTATAGTATACTTGTTGTTAGACTCCAGTCTTGTCCACTGTTTTTTTATTGTTCTATGCAATTTGGCCTGAGTCCTGAATTCTTTCTGGGATATAAGTCTCAAATTAACACTTTTAAATTTTTCTCCCTTTTTTCTGATTTTGACTAAATGAAATGACTACTACATTATTCTTTGTAATACAGGCAAGAAAAACATGTCAGACTGCCACTACCTTCCTCCTCTGTAACTAAAGATGCTTTGAGTCTAACATCTGGATAAATTGTGCCTAACATTACACTTTGTTTTTCTTCTGTTTCCACAGAAATGTCTCTTATTAAAAATCTGTTTGCCTTTATTATATACAGAGGCCTCACCCATCTGCAATATCACTTCCTAGATGAGATGCAACTATTTAACAAAACTAATCTATTCTCAAGAACTAGACAGGATTATGACTGCTTTCATAAGTATTCACAGTTCTTCCTGTAACCTGTTGAATAGACACGTAGCCAACCTTTCATCACAACCAGTTACTATTAGAAATGGGGGGCATGCATTATAATTAAAACTAACATCTGTGTATACATCCCAGACGATTTGGAAAATGTCTCAGATAGCCCTGCAAGATATGCACCAATAAAAGAAAGCTATGCCTTATCCCACATTGTCACTGGACCAATGGTTAGCGTCCTGGTCAGGTCAGGACAAGGTGGAAAAAGCCGCTTGTAACCTTGGCCCTGGTTGCAGAAGTGGACATTTCCCTGTGTTGTGAAGTGTTCTGCTGTTGCGCCCTCTGTAGTGAGAATACAAGACAGCCTTTCCCAGAGACTTTCTAGAGCTTGCACCGTAATGGTCCAAACATATCGTCTGTAAGTGCAGGTATTGTGAATATTTCCACCTCCAAAGAGGGCAGTTTCATCCTGACACCCAATGCGTATACCCTCTTTCAGCAGGAAGCAGCCAGAACGCATATGCCACAAAAGTCCTGCAGAAATAAAATGGAACTTGGCAGTAGGGAATTGTAACCAAGTGCCCCCAGTTTTCAAAGAGAGAGTTTAATTATTTTGTTTATCTCTCTCATTTTCTCTTCCCTCATTTTCCCCAATTTCTATTTAGCCCTTTAGGATTACAGATATAGCCTTTTACCTGCCCTTCACCAGACACTCCCTACAGAACAAGTTCATCTAACTCCATGCTTAGGAGATCCCGAAAGGAATTCTAACCCACCAGCAGGTTGCCTCGAGAGATAACAGTCAATTTACAACCAGTAGTATGCCTGCCCATGAAGATGCCAGCAGTCACCAGCTTGACCTCCCTGTAGATAAGACACTAAGCTAACATGCAGACCCCTCACCTGCTTGCTTGCCCACCACCCACATGCTGTTCATGTTAGGTACGCTTTAAATGTGCTCAAATTCTTCTCCAAAAGTGAAGTGATACCCTGAAAGCAGGAAGCTGGCAATTTTTCCCCTAAGCTAGCTTTGAAATACAAAGTCACTTTCTTTATACCAAACCTCACTCTTAGTAGTTGGACTCTGCAAGTGGTGAGTGACTGAACCAGCATTTTGATTACACTATAAATTATGCTGCTATAAAGACACATGCACACGTATGTTTATTGCAGCACTATTCACAATAGCAAAGACTTGGAATCAACCCAAATGTCCATCAGTGACAGATTGGATTAAGAAAATGTGGCACATATACACCATGGAATACTATGCAGCCATAAAAAAGGATGAGTTTGCGTCCTTTGTAGGGACATGGATGCAGCTGGAAACCATCATTCTTAGCAAACTATCACAAGAACAGAAAACCAAACACCGCATGTTCTCACTCATAGGTGGGAACTGAACAATGAGATCACTTGGACTCAGGAAGGGGAACATCACACACCGGGGCCTATCATGGGGAGGGGGGAGGGGGGAGGGATTGCATTGGGAGTTATACCTGATGTAAATGACGAGTTGATGGGTGCAGTAGACCAACATGGCACAAGTATACATATGTAACAAACCTGCACGTTATGCACATGTACCCTACAACTTAAAGTATAATAATAATAAATAAATTAAAAAAAAAAAAAAGAAATACTTGAGGCTGAGTAATTTACAAAGAAAAGGAGGTTTATTTTTTCTTGTAGTTCTGCAGGCTGTACAGGAAACGTGGTGCTGGCATCTGCTTCAGGTGAGGGCCTTAGGAAGCTTACAGTCATGACAGAAGGTGAGGGGGAGCCAGCATGTCACACAGTGAGAGAAGCAGCAAGAGAGAGAAGAGGAACTCCCAGGCTCCTTTAAACAACCAGATCTTGTGTGAACTAACTGAGCAGGAACTCACTAATCATCAAGAGTATGATGCCGAACCATTCATAAGGGATCCAGTCCCATGACCCACACCCCTGCCACTAGGCCCACCTTGAACATGGGTGCTCACATTTCAGCATGATATCTGGAGAGGACACAAATCCAAACCATATCAAGAGGTTGGGGAACGATTCTAATACAGCTATACAATTCTTCCCCGTATCTCCTCATTGTCTTTTTTCCTACCTGATGAAGTGATTCCAAGACCAGGGGGCTGGACTGTGCCCTTCACTTCATCTGGCACCGTTGGGGTTGACAGTGAATGCTACCATGTTTCCTCGTGGTTAGAATAGCTCTGTATTTTTATCTCTATGTAACCTCAGCCTGTATCAGTGGGACTGAGCTGAGAGGAAGGCACTTGATAGAAGAGTATTGCCAGCAGTACTATAGATCAAGATGGGTTGAGCATGGCATCCCTCCCAAAGGTGGAGAGTTTGAGTAAAAATAAATGTCAAAGGGAGAGAAGGAGAAATAATAGCTGAGGATAAAAGAATAAATAAGTGGATTATGCAATGAGAGAAGCCTAATGTTGTATTAATACCTCAAAAGAGGCTCAGAGCAAGAGAATGATATTATCTCTTAGCACAATTATACCAGATGCCCAGAAGGGTGAAGCAATGTGTTTTCCAAGACCACCCCTGCTTATGAAAACTGACAAAGTTGAATGGCAGCCTGCAAACTTGAGTGGGTTTCCCTCTAGGAAACATTCTGGTCACACTGTATGATGAACTGGACTGACTGTTAATGACTAATTGGGCTTGAAATTGAGTTAATAATTGATCATGCCTATGTGATGACCCATCCAGCAAAAAAAAAAAAAAAAGAAAAAAAGAAAGAAAGAAAAATAAGTAATAAGCTGGCAATAATAAGTAAACTGTTTTCCTGGCTTCTGTGAGTTTGCTAGAGAATTTCTTGGTATATGGGGAAAGATCCCCACATATCTGATATCAGAAGTGACCTGTGTTGAGGATATAGTAGTAGAAAACAGTTTTTTTTTTGTTTGTTTTTGTTGTTGTTGTTGTTGTTTTTGAGACAGAATCTCTCTCTGTCGCCCAGGCTGGAGTGCAGTGGCGCGATCTCAGCTCATGGCAAGTTCCGCCTTCCGGGTTCACACCATTCTCCTGCCTCAGCATCCTGAGTAGCTGGGACTACAGGCGCCGCCACCACGCCTGGCTAATTTTTTGTATTTTTAGTAGAGACAGGGTTTTACTGTATTTCCCAGGATTGTCTCAGTCTCCTGACCTCATGATCTGCCTGCCTGGCCTCCCAAAGTGCTGGGATTACAGGCTTGAGCCACCACACCCAGGCAGAAAACAATTTTTTTAAAAAAAGATTGTAAAATTCAAATAGAAGAAACTTGCTTATTATTCATTTCCTGTCAATAATGTCAAAATTGATAACTGGTTTTGTAAAAATCTATGAAACTTATTAGAAAGGATAAAGAATAAAAACTACAGTAACCACAGATATAAAAATGTAATATTAATTCATATTCAACATCACATTTGCCTAAGTACACTAATAAATGCAATTTCAGACCTAAGAGCTAAAATACAGCTTTAACACCTAAAAGCTTATATTCCAGAAGGCCTTGCTTGCTATCTTGCAGTCCCTATGTAGCTTCTCAATCTCTCAATTACTTTTTTGCAACAGATGAAAGATTGGTAGAAGGCTATGGCCTCTAGAAGCTATAGTTGATGTGGGCCTGAAATACCTTAAAGGAGATACTTTGTTTAATCTTGGACGACTGAAGTCAGGTGTTTATCTTGCATCATAGTTCAGCCATATTCTGTAGTTCAAGCTATGTGTCTAAAAGACGTCATTCATTTTTGATATCTGACTTCTGACAGCTTTCAAGTTCCATAGCTCACGCTTCCTTTTGTGCCTCACATGTAGGCAATATGATGAGAAAATTTGGATACTCCTTCCTTTGGTACAGGTGGAGGAAATTAAAACCATGCATTGGAATCCTCATCCCAGCCACACTCCTTACTACCTTCAAACTACAAGTCCATTTTCTTTTTCCATTCTCTTAAGCCATTTTTGGACCTGCTTTGGAGCTGCCTTGCTTTCCCCAGAAATCTTCATTATGTGAGCCATAAACATATTTATACCCTCTTGAGTTGTGTGTGTCTTGTCAATTTGGATATCCAAACCAAATTTTGGGTGAGAGGTTCATCCTGTGTCATCGAGTTAGCTAGGACAGAATATCTGTTATATAGTGGGGTTTTCATTTGTTTGCCTGTTTTTAATCTTTACTCAATTTTGAGGTTCTTTCTAGAGGCTGGTCAGTTCCTCTTCTTAAACAGTTCCGTAAATCCATACCCCAACCACTTTCCTTATTAGAATCTCACACTCGGGACGATCATGCATCAGCCTTAATTGCACCAGACTCAAGTACCAGACATCCACGGGCACCTCCTATACCCTGGGGCCTAAAAGGGTATTCAAATTAGACAATCCATAAGGAGTTCACAAAACCTAGCTAACCCCACCCTACTTGCCATATAAGATTCCCCCTACAGTTCCAGGTTGCTGATACCTTACTCTGTCTTCTGATGCAATCCCCTGTTTCACTCTACCTGGCAATCTCCTCTCCTTTGGAGCTGTATATAACAAAAACTTCTAATTTTCTTCTATTTGAGTGTCATTGTGTTGCGTCCTGCCATCAAAACAACGATTTAATCTTAAAAAGCAGTTGGCATCTCAAACAGGATGGCTAGGCCATGACCACGGAATCTTGCATGGCTGTGGGGAGGGACTTCACTTGGCTTGTCAATCAATTCCAGCCCACCGTCAAAGAGGCTTGGTACAGAACTTCCACCTATGGCAATCTTGTGCTTTAGCCTTGTTGCTTATTTCTGTGCTTTCTGGTGTTTGCCACATTGTTTTTTGCCCAAGTTTTCTAGTTGTTGCAATATTAATGATGAACTTTACTAATTGGCTAAACTTTGGGAGCTAGATACTGGCTCAGTTGGCCACCTGCTGAATGACAGGTCACTGAAGCCACAGTTTCCATGGCTGGGCATTCTGGTATGTTTCTGGTCACAGCCTGTGTTTGGCAAAGACCTATTTCAGGGGTCAGTATTTCTTAGTTATTTGTATGGATTAAATGTGTCCTCTAAGAAAGAATGTGAGGGAAACTTAATTCCAAATGCAAAAGTTTTGGGAGGTGAGGCTTAATGGGAAGTATTTAGGTCATGAGGGTTCCACTCTTATGAATGGGTTAATGTGGATTATAAAAGAGCTTGAGGCTCTTTTTGAGAGAGATCATCTCTCTCACCATGTGAGAGATATTATGGTACAGCCAGAAGGCCCTCACCAGATGCCAGCCCCCTGAACTTTCTGGCCTCCAGAACTATGAGTCAAATAAACTTCAATTGTTTATAAATTACTCGGTTTGTGGTATTCTGACTTAGCAGCACAAAATGGAATAAGACAAAAAATTGATGCCAATAAGTGGGGGTGTTGATGTAACAAACACCTGAAAATGTGGAAGTGACTTTGGAACTGGATAATGGGCAGAGGCTGAAAGAATTTGGAGAAATAGGCTAGAAAAAGCCTTTATCACTATGAACAGAGCATTAGGGACCCATTTTGTTGAGGGCTCAGAAAAAGAGAACTGGAGGGAAAATCTGGATTTTTTTTTTTTTTTTTTTTTTTTGAGACAGAGTCTCCCTCTGTCACCCAGGCTGGAGTGTAGTGGTACTATCTCAGCTCATGGCAACCTCTGCCTCCCAGGTTCCAGCAATTCTTCTGCCTCAGCCTCCTAAGTAGCTGGGATCACAGGCACACACCACCACAACTGGAGACTTTTTTATTAGTAGTGGAGATGGGGTTTCACCATGTTGGCCAGGCTGGTCTCAAACTCCTGACCTCAGGTGATCTGCCTGCCTTGGCCTCACAAAGTGCTGGGATTACAGGCATGGGCCACTGCGCCCGGCCAAAATCTGGAATTTCTTAGGTATCACTTAAGTGATAATAATTAGAATGCTGGTCAAAATATAAACAGTAAAAGCTATTCTGACAAAGTATTAGATGGAACTGAGGAACAAGGCATTGGAAGCTGGAGTTAAAGGCCATTCTTGTTAAATGGTTGCAAAGAACTTGTCATAATTTTGTTCATATCCTAGGACTTTCTGGAAGGCAGAACTTTGGAGAAATAGGATTTCTGGCAAGCTAGGACCTTGAGGGCTACATTTTCAAAAAGAGGCATATACAAGATCTCAGAATTGGCTACCCTGGGCTACCTCAAGACTCTGCTCCCCACATTCTGGTGCAGCACTCTTTGGTCACCCCAGCCTTGGCTCAACTGGGCTCGAGTTCTGCTCAACCTACTGCTTCCTAAAGTAGGAGCAGTAAACTCTGCAGCATGCACGTGGTGCTAATTCTAGAGGTGTGCAGCACCCAAGAGCTGTGGCTCCCTGGTGGCCTCCAGGTCCCAGCTTGCCTCTAAGATTTTTCTGAACTACCTTCAAGCTCATTTTCCAATTGCTTGATGACTAGAACCTGGCTTTCTTTTATCCATATTAATCTCTTTAGGAAATGGTCACTTTGCCACACCATTAGCATTCTCTCCTGAACATACTTCTTTATTCTTTACATGGCCAAGTGTTGTGGGAAGTCAGGGACCCCGAACGGAGGGACTGGCTGAAGCCGCAGCAGAAGAACATAAATTGTGAAGATTTCATGGACATTTATTAGTTCCCCAAATTAATACTTTAATAATTTCTTATGTCTGTCTTTACTGTAATCTCTGAACATAAATTGTGAAGATTTCATGGACACTTATCACTTCCCCAATCAATATCCTTGTGATTTCCTATGCCTGTCTTTACTTCAGTCTCTTAATCCTGTCATCTTCATAAGCTGAGGAGGATGAATGTCGCTTCAGGACCCTGTGATTGTGTCAACTGCACAAATTGTTTGTAGAGCTTGTGTGTTTGAACAATATGAAATCTGGGCATCTTAAAAAAAGAACAGGATAACAGCGATGTTCAGGGAACAAGGGAGGTAACTTTGAACTGGCTGCTGGTGAGCCGGATGGAACAGAGCTATATTTCTCCTCTTTCAAAAACAAATAGGAGAAATATCACTGAATTCTTTTTCTCACCAAGGAACATCCCTGAGAAAGAGAATGCGCCCTGAAGGTAGGCTTATAGACGGCCCCTTTAAGGCGTGCTGTCTTTTATGGTCGAAGCCAAAGGGATGAAATAAGCCCTGGTCTCCTGTAGCGCTCCCAGGCTTATTAGGACGAGGAAAATTCCCGCCTAATAAATTTTGGTCAGACAGGTTGTCTGCTCTCAAACCCTGTTTCCTGATAAGATGTTATCAACGACAATGTGTGCCCGAAACTTCATTAGCAATTTTAATTCCCCCCCCCCATCCTGTGGTCCTGTGATCTCCCCTGCCTCCACTTGCTTTGTGATATTTTATTACCTTGTGAAGTATGTGATCTCTGTGACCCACACCCTATTCGTGCACTCCCTCCCCTTTTGAAAATTGCTAATAAAAACTTGCTGGTTTTATGGCTCGGGGAACACCACGGATCCTGCCGACATGTGATGTCTCCCCCAGACACCCAGCTTTAAATTTCTCTCTCTTGTGCTCTTTCCCTTGATTTTTCAACCCAGCCGAGACACCTAGGAAATAGAAAAGAATCCGTGTTAAACATTGGGGGTGGGGTTCCCCCGATAGCCAAGCTTAGGGTTTTCATCTTTCCATTCTGATTCCCTTTTAATTATAAATTCTGTCTTTAAATAATTTCTCCCTTCTCTCATTTTACTCTAAGGGGAAAAAAAAAAACAACCATGCCACACTTTGCTTGACTGGTAGATTTCAAAGGATGCTATGGAAAACTTGGGGGCAGAAACCTTCCACTGGGGCAAAGCCACCACAGAGAGTCCCCCATTAGGGCAATGCCTTGTGTAGCCACAGGGGTGGGGCTGCCACTGAGACCCCAGGACTGTTGAACTACCAGTGTGCCAAGCCAACCTGGAAGACACACAGGAATTGAGACAGAGCAGGGATGGGGTTCGGCTTCAGTTCATCCCCGCTGGAGCATTCTTTCATGCATTCTCACTGATCACAAAACCCTCACCACCACCTCATTGATTCCATATCTGTGAATAGTCCCTTTACTTAATTCCAGGACCTGGCCTTAGGAGATCCGAAATATTGAACCAAGGTTGTTGAGTGTCCCACCTTGGGAAGGAATGGTGAACAATTGATTTACAGCCTTGCTGCTATTGACCAAACCAGCTGGTTAAGACAAGCATCGCAACCAGATATCCTGACCTGTGTACCCTACTCCTCACGTGCGGTGCCTGACCCAGCCTCCATACCCTACCCCTGATGTCAATTCCCATGCTTTGCCTACTAAAAATTCTATAGTGTCTCTTTTTGGAGGGCCAGCTAAAGGATCCTTGCACCTCCACTGTCTCCCTTGCACCGGAATACAAGCCCAGAAATGAAAACTTTGTCTGGGAAATCTGCGTGGCCCCATGTTAATTTCCATTATGTGGGTGATTCTCTGGTGACTGCAGCCAGACCATGGGATGTGGGGAGCATTTCCTCCCTGGAGAGGGAGGTTCATGAGGGAGGGTTCATGTCCAGACATGACCCCTTCGCAGCTGAGAAGTGGATGCCTGGAATGCTGGCAAAACATTTGATTCAGCGTTGTGGCAACTGGTGAGATTTTCTCCAGCTTCCTGGAGACTCCTTGCCAACCCTGCAGACAACACTTTCCCTCCCCTCCTGTCACCAATTTGTTGTGTCTTTTTCCTTCTTCTTCCAGCTTCCCTTTCTTCTTTGCTTTGCATTAACTTCGTCGGCTTGACCTGAAAAGTCCCCGTGTGGGACGGGTTGAAACAGTTGGCTCTGTCTCAATAGACATCATGCAGGAGGGATTGAAACGGCCAGTTGGTTCAGTTGAGAGGAAACTGTCTGGCACCCTGGCTTGAACTCTGCAATCTTCTTTAAGTCTTCTGAGTTCTTTTCCTCCCTTTGCCACACTTTGTGGAGAAGGGAAGTCCGTGGGCTGCTCTGTCATCTGTCTGTTCCAGCCTGTAAGCCTACTGACTCTGTGCTGTCTTTGTGAGGAGAGAACTTGACAGCATTTGACAGGGTTTGAAGTCTGCATCGCTCACGTCCTGATCTGCTTTTCCTTTTGTGTGTTGAATTTGACACCCTTTTTTTTTTCTTTTTTTTGAGAGGGAGTCTCACTCTGTCTCCCGGGCTGGAGTGCAGCGGCCGGATCTCGCTCACTGCAAGCTCCGCCTCCCGGGTTCCCGCCATTCTCCTGCCTCAGCCTCCCGAGTAGCTGGGACTACAGGCACCCGCCACCTCCTCCGGCTAGTTTTTCGTATTTTTTAGTAGAGACGGGGTTTCACCGTGTTAGCCAGGATGGTCTTGATCTCCTGACCTTGTGATCTGCCCGTCTCGGCCTCCCAAAGTGCTGGGATTACAGGCTTGAGCCACCGTGCCCGACCCCCCCTTTTTTTTTTTTTTTGTCTCCATGCAACCCATTGGACAGCATCTTGTAAAAATGAGAGACTTTTGCCTATGGTTCCTTAAAACAGAGAAAGATGATTTTCCTTTGTAACACAGCTTGGCCCCCACAGCTATGGTGCAGTGAGCAGGATCATCAAAAGCCGCTCTACTTTTCTGGAAGCTGCAGAGAAAGGGAACCTGGAATCCTGGAATGCCGGCAAAACAGTAAGAATTTCTTACCAGCCAGGCTTCTGGCCTTTCTCTGTGCAAGCCAGTTAAGTGAATAGTAAAAAACATTGTTTGTCTCCTCAGCAAGATTTTAATTAATGGTTAAAAAACAAAACAAAACCGTGAGCCAAACTGTGAGGCTGTAGCAAATCCGGTGTGCTTTGTGCTATGCGATTGTGTTTCTGTGTTGTTTTGTCATGGAAACGGGTACCACAGGATAGAACGTGGGCCTAGGACCTTGTAAGCCTGCTGTTCAAGCTGGCCCAGCAGTCTGATTGGTTTCAAACTTTGCTTCAGGTCCCAGAAACAAAAACCGGTAAGGTTTCCCTTCTGTCTTGTCTTATGTCCTTGAGAAATTGACTTTGTGACCATGTTGAGGTACTCTTTCTTGGTCTCGGCCATCTGGAGGGTGGGAATTTTCAGGTTGACATCGGACGTCCTGTCTGGAAGAACACATGATAATGTCATGGCTAGCCTTAAGAATTCTCTCAAGCAGTTAAAAATTCTTTGTAGGCTCAGAAAGGACTATTCTTACTTCTTCTGGGAAAGGTACCAGCAAGTGTTTCCTGCTGTAGCTCAGTAGCTAAGGTTTTGCCTTTTCATGATGGCATCCTGGGTTCAATTCCTGGCTTGGGAACTGAATTCTTTCTGGTTTGATGCATGTAGGACTTTTGCCATTTATTGATTCATGTTCCCTCCATGGACTGCTTCTAATTTACTGTCTTAATACTTTTTTTTTCTGAGCTACATTAACAGTGATTATAAATCTTGCGAGAACCATTGCTCTGTCTTTGGAAAAACCTCATGTGTCTGTGGTTATGTCCTAATCATAGTTAAGGCTTATTGGTTTCATTTGGGAGAATATCTGAGCATGAAGCAGTTTAAAAGCCAGAGGTGTCAGCTGTCAGCTATTTGCCCTAGCTAGAATTTGGTAATGGGCAATTTAAAAGTTTTTTTTGTTTGTTTGGTTTTTTTTTTTGAGCTCTATAGTTGAAAGCCAGCTTAATTTAAGAAAGATATCCAAGTTATATATATATATATTTAAAAGAACTTTATGCTTTTTTCTCTTATTGAATCTTGTTTCTGGAGAAAATTTTTTTTTTTTCTTCTCAGTCAGCTGAATAATTTCTCCATTGATTTCTGTCTGTTTTCTTGCCATCCTCAATGCCCACACAAAAGGACCTCAGGTATTTTCTGACAGCCTGGCGACCTTAGGAATAAGAGTGGTGGTGCCATAGACCCTGTTTTTGGAGAAACCTCTGCTTTCCTCATGGAACCCCAAGAATTTTAAGTGGACAGATCCCTCTCAAAATTGAAGGCCCTGCTCTGTTTTTCATCGATACTGAACTTTTTTGACTTTGGGGAGCATCAGAAATGACTTTTCATTATGAAAGAAGTTTTAGTCTTGATATATAGGTAGAAGATATACTTCTAGGAATGGCTCATGGCAGTTGCTTACAGTGAGTGGTTATTACAGGCTAATAATTCCTTCTTCACACATTTAAATGAGAAAAGCATGCACTTGGGCACCCTTTAAGGCATGAAATGGGGGGATGGGCTGATTGACTTTGGGTTGCCCACCAGCCTTGGAGAAATGTCTTTGAGATGATATACATTGTGGAAGCATTGCACTGTCTTGTCCCGTAGCATTTCCCTCTTTTGGGGAACCCAGGATTTGGTGTAAAAATCAGATCCTTAATTCCTGGGGAACCGTTTTGCCTTTCAGCTGTGCTGGCCTATGAGGCCCTACAAACTGCATGCTTTCTTGGCCCTGTTCCTTGAAAGGCTCTGCCCTAAAGCCAATAATACAATGAAAACATTTACATGTTTAAGGGAATCTTCATGTATTAGAATGTCTGCTTTTCCTGGACATCTTAGCTGAACTTTCACTCACACCAGTTTTTCTTAGTTAGGGTAAAATATAAATCCTCTGTCCTGTTTTACCTAAAAGTTTTCATTTAGAAATACAAATTTAAAGTTTTCTAGCTGACAGTTGTTTACAGCAAGGAACAGGTAATCAAGAGACTGATGGTCTAAAATGGAAAATAGAAACTTAAACACTGGAAAGTAAAAAAAAAAAAATTATAATTCTACTAGTTCTGCTTCTGTCTATTTACATGTGTTGTATGTGGAATATTTATATAAAATTAATGACTTAAAGAAAAATAAGCACTTAAATAAAATATTTTCTCAGAAAAATGGAAACTAGTGCCTTTAGTTCACATGACTTTAGTAATCTTTGGTAAATAAAGACAGTTTTAAAGATTATTGGTAAAATAAATAAGAAGTCTTCAAAATTTAGACATCTGGTTTAAATTAGGCAGATCAGATATTGTCTTTGCTAGATGCTTTATGTTTATAAACTGCTTTTATGGCTTTTGATAATTGTTCAACTTGGTTATATTAGGGTGACTAGATTCCAGGTAAGGCCTGGGTACATATGGAGTTAGCCATGTCCACTAGCTGTGCTGAAAAGAGTCAACTATTATCTGCAGTTCTTTCCTGTGTTCTACGCTCTGCACCTGACATATAACTAAAATAATTTCCCTCCTATGTTTCTCACTAAAAATAAGAGTTATGTGCTTTTTGTAAAATATTATAAAGAGGCATAAGAGTGTGAGTTTTTAAAGAGAATGAATTTTGTCTAGTTTGGAGATGTTAAGTTCTCATTTGTAAGTGGAAGCTAAGCATTGAGTACATACGGACACAAAGAAGGGAACGACAGACACAAGGATCTACTTGAGGATGGGAGGAGGGTAAGGATCAAAAAACTACCTAGTATCATGTTTATTACCTGGGTGATAAAATAATCTGTACACCAAACCCCACAACATGCAATTTTTCTACATAAAAAACCTGCATATGTGCCCCAGACCTAAAATACAATTTGAAAATAGAGATAAGATTAAATTTAAGATTTAAGGCTGGGCACGGTGGCTCATGCTATAAACCCAGCACTTTGGAAGGCCAAGGTGGGCAGAGCACCTGAGGTCAGGAGTTTGAAACCAGCCTGACCACGGTGGTGAAACCCCATCTCTACTAAAAATATAAAAATTATCCAGGCGTGGTGGTGGGCACCTGTAATCCCAGGAGGCTGAGACAGGGGAATCATTTAAACCTGGGAGGCAGAGGTTGCAGTGAGCTGAGATCATGCCACTGCACTCCATCCTGGGGAACAGAGTGTATAAAAAAAATCTATAAAATATTGATCTTAGAAATGAAGTCCTGTATATGAGCAAGTTGGCCAAAATATAAAGGGGATAATTTAGTTTTTCTATGGACGTCACATTAATGTAAAAAGTACACTGATGCAGACCCAGAATCTGGGCCTCTCTGCCTAAATAACAGCATTTTTATAGAGCATTAATTGGCTTTTTAATAAAAAAATTATAAAGGGCTTACAAAAGTCTTACCTTATGATCAAACTAATTAAAATTGAATAGATTTATTTCTTTTTAATATAATGTTAAAAAATAGTGAAACATTTCTGTTTGCCTTTAGAGTAAACTGCAGAAGCAAAGGGAAAAAGAGGGGAGAAAGAACAGACAGATTCAGTTGGCCTCATGTTGTCTTTATTGGGTGCTGTTATTTTAAAAGGTTTTAGCCTTTTTGAAAAGTTTTGAGTAATAATTTAGGCTGAATGAATGATCTGTGATCTAATATTTTTGATATCAAGTTTTGTTTTGTTTTTTTTTTAAAGTGAAAGCAAGTTTATTAAGAAAGTAAAGGAATAAAGAATGGGTATTCCATAGGTAAAGCAGCAGCCTGCCATTTTCATGGTTATTTCTTTTTTCAAGATGGAGTTTTGCTCTTGTTACCCAGGCTGGAGTGCAGTGGTGTGATCTTGGCTCACTGCAACCTCTACCTTCCAGGTTCAAGTGATTCTCCTGCCTCAGCCTTCCAAGTAGCTGGGATTAAAGGTGCCAGCCACCACTCCTGGTTAGTTTTTGTATTTTTTTAGTAGAGACGAAGTTTCATCATGTTTTTCAGGCTGGTCTCAGTTATTTCTTGATTATATGCTAAATAAAGGGTATACTATTCATGAGTTTTCTGGGAAATGGGCAGGTGATTCCTGGAACTGAGAGTTCCTCCCCTTTTAGATCATATAGGGCAACTTCCTGACATTGCTATGGCATCTGTAAACTGTTTTGGCACTGGTAGGAGTGTCTTTTAGCATGCTAATGCATTATAACTAGCACATCATGAGCAGTGAGGACAACCAGAGGTTAGACTGTCATCACCATCTTGGTTTTGGTGGGTTTTAGCTGGCTTCTTTACTGCAGCCTGTTTTCTCAGCAAGGTCTTTATGACCTGTATCTTCTGCCAACCTTCTATCTCATCCTGTGATTTAGAATGCCAAACTTACTGAGAACACAGCCCAAGAGGTCTAGCCTTATCTTACCCAGTTCCTTATCAAGATAGGGGCACTCCAGTTCAAAGGCCTCTAATATTTCCTCCCTCCCTTTTTTAAGAGAACCCTTAATCCTAGGGATGGTAGATGGACAAAGATTCATCTTCTGTAACTTCTTCAGGCTGAATAGGGGTGATGCTATTTCTGACTAACTGTTAGGGTCTCTTGTATTTGGGATAGAAAGGAGCTCAGTCAGAAAGCATCAGTATGGTGAGGGACCTTCATAAATCTGAGTTCTGACAATAGGTAATAACTGGAAGATTAATAATTGTTCAATTTAAGAAAACATTCGGTAAGCTTATCCTGCATTTCTACACAGAGTACAAACGCAATATATTTCACAATAGTAAAGCAAAATAAGTAAAATTTTCCCAAGTAAACGAAATAAGGTTTTCCATGAACTCAGCAACCGTTGGAACCAAGCAGACTTGGGGTGGGAACCAAGCTGACATGGGGTCATCAGCTGATTCCAATGTGCGCCCAGAACTGGAATGTTGATTCAATTTTCTTTCTTTCTTTTTTTTACATTACTCATCACTCTTGTTTCTTCTGAGCTATAGTCGGAGATCACCAGTTGATTTACAGACACAAGCAGTCAGCCTAAATTGCAGAAAAAGTCTTAAAAACAACTGATGAGACTAGAATCTAATAATGGGTGTACCCTAGTTTTTGAAACATTATTTTTTTCCTCTCTCCAGTCCCCCACTTTTACTAAAGACAAATCATGGTAAGACTGATTTACTTTATTATACTTGGCCTGATTTTTTGTATGGAGTGCAGCAAGAATAATTATTTTACATATAAGCTTTTTAAATTGGCTTTGATGGAACTATCCAGATAAGACCTTTTCAAAGCCAAGCCCAGCTGTAGATTTGTTCCATAAAATCTCTGTGAGTTGAGTAAATTCCTCTCCTTTTGAGGTCCCAAGATAACCTGGGCCTCCTTGGCCTGTCAGAAAGTGACACTCTTTACTTACCACAGGTCAGGAACCCTGAACAGGAATTGCATAGACAAGGTATGAGTCATTTTCACAAAGGGCTTTTATTGGCTCTATAAATCAAGTTTGATTTTTCTTTTAATCAGAGTCTCACTGTGTCACCCAGGCTGGAGTGCAGTGGTGTGATCTTGGCTCGCTGCAAGCTCTGCTTCCCAGATTCACACCATTCTCCTGCCTCAGCCTCCTGAGTAGCTGGGACTACAGGCACCTGCCACCACACATGGTTAATTTTTTTTGTAATTTTAGTAGACACGGGGTTTCACCATGTTAGCCAGATGGTCTGAATCTCCTGACCTTGTGATCTAACCACCCTGGCCTCCCAAAGTGCTGGGATCACAGGTGTGAGCCACCACGCCCGGCCAAGTTTGATTTCTTAAAGGAAAGCATGCCATTCCAGTCAAAGCCTTGATAAAATAACCAATTTTTCCAATTGCATCCTGTGCCCCCCCCCCAAAAAAAAATTCCTATTATACCTATGAAAATAACTATATTGCCTTAACTATAAGTTAAGAATACTCACAAATACTCTCCAAATTCTGGGGAAATCAGGTAGAGAGAAACAAATATGCTCCAATTTTTGTTCACAGGAGTATAATTTAGTCAATTGTTGAAAGCTTTCAATAGCTCAAAAGTAAAGTTTTCTTGACTCTGAAAAATAAAGCAAAGAATAAGCCACATTTTAAGCAAAAAAGTAAAAAAGATTACTTTAGTCTTCTATTAGTTCAGTCCATGTAGTTAACTCCTGTCCTGTTTGATATTCACAAACATTTCAGCTCTCCATAAGTCTTGAAAGGTTTTCCTCTACTCCAATGTCACAGTCTCCATAGTTATTAGAAACCTGCATTTAAGAACACCTGTGAAAGTCCTGTAGCTGATTATAAACCCAGCTTTTAAAGGGGATCAAAACAAGGCAAAAATTATCTGAATGACAAAAAGTCTTAATTAGGATGGCCAGTATTAAAGCCACAATTGATAAGGAAATGTAGGTTACTTCTGTGGCATACAACAACTTTACATAACAATTACAACTATTAATAACATACACTAAGTTATATCACAATTATATGAGTTTCCCATAATTTTAGGACACATACCAATAACATATTTACACAAATATAGCCCAAAGAAAGCCAAACACTATTTCATATTTGACAATGTTTCCTGTATGATTTTTATACCAACTAAGACAAATTTCACCATTATATTAGTGTAATATTAATTTCAATCCCAATTCTTATTAAAACTTATAGACAAATCTAAACAATCTTAATCAGTTTGACCATAAGGTAAGATTTTCATAAACCTTTTATAATCCCTTACAATTTTTGTTAAAGAGCAGATCAGTGCTCTAAGAAAAACCTATTGTGCTTTTATTTTAATGTTCAATTTACAGAAAAACTGAATAATACACCTTTAACATTAGCCAATATATTCACACACAGAAGTTATTTTACAATTAATTATTTATAAACCTTTCACAACTTGTTCAAACCTTTAGATTTTTCTATCTCACTTAAAACCTTTAAACTGGGCAAAATAAATCCAAATTCCCATGCCTTCTTATAATCTTTTACCAAAAACACATTTCACTTTCCTTACATACCTTGCATATAAAACTGTTCCTCCAGTAGTCTCAATTACATGTTACAATGTTAACTCTTAGAAACTTTTGTTTTTGGTGAAAAACCTGATAAGTAAGCAATGTTAATTATGTACTAGGTGTGGAGCCTAGGACATCAGAGAGAAATGCAGATAACTGACTCTTTCCGAAATGCCTAGAGAGTTAACTTCACATGTCCTCAGGCTCTACCTCACTGTAAAGCAGGTAAGTTATACAGTTACGAGTCATAGTGGCATTTTATGGAACATCTAAGAGGCCTAATAACATTTACATTGTACATTTCTTGCATAAATTTCCTTTCACGAATCCTTTCATGACTTAAAAAGACATGCTTGGACTTTCTGACTTGTCCTAAACATCCCTCTTTTTAAACAATGAATCATTTTACTTTAAATCAAGAATTTGCCATACAAGATCATTTCTTGTATAAAATATCTTTTCTTTATTAACCTTCTTTTCATAGCTATGGGGCATAGCTAACTCCACATGTCCCCAGGCCTTATCTAGAATCTAATGGCTCCTAGATAGGTAAATTGAATAATTTTCAAAAGTCAAGCAATTTATGACTTTTAAAGCATTTAGTACCTGCCTAATTTAGACAAAATGCCTTTATTTTACCAATAATCTTTAAAGCTGTTTTAATTTCCCAAAGATTACTAAAGTCACATGACCTAAAAGACATTACAGTTTTTACTTTTCTGAAAAAATGTTTGATTTAAGCTCTCATTATTTTTAAGCCAACTAATCAAAGTTCTCTCATATATAGACATCACATATACAACACATATAAATACACAGACAGACAAAAGATACAGTACTGGAAAGATTTTTCATGGTTTGGTTTGTGATATGGTTTGGTTGTGTCTCCACCCAAATCTCAACTTGAATTGCATCTCCCAGAATTCCCATGTGCTGTGGAAGAGACCCAGTAAGAAGTAATTGAATCATGGGGGTCAGTCTTTCCCGTGCTATTTTTGTGATGGTGGATTAAGTCTCACCAGATCTGATGGGTTTATCAGGGGTTTCTGCTTTTGCTTTTTCCTCATTTTTCTCTTGCTGCCACCATATAAGTGCCTTTTGCCTCCTGCCATGATCCTGAGGCCTCCCTAGCCATGTGGAACTGTAAGTCCAATTAAAACTCTTTTTCTTCCCAGTCTCAGGTATTTCTTTATCAGCAGCATGAAAACAGATTAATACAGCCAGTTTCTTAATTAGATTACTGGCTTCAGGATGGAGCCCTTGGAGGAACAGGGCCAGGAAAGTATGTAGCTTTTATGGCCTAATAAACAGGCACAACTGGAAGGCAAAAACGAGATTCCCAAAAATTAAGGGTTTGATTTTTATATCAGATCATGGAACCCCAAAGGAGGGAATCAGCCCATCTCCCATGGAAGTCTTATCTCTCAGTGGGAGGTGGGGATATTTTCATACTTTCCAGGTGGCCAAGAGCATGCTTCTCTGATCCAAACATGCAAAGATATGAGTATCCCCCGATAACTGACATTAGCCATCCCTAAAAGTATATTCCCTACCTATTTATTACACACCAAATCTCTCTCATAATGTGAAGTAATTTCTGATACCCCCAAAAGTCAAAACCATAAGAGAATGCAATGCAAAACAGAACAGAGCCTTAGATTTTGAGAAGGATCTATCCACTTCCAATTCCTGGGGTTTCATGAGGAAAACAGAGGTTTTTCCCAAAACGGTCTTTGGTGCCTCCTCTGATTTTCCCAATGAGTCCCAAGCTGTTAGAGCTTGAATATCCACTTTTAATTAAGCTGACTTTTAACTATAGCACTCTAAAAAATTCTTTTAAATCTCTTATTACCTGAATTTAGGCCACATAGCAAATAGTTCTGGCTCAGAGAAAGGAAAATTCAAGATAGTTCATGGAGGGGAAGATAATCAACAAATGGTATGAGTCATGCAGGTACCAAACCAGCAGGAAGGACTTATTATTTAAGCTGGGAAGTGAACCCGGGTCACCGTTGTAAAATGGCAAAGCTTTAGCTGCTGAGCTACAGCATTGGGTTGGTTTCCTTGCTCTTCCCAGAGGGAGTCTAGAGCAGCCAATTTTGAGCTTGCAAAAGGTTTTAAATGCTCAAGATAATTTTTAGAGATATGACATGAATCCCAACATTTCCGTCCCCTGGAAGGTGGAGACTAAGAGAAAGTACCACCACGTGGTTACAAGGTCAAGGTCCCAAGGACGTAACTGATCAGTTTGCTGGGCCATCTTGAAGAGCAGGCTTATGGGATCCCAAGCCCAGCTTCTATCCTAAGGAACTCCTCTTTCTGACAGATGTAGACAGTGATTTTTACTATTCATTCAACAGTTTACACAAAGAAAGAAAGGAAAGGGAAAGGAGAAAAACATTGCCTGTGGTGGGGTGGGGAAGGCGAAGAGCTCAGGAGGCCAGAGAAAGACCCCCCACCCCATTGCAGCAACACTGATTCAAAAGCTCAGGTGGCCGCTTGTTGGTAACAAAGGAATCTTTTCCAGCAGTCCCATCAGCTCTCAACTTTCCCCTTTAGGGTGGAAAAAGCACCCCATGTCCCACAATCCTGTACATGCCTAATCCTGTCACCCATAGCCGTCAGCAAAGAATGCAAGAGAGATTAATCCAAAGAGAATAGCAGTTAACATCCTGTAGTGCCAAACCTGTTCTTAGCTGAGAGGGAATTTACTGAGAGGGGCCTCCAACTCCCTAAATCCTAGGAAGGACTCTAACCTTCCTAAGTTAGGCCTTGATCCCAGGTTCGGTAAAGCGTCCTTGCCTTTTATCAAGATGGGCCTTTAACCCCATCTGTCCTAGGAGAGACTCTAACTCCGCTAAGTTGGGTGTCTAACTCAATCCCATTCTTTACCCATGTAAATGCACCCACTTACCCAAACTTGGCCAATTGGTGTTGTGTGCAGATGATTTTCCTTTGGGTCAGGGGTCTCTTCAGTATAGTCCCTTCAGGATTTGCCAGAAAGATGTTACTGGAAAAGGAATCCAATCCAGACCCCAAGAGAGGGTTCTTGGATTTTTTGCAAGAAATAATTCAGAGTGAGTCCGTAAAGTAAAATGAAAGCAAGTTTATTAAGAAAGTAGAGGAATAAAGAGTGGCTACTCCTTAGGCAGAGCAGCCAATATCAAGTGTTTTAATATTTGACAAGCTTTCCAAAATAATATTGTAAATATAGCCCTTTCAACGTTGGTGTTTTTTTTTTTTTTTTTTTTTTTTTTTTTTTTGAGACGGAGTCTCGCTCTATGGCCCAGGCTGGAGTGCAGTGGCCGGATCTCAGCTCACTGCAAGCTCCGCCTCCCAGGTTTACGCCATTCTCCTGCCTCAGCCTCCCGAGTAGCTGGGACTACAGGCGCCGCCACCTCGCCCGGCTAGTTTTTTGTATTTTTTAGTAAAGACGGGTTTCACCGTGTTAGCCAGGATGGTCTCGATCTCCTGACCTCGTGATCCGCCCGTCTCGGCCTCCCAAAGTGCTGGGATTACAGGCTTGAGCCACCGCGCCCGGCCTCCCTTTCAACGTTGTTAACCTTTTAGATATTAGGTCTCCTGAAGTCCAAAGACACATGTGGCTTATTTAGCATGTTAAAATCATACAAAAAGCATCATCAGGCATAAAGTGGAGTTTGGCTTTTTTGGTGGTGGTGATATATGTGTATCCATGTGTTTTTATTTATATATGTGTTCCAGAATTGTGCAAGCCTGATAATTTTGATATGTTTCCATATGTTACCAGAACTCATTATGATTATGTTAAATTTTTGGATGCCACAAAAATAATCAAATTTCCTTATCAGTTGCGTTATTAACCATGGCTTTTCTGAGACCCTCGTCATGCACAGTTGTTGTTTTACTTTGATCCTTTTCAAAAGGCAGTTTTATAATCAGATATAGGACTATGATGGGCACTTTTCAATGCAGATTTCTGATAACTTTGGAAATCGAGCCAGTAGATTAGAGAAAACAACTTCCAATACTCTCTGGGGCAGCTAATGTTTTCATAAACATTAAGCAGAACAGGAATTAATTGCATGGACTAAACTAATAGAAAATTAAAATAATTTTTATCACTTTTTTCCTGAAATGCAGCTTATCTTTTTTATTTTATTTTCCAGAATAAATAAACAGTTTTTTGAAGTATTTATATGTTGTAACAGTTGAGTAAAATATACTCCTGCGAACAAAATTTAGAGCATATTCCTTTCTCTCCACTTGATTTCTCCCAAATTTGTGATTATTCTTAACTTATGGGAATATGGTTACTTGTATGAGTGCAATAAGAATCTGTGTTTTTTTGGTAACGGGAAACAATCGGAAGCACTGTTTATTTTACCAAGGTTGTGTGACTGGCGTAGCCTGCTTTCAAACTACTTTTTAAAACATGTGATTGATTCATAAAGCCAATAAAAGTCCCTTTGCAAAACTGGCCTCATACCTTGCTTATGTGGTCCTGTAGAGGGTTTCTGACTTTTGGTAAGTAAAGAATGTCACTTTCTAACAAGTCCAAGAGCCTCAGATTATCTTGAGGCATTGAGAGGAGAAGAATTTACCCAATTTATACAAGTATTTGCAGGCACAGATAAATCTGTGGCTGACCTCATGACCTTAAAAAGTCTTATCCAAGATTCCTTATGGAACAAAGTTCTAGCAAAGCCAATTAAGAAGAGAACCCATAAGGAAAATAATTATTATTGCCAGTCTTTATGCAAATAATAAGGCCATACATAATAACACTGAAATTTATTTTGCAAACAAATCAGTCCTATCATGATTTGTCTTTGATAAAAGTGAGAGGCTAGAGAGATAAAAATTATGCGACAACAGGCCGGGCGCGGTGGCTCAAGCCTGTAATCCCAGCACTTTGGGAGGCCGAGACGGGCGGATCACGAGGTCAGGAGATCGAGATCATCCTGGCTAAAACGGTGAAACCCCGTCTCTACTAAAAAAAAAATACAAAAAACTAGCTGGGCAAGGTGGCGGGTGCCTGTAGTCCCAGCTACTCGGGAGGCTGAGGCGGGAGAATGGCGTGAACCCGGGAGGCGGAGCTTGCAGTGAGCTGAGATCCGGCCACTGCACTCCAGCCTGGGCGACAGAGCGAGACTCTGTCTCAAAAAAAAAAAAAAAAAAAAAAAAATTATGCGACAACAATAATTTATAAGAAACCTGTTATTAGATTCCAGCCTTGTCCATTGTTTATTGGTTTTTATGATTTTCTGCAATTTGGACTGAATCTTAAATTCTTTCTGGGCTACAAGTCTCTACACTAATATTTTAAAAATTACCTTCCAGTTTTCTGACTTAAACTCAATAGAATTGCTATTACTTTTTTTCTAAGACCCCACAACCTGAAGCTTATTCCTTCTAGTAGAGATGAGAGTCATGTGCCAGAATGCCACTGATTTCCTCCTCTGTAACTAAAAATGCATTGAGTCTAACATCTGGATACATTATGCCCACCATTAACATTTGTTTTTCTTCTGTTTCTATAGAAATACCTCTACTAAAAATCTGTTTGCCTTATATTTCAGACAACAAGAGACTGGTTTTCCAGCCTATTCACTTAGATTCTAAATGACATCTGATCTATTTTTATAAGCATTGTTAAACTAGGCTTAAACATTTTATTAATGATCATTGGGTGCTATTTGATTTTTAAAATAATTATTTGTTATATTCAACAGAGGTGCAGACTGTTAAAGCTTATGTCTTCTAGGTCTCAGCAGTCCACGCTGATGGTGGTGCAAGGATTTCAACCCCTAGCATCCTATGGGGAGGAGCTAAGCCCCTATAACACATTAAATTAGTCAGCAAGGGATTTTTTATGACCTCAAAAATTAGGCAGCGATGATGTCCCTGACTAGCGGGAAGCAGACTCAGAAGAGGAGACCTTCAGCCCTTTGTCTTTAAAACTAAGTAGGATAAAATTTCTCAGGGAGGGTTGAAACAGAGTAGGGATGGGAACTGGCTTCAACTCAGCCCCACTAGGGCATTCTTTCATGCATTCCTACTGATCAGAAAACCCACACCACTACCTCACTGATGCCATACCCACTAATAGTCCTTTTGCTCAAAGAATTCCAGGAACATACCTTAGGAAATAACCAAGATTGTGGAGTGTCCTACCTCAGGAAAGAATGCTGAACAACTGATTTATAGCCTTGTTGCCACCATCCAGACCACCAAGTGGACCATTACCTAAGATAGCCATCACAACCAGGTATGCTGACCTACATACCCCACCCCTCACATGTTTTGTTCAACCTTGTATACAAGGGGAAGAAATGCCCACTGCAAACCCACTCCTGATTTCAATGCCTATGCTTTGCCTGATAAAAAAAATTCCTGCTCACTTTTTTAAAGGGGCAAGCCAGAAGGTCCTTGTGCCTCTGCTCTCTCTCTTGCGCTTGAGCTCAAGCCCCACAATTAAAGCCTTGTCTGGGAAATCTGATTGGCCTCGTGTTAACTTCCATTACATAGGGAGCCTAACAGTTTGTAGTTTGTAACAGAACGAGACTTTAACCTCAGGTAGCTGAAGCATTGGTTGAGCCCAGTAAAGCCATGGGGCTGAGGTTGCTCAAGACATTGCAGGCCCAGCCTACCCCAAAGTGTACAGAAGGCAGCCCATGGACTAAAAAATTATTTTGAAGTTTTCACATTTAATATTATCTTTCTTGTTGGGTTTTGGACTTGCTCAGGGTCTGTTATTTTCTTTTTCCCCATTTCTCTTTTTTGGAATGGACATGTATGGCCCATGCCTGTCCCATAATTATATTTTGGAAGCACTTATCTTGTTTTGATTTCACAAGACAATAGCTAGAGGAGAATTTGCTTCAGGGTGTATTGTGTCTTAAGTTTCACCCATATCTTATTCAGATGAGACTTTGGACTTCAGACTTTTGAGTTAATGCTGGAATAAATTAAGATTTGGGGGTTATTGGGTGGAAGGAGTATATTGTATATGTGAAAAGGACATGGATTTGGGAGGCCAGGGACAAAATGTTATGGTTTGAATGTGTTCCCCAAAAGCATGTGTTGGAAACTTAATCCCCAATGCAAGTGTTGGGAGGTTTTTATGTCATGAGCTCTCCACCATCATGAATAGATTAATGCAAATGATAAAGGGCTTGAGGCTGCGAGTTTGATCTCTTCCTCATTCTTTTGTCCATGTGATCTTTTCTGTCATGTTATGTAGCAAGAAGGTCACCAAATGCTGGCCCCTTAATATTGGACTTACTAGCTCCAGAACTATAAGAAATACATTTATTTTCATTATAAGTTACCCATCTCTGGTATTTCTGTTACAACAGTGAAGGAGAAGAAAAGGAAAAGTCAGTTAGGTGAATAGCTAAGGGTGGTCCTTGGAGAAGCAGCCTGCCTGAAAAAGTACAGCTACAGGCAAAAATCGAGCAGCCTAGGGAAAATTCAGGCTGAACCTGCACAGATAAGCAGGCAGGGTCCTGCACAGGGGAGTTGTGCAGACAGCTTTTCAGATAAGAGAAGATACTTAAATAGCTACAGAGATGAGAGGAGTTTCTTATAAAAGCTTTGAATTCACTGTAAAGGTGGCAACTTACTCTGGCTCCCCATCTCTGCTTTGAAGAGCTTTCTTCTTTCACCCCAGCCTCATCTTTTGTAATCATGCCTCTTAATTTTCTTGGATATGAGACAATGAGCTTGGACAACACTTTAGACAACAAGGTCAGTGACCCTGATCTGTTTCATTAGTGGGGGCTCATCTGGGATCATCAAAAGGGTGAGTAGGAGCAGAACCTTAACTCTAGTTTTATTTTCAAAGTTTCTCGCCCTGTGTTTCTTTTTTTCCTCTCAAGAGTGAAAAAACACTGGGGCCCTGTCAGCCATTTAGATATAATTAGTGTGGCTGCCAGCCTTAAAATTCAGGGGACAAACTTGCTGGAGAGGACTTTGTCAATCCCCCAGTTGCCCTTGAGTGTTGGGAATGTTGGCTCTGTTCCAATCCAGTTTCCTCTCACACAGGGCCTGGCCATTGTGTGGGGCTGGAAGGAGGTCCTGGGGCAACTGAAGGTTTCTGGCTGAAGCTACACCTCAGTGTTACCTGAAGACCCTTGGACTAACTCCAGTTCCTGACTGCCCATTGAGTGTTGACAACAGGACCTCCAGACTTTTATATCACATTTTCTTCCATTCTTTTCATGGCTATTATATCTCCTATCCCTTCTTTGTATGCAATGTTGTGGGTGTTTCTACAACCTGGGGATATAATCTTACTGGGTAAAGTCAGCCAGTGCCTGAGTAATCAAGAATGTAATTTAAAACCTTGCTGTCTCTGTGATTTTCTTGAAATTGGGGGGATTCTAAGACCTATTTATTTCCCAATAATAGTACTCACTGGTGTTGGATGGGGGGTTATTTCTCCCCAAGTGACTATCCGCCAACCATCCATTTAAGCTGTTTTATTTTCCATGTGAGAAGCCAGCACTGGCCAGAAGAACTAGAGAGCCTCTCTATGAGATGAACTAATGTTTTCTTACTGGGGGCACGTTGCAGGGATGGCCTATCACTCCTCAAACTTCCCTCTCTAACCTTCGTCTGGAGAGCATTTGGAGACTAATACTTGGTGTTCCAATCTCTGCCATGCCACCTATTGGAATGGGAATTTTTTCTCCACGGAAAAAACAAAGGTTTTTCCCTTTGTCCAAAACCTTTAGTTTCCCAATTCATTTCCCTCCTATTCCCTCTACTGGGTACCAGGCTCCATGTCCCATTTGTAGACAGAAAAACTCGTCCTTCAATATCTGGAGGAAGCTATCCGTGAGAGACAAATTCTATCCTCAGTGCTGTCCCCATCAAAGGGATGACAGCCATTTAATCCTTATGTTCTTTTGAGACACCTGTTCTGTGTCCAACTACGTTGGCATTTAAACAAAGAAGGGTTTTATGTTTGGAAGTCAGTCGGGCCTATTCTCTAGGAATGAATACTGTAGTCTGGGCCATAATAGTGGAATATGGAGGTACAGCCAGAACCCTCCCTTCATTAGGGGGCCTTTCCCAGCAACAACTATTACACAGTTTTTCCCAGGACCCATACAATTTGTCTCCCCTTATGTGGGTGACCTAGTGGCTATACTGGTTATGCAAGATTAGGAAGTTAAAGGGGAAGCACCAGAGGAAGACTAGGGCTATGAACAGTTAAGTGTGACTATTCCTGCCAAATAGCTCTTCTGGATCCATGGGTGAAAACCATGCTTGCATCCATGGGCAGCACCTATGATGGTCACTGGGACCCAGAGGATGGGAGGAAAGAAGTGAAGGGGGACACCCTTTCATCTTTCTCTCTACCGTGGGTCACTCCAAAAAAAGGAAGCTTAGGGATGCCTTGTCTCCTGCTCTTTTTTTTAGATGGGTAACAACCTGTCTTCAACCCTGCACTTCCCTCAAGTACAGCTTGAATCTTTAAGTCTCAGACCCTGAAGTTCACTCTGAGCAACCCCCAATTCTGCTGTTGCCCCTGCAAGAAATGTCCAATGGACATGGTGCTACTAGAGTTCAAGTTCCCTTCTCATTGTAAAAACTTAGACAAACAAAGGGGAGACCTAGGCAAGTTCTCCGATGACCCCAGTAGATATATAGAGAGGCTTTCCAAAATCTAATTCAAGTGTTTGATCTTACATGGGGACATGCTATGTTACTCCTACACCAAACCCTAACTTCAGCAGAAAAATTCAGAGACAAATAGCATGTCCCCTATAGCCAGTCAAAAAAAAAAGAAACCCAGTCAAAACGGGAAAGAGGGTGAAAAAGAGACAGCATCTTCATTCCCAATAGGAAGAGAGACAGTGCCCCCTTGAAAACCCTAATTGGAGTCTAGTAATCCCATAGTTGCAAGGGAAAGGAAACACTTTCTGATGTGCATATTAAAAGGCTTGCAAAGAACCAGTGCCATACCTCTTAATTACTCTAAGTTATCCATGATAGATTAAAAAAAAAAACAGATGAAAATTTCATGGCCTTTATGGAAAGGCTGAGAGAGAACTTAGTGAAACACACCTCCCTGTCTCCCAATTCAATAAGGAATAGATTTATTAGGTAGCCCCTGACATCAGAAGGAAGTTGCTGAAGCAGACCCTGTCCAAAAATCTATTTAATTTTTCTCACCCTCAAGTTGAAACTTAGCAGTATGTAAATAACACTCTCCTCTGTGCCCCAACCGAGGAAGTCAGGGAGGCACTGAGGCTCTCCTCAGTTTCTTAGCTGAGAGAGGAAGTAGCATCTCAAAATCTAAAGCTCAGCTCTGTCAGACTTCAATAAAGTATGTAGGTCTAGTCTTATCAAAAGGAACCACAGCACCTGGTGAGGAAAAGATTAAGCCCATTTCCTCCTTTCCCTTTTCCAAAACTCATAAAATGCTAAGAGGATTTTGGGCATTAAAGGTTTTTGCAGACTATGGGTACCGGGTTGTGGTAAAATAGCTTGCCCTTTATAGCACCTCATAAAAGAAATTTAGGCAGTTAAAATTCACCCTCTGACCCAGGAAACTGAGGCTCAGAAAGCCTTTAACCTGCTAAAGCAAACCTTACTTAAAACACCAGCCCTCAGTCTTCCCATAGGGAAAGGATTCAGTCTCTATCTACCAGGAAGGAAGGGAATGGCCCTGGGAGTTTTGACTCAGGCTCGAGGTCCAGCGCAGCAGCCATCATTTACCTAAGTGACTTGGTACCTAAAGGACAGCCAGCCTGCCTCCGAGCAGTGGCAGCAGTGGCTTTGCTGGTTCCAGAGGCCACCAAGTTAACCATGGGAAAATAACCTGTTTATACCCCACACAGCAGGACTGCTGTCCTCTAAGGAAAGTCTCTGGTTAACAATTGCCTCCTCAAATATCAAGCTGTGCTGCTAGAGGGATCTACAGTTCATTGAAAATCTGTCCTCGCCTGAACCCAGCCACTTTCCTCCCAGAGGAAGCTGGAGAACCTGAACATGATTGTGAACAGGTAGTGGTGCTAACTGGTAAAAGAAATAATAAGGATCACTTTATATTCTCTATAAAGTTCTGATCAATGAAAAAGGATTTTCTTTTTTTTTTTTTTTTTTTTCTGGAGATGGAGTCTCGCACTGCCACCCAGGCTGGAGCGCAGTGTCGCCATCTCGACTCACTGCAAGCTCCACCTCCCGGGTTCACGCCATTCTCCTGCCTCAGCCTCCTGAGTAGCTGGGACTACAGGTGCCCGCCACCTTGCCTGGCTATTTTTTTGTATTTTTTAGTAAAGATGGGGTTTCACCATGTTAGCCAGGATGGTCTCGATCTCCTGACCTCATGATCCGCCAGTCTTGGCCTCCCAAAGTGCTGGGATTACAGGTGTGAGCCACCGCGCCCAGCCGAAAAAGGATTTTCTTAAAGAGTGTTCAGCATAATTGAAAGTAGAATCCAAGCTATAGGTATATTTATTTATTTGTTTTTAATTTTATTTATTTATTTATTTGAGACAGAGTCTCACTCTGTCACCAGACTTGAGTGCAGTGGCATGATCTCAGCTCAATGCAACCTTCACCTCCCGGGTTCAAATGATTCTTCTGCCTCAGTCTCCCAAGTAGCTGGGGACTGCAGGCACGTGCCACCATGCCCACCTAATTTTTTTTTGTAAATTTTTAGTAGAGGCGGGGTTTCACCATGTTGGCCAGGATGGTCTCGATTGCCTGACCTCGTGATCTCCCAGGCGTGAACCTGGAAGATAAAGCTTGCAGTGAGCCAAGATCGTGCCACTGCACTCCAGCCTGGGCAAAAGAGCAAGACTCCATCTCAAAAAAAAAAAAAAGAAGGCATGAAAGTATACATTTTGCTTAGAGATAAAGGATTGTCTTAAATGAGATAAAGTGAAGGTTTAAGCAAATTGGGGAAAAATTGTAACAATTAATCTTGCAAAGAAAACTCTGTATGAATATATTGACTAAATTCAAAAGGGTTTTTTTTCTTTTTGTAAATTGAGCATTGAAATAAAAGCACAACAAGTTTATCTTAAGACGCTAATCTGCTCTTTAGCAAAACTTGTGAAGTGTTATAAAAGGTTTGTGAAAATCTCACTTCATGGTGAAACTTGTTAAGATTAGACAGAATTGTCTAGAAGGTTTCACTAAAAATTGGGGTTAACACTAACAGTAGGCTAATGCAATGGTGAAATTTGGCCTTCTCTGTCTTGAACAGGATTTTCATGTAATAGTAAAGGCTAATAAAAGGTTTTTGCCTTTTCAAATTTTTGAGTCATCATTTTGTCAGAATAAATGACTTATGGTAATCTAAAATTGTATTTCATAATATCAACTGTTTTAAACTTCTAATATATTCAACAGGCTTCCCCAAATCAAACTTCAATCTCAAAGTTGTCTTTCCTGACCCCTAGCTTTTGAGTGCTACAGAGGGCCCCTGGAGCATCCAGAAGAGAGGTAAATAGGATTATTTGACATGTTTGGATATGTGGGATTGCCAAAATGATATTTATTCATCCTCAGGTTATATATTTCAGTGCACAATATTAGCATATGTTCTGGCTGGGTGCAGTGACTCACGCCTGTAATCCCAACACTTTGGAAGACCGAGGTGGGTGGATCACGAGCTCAGGAGTTTGAGACTAGCCTGGTCAAGATGGTAAAACCCTGTCTCTACTAAAAATACAAAAATTAGCTGGGCACGGTGGCAGATACCTGTATTCCCAGCTACTTGGGAGGTTGAGTCAGGAAAATCACTTGAACCCAGGAGGCAGAGATTGCAGTGAGCTGAGATCACACCACTGCACTCTAGCCTGGGCAACAGAGCAAGAATTTGTCTCAAAAACAAAAATGAAAAACAAAAAATATGTTCCAAAACCATATGGAATAGCTAAGGTTATAATGTCTGAACATGTGCTATCAATTATAATTAAAATTATTATGTTAAGCTATTGTAAACCACAGCAGTAACCAAATTTCTTTGTCAATTGTGTTTCTGACTGTAACCACCCTGGACATTTTGTTGTTTACAGACAATTGCTGTCTTGTTTTAATCCGCTTTACAGGATGGTTTATAATCAGCTGTAGGACTTTAACAGGTACTTTCAAATGCAGGGGTTTGTGACAACAGAAAAATGCACAGGATTCATGGAAAGCTGAAGCGTTTATGAATATCCGGCAGAACAAGAGTTAACTGAATGGATTGAAGTAATAGAAAACTGAACTAAGCTTTTTGACTTTTGATTGGAACATTGCTGATCCTTATTTTGTTTTTCAGAGTTGAGGGAACTTTCTTTTGAACTAGCTACAGTTTTTAACAATTAAGTAAGGTATACTCTTGTGAACAAAATTTGAAACATGCTTGTTTCTCTCTTTCTGGTTCCTCTAGAATTCAGAAACTGGTTATGAGTATTCTTGACTTACAACAATATAGTTGTTTGCATCAGTCCAATAAGAATTCATTTTCTTTTGCAACAAGATGCAATGGGGAAAACTGGTTGTTTTACCAAGTCTTTGACTGGAAGGGTGTGTTTCTCTTTAAGGAGTCAAGCTCCATTTGCAGAGCCAATGAAAGCCCCTTGGGAAAACTGACCTCATACCTTGTCTATACGGTCCCCGTACCTGGTTCCTAACCTGCAGTGAGTAAAGAATGTCACTTTCTGACAGGCCCAGGAAACACATGCTCTTGGGACCTCAAAAAAAGAGGAGTTTACCCAACTCCCAGGTATCTGAGGACACAAACCCATGGCTGGGTGCAGCTTCCGAAAATCCTGTCTCAGATTCCTTGTAGAACAGAGTTCCATCAAAGCCAATCTAAAAGGTGTATGTGAAAAGAATGATTCTTGCTGCACTTTACGCAAATCATCAGGCCCAGGATAAGACTAAAGTCCATTTTGCAAACAACTCAGTCCTATTTTGATTTGTTTTTAACAAAAATGTGTAATGGAGAGAGAGAAATTGTGTTTCAAAACTTATCATATCTGTCATTAACATCTATTCTCACTAGTTGTTTTTAAGTTTTTGCCTGCATTTAAAACGAACCCCACTTAGTCCTGTGAACCAACCAGCAATCTCTGGCTGCAGCTCTGAGGAGACAGAAAGGAATGGGTGATGTAAAAATCTGGAACAGTATTCTAGTTCTGGGCAATTATCCTACAAATACTGCCAGGTAATAAGAGTAAATAGAGTGCCCATAACCCAGAGGTCTCTTTGTTTGGAAGGATAAGACAAAGGAAGCTAACCAAAGCCAAACCCCATTCACCCAAATCTTAACAAGCGTAACTATAGCAATGAGTAATCAGGGCATTTCAGCAACCTCGAGATTTTTAAGCTGTCCTTCCCCTCCTGTTCTCATTTTAATACATGTCCTCTAATAACCTAAATTGTTTCTTTTCACCTCGAGGCTATCAAGCTCCAAACGACAATGCAAATGGAACCATACATAAATGTGCCTTTCTCCGGAGAACCTGTACACCAGCCCCAGGAGGAATCCTGGCTGCTGTTCCCCACACAACGCCCCTCTCCAGCACGAAGTAGCCAGAAAGATCAACACCCAATCTTCCTAACAGCAGTTAGGGTCTCCACCCCTGAAGGGGCATAGAATGAGGGAGAAGAAAAGGAAAAATCAATTAAGCAAACAGGTGAGGCTGGTCCTCAGAGAAGCAGTCTTCCTGAAAAATTACAGCTACAGGCAAAAACAGAGCATCCTGAAAACTCAGGCCACACCTGCAGCGTTAAGCAGGCAGGTCCAGTATAAAAGCCTTTTTTGTTCTTTGTGTAATTGGCAGGCCCCTAGGAAAAGGTTTCCTCCTCTTTTCAGATATTTACATGGTGGGCTCCATGGGAACTTGCACAGGGAGGGGTGGGGCTTACCTCACACAAACCACAGTTACACAAACAAGAAAAGCAGTGCTTTGTGCTCGCCTAGAGACATACCCACGACTACATAGGTAAGGGGGAGTTGTGCAGACAGCTTTTCAGATGAGAGAAGTTACTCAAACAGCTACAGAGATGACAGGAGTTTCTTATAAAAGCTTTTGGATTCAACTGTAAAAACAGCAACCCACTAGGGCTCCCGCCGTCTGCTGCAGAGGGCTTTCTTCTTTTGCTCATTAAACTTTCACTCCAACCTCACCTTTTGTGTTGACGCTCATTAATTTTCTCAGTCATGAGACAATGAGCTCAGATAACACCTTAGACAATTAGACCAATAACCCTGACCTGTTTCAGCAGCACAAAACAGACTAAGACAATCATTATCTGAGTGAAGAACTCTAGTTTTCCCCTGTGTTTCAGTTGATCCCTGTGGAAGAAGGTATTGATTGTACTCACCCAATGTACAAAAATGACACTTTGATTTCATCAGTATTGCTCTGATAGAGGCAGTGGCCTACCTATCATTGTTGCTGCTGTGTACTTCATCGTTATCAGCAGCAATCTTCAAGCTCCCCAGACCCTGAGGACTAGCATTGGTCACACCCTTGGAGACCAATAACCCAGTGTTTAACCCAAAGGGGCAAGGAAAAAATATCTAATGTCTAAAACCCCTACCAGAACACCTAATAAAGTTACCCCATTGCTCAAATATTGCAAGACCTCTAACCATTTGTTTGGGTTTTAGTAAATGGATCTGCGTATTAACCTAACAGACTGACACCTTGGACAAAGGAACTAACTTGTGCTGTCCCAGTGAGAGACCACTATGAATCTCAAGGTACAAACTCCAGTCTCTGTGAAGTGAACTAGGAAGCCTTGGAACAAGAGACAGATACTCATATGGCGGTCCACTTTTACTCTTCTCCCGCTCCCCTTTTCTCTAACCACCTAGAAGTTCAGTACTATGAGTTATCAGACATAAATAGGAAAAAAACCATGTCTTTATTTGGCTAGAAGCCCTTAACAAAAAGAAAGAAAGAAAGAAAAATTATATAAGGGAAAGAAACACTACTGATACTCCTAAAATAATTCATTGATGATGATGATGATGATGAAACAAAGTTTTGTAATTTAACCCAATTGGAAATCCAAAATATACTAAAATAATTGATATAACAGATAAAAATGCACTGATTGGCTTTCATACCTCTGCAACGTAGTTCCTGAATTAACTTTAGTATTGACTTCAATACAGCAATTGACAAAAGTTCATGGCTTTAATACTGGAGCTCAAATTAGAGTTACACTTGGGGATCCTGCTAGATTTAAACAAGACACCCTGATCATCTTATGAGAATAGCTAAATATAAAATAGAGAAAAATAGATATATTTCACTTTATTTCTTTTCCTAAATTTCCCAATCATAATACCCATTGTTCTAAATTATGTTCCAACACAATGAATAACAAATTAAACTTAAATCGATTATTTGGCATTTACAAATTGGATCGATTAAACAGGACCCCACGTGCCCCCAGTTAAAATAGTTTATAAGATTTAATATAACTAAAAACAGACTTTTCAAGGATTAAAATCTCTTATATAAAAGAAAATTAGTACAGGAATGATCATTCCCGTTGCTTCTCCATTTAACAGCCCGATTTTGCCTATTCTTAACCCTGGGAAGAATGAAAATTGCCTCATGGTAGACTACTACAGCTAAAATGCTGTGGTCCCATTTGTTAAGGCTCCCATATTCAATACCCAATATTATTTTGTTATGAGAAAAAAAAAACAGGAATATTTAGAAGAATGTCCCCACACCCTGGGAAGGAGCTAAGTGACCAAACTCAACGAGTACATGAGGGTTTTAGGACTTATATACAGGACATTCCTGGGCAGCAACAGGAAAACTCCAGAGACCTTCCCTGCTACATATTTCTAAGCTGCTTTTAAGCTATTTTTTGGCTTATTGCCTACTGCATGCAATGGATTAGTTTTTCTTGGTAGGTAACCTGTACGCTCCAGGATGTTTGCGTTCCCAGGAACACCTGGTCCTCTGCTGGAAACCATTGCCTTGGCTCACCACTTGGTCTTCAGGGGCCAAGCAGAGGACCTACACCCTTAAGTAACCTGGTGGGGGGCCCATCACCGTATGTATTTACATTTCTGATTCTATTCAATTGACAACCAATACATATTTTCCTATTATGGAAGTGACTAATACTTATTGTTCAATATCTATTTCAAAAACTTCTCAGCCTCAGTTTGGCTTCACCCTGGAAGGGATACAATAAGCCCTTCCAGACTACGGTGTGGTACCTCAAAAGCTTCCTCATCACACACAATCTTTGCAGGAAAGATCTTAACTAAATCCAGCTTTCTCCAGAAACAGAGGTATAGACTGCCATAACAAAATAGTAAATACTGAGTACTTTATAAAGAATAGATATTTACTTCTCACAGTTCCAGGGGCTGGAGAGTCCAAGATTTAGGTGCCAGTAGATTTGATATCTGATGAGGGCCCATTTATTGATGCATCCATGGTGCCTTTCTGTTGTGTCCTTATATGATAGAAGGGTGAGCTAGCTCTCTGGAGTCTGTTTTATTAGGGCATTAATACCATTCACGAGAGTTCTGTGTAATCACCTCCCAGAGACTCTACCTCCTAATACTATAACATTGGGAATTAATATTTCAACATACGAATTTTGGAGGAGGGGCCCCATGGCTTTGCTACGCATAACCCTAGTGGTGACTCTCTGTGTTGGCCCCAAACTTACAGTAGCCTGCTGCTTGAGCCTTGAGCCTGAGGCTCTGCCTGGCTTCATTCTTCAAAATCTAGGGGGTGGGGTAGCCATACCCCCATGGTTTATGCATTTTGTGCTTCTTTGGAGATGGCGCCACGTGTACCCTGCCGAGGTTTACCATCTATGCTGTGTGGAGGGAGACCACCATGGCCTGTGCTGCACCTGGGCCCACTGGAGCCACCCAGTGCGGCCAAGGATGATTGTGCTCAAATTCAGGGAGCAGAGCTTTGAAATCATTCTTCCCTCCAGGTCCTTGCATAAGCCTGTAAGAGAGATGGATTCCGTAATCCCCAAACTTCCTTCCTGGTTATTCTTTCCTTGTTTTGAGAAAGAGCACCTGGCTTGTGCTACATGCCCAATCCTTATCAGTCTTCTTATCAAATGGTCACTTGACCATGCCCTTGTTCTTTCCCTAAAAGGAGGATGACTCCTTCTCCTTCTCCTTCTTCTTCTTCTAGACAGGGTCTTGCTGTGTTGCCCAGGCTAGGGTGCCATGGTGCAATCATAGCTCACTGCAGTCTTGAGCCCCGGGGCTCAGCTCTTCCTCCTGCCTCAGGCTCCCAAATATCTGGGGCTACAGGTGTGTGCTGCCATGCCTGACTAAATTTTTAAATTATTTTAAAATTTTTTGTAGAGACAGAGTCTTGCTCTGTTGACCAGGCTGATCTTGAACTCCCGGCTTCATATGATCCTTTCACTTTGGCCTCAAAAAGTGCTGGAATTACAGGTGTGAGCCACAACAACTGGCCAGCTTTCTTTTTTTTCTTTTTTTTCAATGTGGGTAGGCTGAGAATCAAAAATTTTAAGATCTGCTTCCCTTTTGATTAACAACATTTTAGACCATTTCTCTCATCTTGAATTTTACTATAAGCCTTCAAGAAGCACCAAGCTCCACCTTCAACACTTGGCTTAGAAATTTCCTGAGTAAACTATCCATTCATTTTCTCAGAAGTTCTACCTTCCATCAAACACTAGAATATGAACACAGTTCATCCAATTTTTTTGTCACTTTATAATGAGAATTTCCTTTCCTCCAGTTTCCAACTACATGTTTCTCATTTCTGTCTGAAACTTCATCAAAATGGTTTTTATCATCCATGTTTCTATGAACATTGGGTTTATGGCCATCTTGGCATTCTCAAAGAAGATTTACCCTTTCTCTGCAGCTCTCCTTCTCTCCTTCTGAGCCCTCGCTGGAATTAATCATTTAAGGCCACTTGTGGAAACATAGGTGCTTGCTAGCATGCACCTCAAAACTATTCCAGCTTCTAGTCATTACCCAGTTTCAAAGTTGCTACCACATTTCCATTATTACAGCAACACCCTAACTTCTTGGAACCAATATTCCGTCTCAGCCTTTGGAAGATTCTCTAACAAAATACAATAGACTGAATAGTTTATGAACAAAAGAAGTGTACTTTTCACCATCCGAAGCCTGGGAAGTCCAAAATCAAGGTGCCAGCAAATTTGTGTCCAGTGAGGGTTAATTTTCCCACACATAGGTGGTACTATATTATTGAGTCCTCATACGGCAGAAGGGTCAAGCTTGCCCTCTGGGGACTCTTCTGTAAGCACATTAATTCCATTTGTGATGGCTCTGCTCTCATGGCCTAATCACCTATTAAAGATCCCGCCTCCCAATACCATCACACTTGGGGTTAGGAATTCAACACATGAATTTTGGAAGGACACAGACATTCGGTCTATAGCTCCAAGGTACACATTTTACTCTCAAAAACAATGGTGGGCTCATAGAGACAACATTCAATGAAATTATATTTTCCCAGTAGACCCCAGGAAGCTGGATTAATTGGGAAGTCTTGTGGGCTCTTCAAATTACTCCTACTTAAGTTACAAAATACTAAATGAATTCCTAAACGGCCTCTATCTTGCCCCAGACCTTAATCTCTCTTAAGTTAAAGAAGTGGAACTGGCTTATAGCAAGTTTAAAAAATCTTCCCATCACCACTGTCTATATTTAAAGGCAGATTCAAAGTGATCCCAGATTGAGGATACCACTCTCTTAGGTACTTTTGCTAATCAGATTGTTTCACAGGTCAGGCACCTGTTCATCTGATATAGAACTCACTTGAACCTAAACTTACTCCCCCAAATCTTCCTCAATATTCATTTTATAAGGGATGGATAATTTATCTGAGCTCATCCTCTGATTACACTCAGAAATTAAAATTACTGAACAAAAGCCAGTCCCAAAAATGGCAGAATGAAAGATAGAAAACTCCACTTAGTAACTTAAACTCGCATTCAGATATTAAGAGAATAAACACTATATTCCAAAATTTTTGTGGGAAAACAGCCTGTTGCATGGCAAGAATAATGCCATCTTGCAGCAAAACTGCTGTAAGGACAGATGTTTCACTCCAGCATACCAAGGCATTCCAGCAGCAAGGTCAAGAAACAATGCCTGCAGCATTGCTAACCCCTTGTAAAGAAACTACGCCTGCAACATAGCTAACCCCTCATAAAGAAACAATCCTGCAACATAGCTAACCCCTGATAAACAATGCCTGCAGCATAGCTAATTCCTCATATAGAGGCAATGCCTGCAGCATAGCTAACCCCTCATAAAGAAACTACGCCTGCAACATGGCTAACTGCTTGTGTAGAAACAATGCCTGCAACATAGCTAACCCCTCACAAAGAAACAATGCCTGCAGCATAGCTAATTCCTCATATAGAAGCAATGCCTGCAGCATAGCTAACCCCTCACAAAGAAACAATGCCTGCAGCATAGCTAATTCCTCATATAGAAGCAATGCCTGCAACATAGCTAACCCCTCCTAAAGGAACAATCCCTGCAGCATAGCTAACCCTTCATAAAGATGCTTATCTAACTTCCCCAATAGTCACCAGTTTCACTAAAGGGTCTCAGACATAACCAGCTGCATATGTTTTACCCAAAGAAGGCTTGCTGTATAAAGAATAGTTTCCAGAGGGCCAGTGCAAGGATTCGCCCTCTAGTGGCCGCCTGAAACATAGCTTCTGTTCATATTAAATATTTCTTTCTAAGAAACTGGATTTGTCAGCTTCTTTCTTTGGTCTTTCAGCTCCCTCAGCCTTTGAGGGCAGGTTTGCATATTCCTACCTGGTAATAATATATGCTAAAAAAATAATCATCATTAGATAACCAAAGCGTCATGTGTCGCTGTGCACTATTATGTTGACAATTGGGTTTATTACTATTGATTTGGGTGCTTTCATTGGTTTGCAATCTGGTAGTCCAAACCCTCCAAGTAAGCCATTGTTTCAAACAGACATAGCAAACGCTGTGGTCCACAAGTCATCAAGTATTGCTAATACAACCTAAAACCTCATCCACGGCTGGGCGCGGTGGCTCACGCCTGTAATCCCAGCACTTTGGGAGGCTGAGACAGGCAGATCATGAGGTCAGGAGATCGAGACCATCCTGGCTAACACGGTGAAACCCCATCTCTACTAAAACTACAAAAAAAAAAAAAATTAGCCGGGCGTGGTGGCGGGCGCCTGTAGTCCCAGCTCCTCGGGAGGCTGAGGCAGGAGAATGGTGTGAATCCGGGAAGTGGAACTTGCAGTGAGCTGAGATCGTGCCACTGCACTCCAGCCTGGGGGACAGAGCCAGACTCCATCTCAAAAAGAAAAACCTCATCCACTTGCTTATCACCAACAAACCAACAACTGGAGAAAAGGGTTCATACTAAGTGGCTAAATTGGAGGACTTGCCTACAATCTAATAATGGATATCCAACCTCAGCCTCAGGATTTTAATTGGCAAAAATCCTGACACCTTATTAACAACATACACGCAAATCTGGCTGTGCGATTTAAACCCTATTTGTAGTAAAATGTTTCTTATCACCACTATTGGGAGATTCAGATTTAGATGCTATTAATTATAGTGTTAATTGTGCCAGTCAAGTTCCAGCACTTTGGTATAGGTACAGCAGCATGTTAGACGCAGACATTACCTTAGCTAGCTGTGTACCCACAAAGCACCTTGACCTTACGAGTATTTGCAAGTCAAATTTCCAGGTACAACATTGCCTTCAAATTCCACAAGTGGCTCAGCTTTGTTATAATACAATAGAGGAACAAAAACATGATTCACATCAACCCTAGTGGCTATCCACTTGGGAAGGATACCCCAGTCTCACATCCCAGATGACAGTGGTCTGTCTAGCCCAGGAATTCACTGCTGGAGATGACTTAGCTTCAGAGAACATTGCCCCAGAGCAACACTTCACCAATGGAGATGACTTCACCTCCTGCATTGGAGATTACTTTACCTTGGACACTTAGACGGCTTCCCAACAATGCCCATGGGCTGCTCTTCCTAAGGCACTAACCAATTGGAAATGGGATATTTATTGTGTTTCTTCCGTTGGTATTAGGAATTCGAATACATTTTCTGAGCTCACTTTTTGCTAGACAATGATTCTGGTATATAAGATGGAGATTGGACTCCTCTTAGGGGCCTGTGAGTTGCTTCAAGCATGAAAATTAAGGAAAATCTTCAGTTCTTTCAAGGTAGCCCTGAGATGTATATAAGCGACTTGATAAGCAAGAAGGTAATTATAGCTTAAAACAACATCCAAAGAAGCTGGAATCTCCTATGGAAACTAAGGTTCCATCTTAACATTTGGTATAGTTTTTCAGAAACCCAGATTTCCACCAAATGACTCCACTGGCATGCAGACCTCAATCAAGGGAAAATTGAGGACTGAACTGTGACCACCATTCTTTTTTGTAAATTTCTTCCTGAGAGGCCTGAAGGAAGTCATACCCAGGAGCTAGAGCTAACATTCTGTTCTGCTGACTCCAAATTTTTAAACAAAAGATCTCTTTTCTTAACGAATTGCAAATCAGAACATCTTTGAATCTACCTATGACCTGTAAGCCCCCACTTCAACATATCTCACCCTTTTAGGCCAAACCAATGTGTAACATCCATATATGGATTTATGATTTTCCCCTTTTACTTCTGCTTTCCTGAAATTTACCCCTACCTTTAAAATCCCTCACTTGCAAGCAACTAGAGAGGTCAGGACTTAAGCAAGACCTGCCTGAGTCTCTTTGCTTGGTGCCTTGTAAATAAACACCCTCCTCTTTTCCTGCTGAAAACCTCAGTGTGGACATTTAGCCTTACTGTCCTGGGCAGTGGACCCCAGTTTGTTTTGATAACAATTGTAACTGCAAAGGAACAACAGTCCCGAGTGGGCATCTCACTTGTGGCACATTGGCTGCTGGCCACAGCCATGCTCAAACCCTGTCCAGAAGCTGCCTGAATGATAGTATTCAGGGATGGATTCTTGCATCTGGCAACTGACCACCATTATGAAACAAAGGCCTATGGTGCTTTCTGTTCTTTTTTTCTGAGATGGAGTCTTGCTCTGTCGCCCAGGCTGGAGTGCAGTGGCTTGATCTCGGCTCACTGCAAGCTCTGCCTCCTAGGTTCACACCGTTCTGCTGCCTCAGCCTCCCAAGTAGCTGGGACTACAGGTGCCCGCCACCACGCCCAACTAATTTTTTTTTTTTTTTTGTATTTTTAGTAGAGATGAGGTTTCACTGTGTTAGCCAGGATGGTCTCAATCTCCTAATCTCGTGATCCCCTGCCTTGGCCTCCCCAAGTGCTGGGATTACAGGCATGAGCCACTGTGCCCAGCCTTCAATTTTTAATTTTAATTTTTGTGGGTATATAGTAGGTGTGTATACTTATGAGGTACATGACATGTTTTGATACAGGCATGCAACATGTGTTAACCACATCATGTAAAATGCGGTGTCCATTCCCTCAAGTGTTTATTCTTTGTGTTACAAACAATCCAATTATACTTTTAGTTATTTTAAAATGTACAATTAAAGTATTATTGACTATAGTCACCCTGTTGTGCTACCAAATACTAGGTCTTATTCTTTCTATTTTTTGTACCCATTAACCATCCCCACCTCCCTCCCACCCCACCCCCACTTCCCTTCCCAGCCTCTGGTAACCATCTTTGTACTCTCTATCTCCATGAGTTCAATTGTTTTGATTTTTAGATTCCACAAATGAGTGAGAACATGCAAATTTTTGTCTTTCTGTGCCTGGCTTATTTCACTTAACATGATGACCTCCAGTTCCAGCCATGTTGTTGCAAATGACAGGAGCTAGTTATTTTTTACGACTGAATAGGATTCCATTGTGTGTATGTACCATATTTGCTTCATCCATTCATCTGCTAACGGACTAGGTTGCTTCCACACTTTGGCTATGAACAGTGCTGCAACAAACATGGGAGTACAGATACCTCTTGGATATACGGATTTCCATGCTTTTGGGTGTATTCCCAACAGTGGGTTGCTGGATCTATGGCAGCTCTATTTACAGTTTTGAGGAACCTCCAAACTATTCTCCATAGCGGTTGTGCTAATTTACATTCCCACCCACAGTGTTTGAAGCTTCCCTTTTCTCCACATATTTGCCAGCATCTGTTGGTGCTTTACTCTTTGCAGTGCCAGAAATGAGGCACTGCTTTTGGTAAGTGGAGTTTGTGAACAATGGCCCCAAACAATTTTTCCTTTAGGTGCTGGGTTCTGCTTCAGCAGGACACCCGGCCTTGCTTTGGAAAGGCCCACGCCTCTGCTGAATGAGGGCATATTTAGTGGGGAATCTCCACAGAGAACTGGAGGGATCCAGACCTTGAGAAATTGCATTTCGATTTTGATTTGCTTTCTTGAAATTCTGTCCAAAGCCCAGCTGAGTCCTTAAGGGTTTGTCACCTAAGGCTTTGTCATCTAAAAAAGAAAGCATGAGCTCTATTCCTCCTTGTAGCCCACGAGGGTGCATTCTGTAGAATACAATGCTGCAGCCAGGGGTCAGTGTGCCACAAATGAGATGCCCACTCAGGACTTTTGTACCTTGCAGTCACCAATTGTTATCAAACTAAACTGAGGTCTATTTGCCCAGGGTATGTATTATTTCCAAACATCAACACCAAGGTTTTCATTAGGAGAAAAGAAGATATTTATTTGCAGGGTGCAAAACATTTTAGCTTTGGACACATAAAAAGGACTAAGATTTTTTTTTTATTGCAGCACTACTTGGCCACAATATTCTTTAGACTCCCAAGGAAAACAGCCTGAAAATGGGATCCTTTAGATTCCTAAATTTAAAAAGATTTTAGAGATCTCTTATTCTAAACAATTGATGGGAAAATCAAATTTTACAAAGGACATGTAATAGTGCCATGGTTAGCCTTAGGAATTCTCTTGACCTAAAACAAAGTTAAAAATTATTTGCAAGCCTAGAACTGCCCACTTCAGATCCTCTCTGTGAACAATAGGGAAGGCAGTCTCATGCTATAATCCACCAGCTAAAGTTCGGCCCTTTCACTGTGATAGCCTGAGTTTGATTCCCAGCCAAGGAACAAGTCCTTTTGGTTTGATATTTGTGAGATTTTTGCCATTTGGTAATGCATTTTTCTTTCATGGACAGCTTTTGATTTCCATCTGTGGGGGCATCTGAGGCTTTTGAGCCTTGTGTGCACATAGTCAGCTAAGAACCTGAGACCCTAGGGAATTTGGGAAACAGGAATGTGGATTATACTCCATCTGTAGCTAGCAAAATTTTCATTTCTTTGAACTGTCAAAAGACGGGGTGGTTTTGGATCTTGTGAATACTGCTTTTCACCTCTCTGGAGACACTTCATACGTCCTTGGTTAAATTATAACCTTGGTGAAACTTAATTTAAATGGTGTCTTTAAGAAATAAAAAGGATACAGCCGGGCGCGGTGGATCACGCCTGTAATCCCAGCACTTTGGGAGGCCGAGGGGGGCGGATCACGAGGTCAGGAGATCGAGACCATCCTGGCTAACATGGTGAAACCCTGTCTCTACTAAAAATATAAAAATTAGCCAGGTGTGGTGGTGGGTGCCCAGCTACTCGGGAGGCTGAGGCAGGAGAATGGTGTGAACCCGGGAGGCAGAGCTTGCAGTGAGCCGAGATCGCGCCACTGTACTCCAGCCTGGGTGACAGAGCGAGACTCTGTCTCAAAAAAAAAAAAAAAAAAAAAAGAAATAAAAAGGATACAAAGTCTTAAATATCAACTGTTTGTCCTGGTTAAAATTCTCTAATAAGAAGTTTGAAAGGATTTTTAAAGAGCTTGATAGTCAGAAGTCAACTTCATTGAAACTACTATTTAGGTTATATGTGTGTGTGTGTGTGCACGTACACATGTGTGCACATGTATGTATGCATAAGAGTCTTTGTTTTAAGCCCTCTGTTCTGTCTGTAACAATTTCTCCACTGGGTAAATTTCTCTCTCCTTGCACCCATGGCAGCCATATGTGCTCCCTCTGCCTGTTTCTCCATTTCCTTCTGTCAGCCCCTTTTGCATCTTGCCACCCTCGGTGCCACATGAGGGGACAAAAAGATTTTTTCTAACAGACTGAAATTCCTTAAGGGAAATAGAAAAAGATGTGGTGGATTCCTCTCTTGGGGAGGAACTTCTGCTTTTCCTCAGGGAATCTCAAGAGGACAGAGTCCTCCCAGATCTAAAATTACTCTACCTTATCTCTTCGGCTTTTGCCGTACCAGAAATGACTCCGTATTATGAGAAAACTTGCCTTATAAAATCTTATGGTAAATTCCTGTGATTTTGTGTTGCTTTCATATCAATTCTGAGTCTAACTCTAACAAGGCCTAAACTCTTTTTTTTTTTTTTTTTTTTGAGATGGAATCTTGCTCTGTCACCCAGGCTGGAGTACAGTGGCGTGATCTTGGCTCACTGCAACCTCCACCTCCCGGATTCAAGAGATTCTTCTGCCTCAGCCTTTCAAGTAGCTGGGACTACAGGCACATGCCACCATGCCCAGCTATTTTCTGTATTTTTAGTAGAGACGGGTTTTCACCATGTTGGCCAGGCTGGTCTCGAACTCCTGACCTCAGTTGATCTGCCTGCCTCGGCCTTAAACTCTTTCTTAAAGGAGAATAAATTGTCTCTCTCTCTCTGCTTTGAGTTATGGATTGCCAGTTTGTTTCCTCTGGGATCTGGGGAGCGCTTGAGCCATGTGGAACAGGTGGATTTTGACTTGTTCCATTTACAGAGACATAACTGGAATCCAGCTGCCGTGTTTGGACTGGCGAGCTTTGCCAGTCTAATAGCTAGAATTTTAAAATCAAGAGTCTAGGGGCTTTGTTTATGTCTGTTTTGATCTTTATGTATGCACGCGTGTATGTCTTTGTATGTTGTCTATAATAGCAAATTGGCTTATAAATAAAAGAGTATTCATAAATTAAATACATAAATTTAAATGCTTTTCAGGTTAATGTGATTTTAATAATGACATTCAGTAAAAAAGATAATTTCAAAATTGTTCTTAAAATAAAATAAAAGCATCTTCAGAATTGAATTTGGACATTTTTGCCTAGATGTATTGATCAGATACTATCTCTGTTATATGTTTTAAGATCATAGAATGGTTGCTTCTGTAGTGCTTTTGATACTTGCTTAAACTTTCAATAAACTTATGCCTTTAGATTTGAGCTGTTAGGCCATGATGAGACCTATCCCCAAGTCTGGTCTTTTGGCCTGGGCTACACACCTGACACATAATTAAAACTGCTTACTTCCTGGGTTTGTCACTGAAAATAAGGGTTACTAAGAGTTTACATTGTAAGTAATATATGTAATTAAGACTACTAGACATAAACAAAGCAATTTTGGCCGGGCGCAGTGGCTCACGCCTGCAATCCCAGCACTTTGGGAGGCCAAGAGGAGAGGATCACGAGGTCAGGAGGCCGAGACCATCCTGGCTAACACGGTGAAACCTCGTCTCTGCTAAAAATACCAAAAAATTAGCTGGGCGTGGGCGCCTGTAGTCCCAGCTACTCGGGAGGCTGAGGCAGGAGAATGGCGTAAACCCGGGAGGCGGAGCTTGCAGTGAGCTGAGATCCGGCCACTGCACTCCAGCCTGGGCGACAGAGCCAGACTCCGTCTAAAAAAAAAAAAAAAAAAAAAAAAAAAAAAAAAAAAAAAAAAAAAAATTTAATTTTAAAAATGGTATAAGGAGGAAAGGGAATTGGATTTTTTTTTTTTTTTTTTTTTTTGTTAGACGGAGTCTGGCTCTGTCGCCCAGGCTGGAGTGCAGTGGCCGGATCTCAGCTCACTGCAAGCTCCGCCTCCCGGGTTTACGCCATTCTCCTGCCTCAGCCTCCCGAGTAGCTGGGACTACAGGCGCTGCCACCTCGCCCGGCTAGTTTTTTGTATTTTTTAGTAGAGACGGGGTTTCACCGTGTTAGCCAGGATGGTCTCGATCTCCTGACCTCGTGATCCGCCCGCCTCGGCCTCCCAAAGTGCTGGGATTACAGGCTTGAGCCACCGCGCCCGGCGAGAATGTGATTTTTGTTAAAGGAAAAGTAAAATGTGAGAGAGTTTGAGAGAGAGTAGTTTTTCATTTACATGAGAGAGAATTCTGTGTGGTCAAAATGATAAGGGGGAAAATAAAGCAAACCTTTGTCCTAGGGTAAAACGGTAAGACATAATAGACACAACTGAAGGTTTAAGCAAGTTGTATAAAGTTTGTGAAAGACGGATCTTGTGAAAATAATTTTGTATATGATCATGTTGGCTGAAATTAAAAAGAGGTCATTTAGTTTTTCTCGAAATTAAACCTAAATATGAAAAGCAGACCAAGGCACGGCCAGAGCCGGGACCCTTGTGTCGGAGTAACAGGGTTTTCTTGGAGCGTGGATCTGCTCATTAATAAAAAATGTAAGAGTTTAGGCCGGGTGCAGTGGCTCATGCCTATAATCCCGGTACTTTGGGAGGCTGAGGCAGGCGGATCATAAGGTCGGGAGATCGAGACCATCCTGGCGAACACAGTGAAACCCCACCTCTACTAAAAATACAAAAAAATTAGCCGGGCGCGGTGGTGGGCGCCTGTAGTCCCAGCTACTCTGGAGGCTGAGGCAGGAGAATGGCATGAACCTGGGAGGCGGAGGTGAGCCAAGATCTTACCACTGCACTCCAGCCTGGGTGACACAGCGAGACTCTGTCTAAAAAAAAAAAAAAAAAAAAAAAAAAGGTGTAAGAGTTTATAAAAGGTTTATGAAAACCTTTTCTTGTGTGGTCACAATTGAAAGATATTGGATGGACTTGTTTATAAGGTTTTATTAAAATTAGCTTTAGCTTCAATAATACACTAATGCAAAGGCAGAATTTGGTTTTCTCATTTAAACAAGATTAGGCTGTTGGTTTTCTCAAAGGTGAAAACTGCTGGGGTCTTCCAGGAGAAGGCCACGGGAGTCTCTTAAGGTGATTACTGCAGGGTCCTCCGTGGTGAGAGATGAAGCCTTTGCTGTGGCTATTGAGGTCCTCAGTGGCAAAGGCTGCTGGGGTCTTCTGTAGAGCAGGCTGGGGGCCATGGTGGCTTCACTGTGCGGCTGATGCTGATAACCTCACTTCTTTGTCCCTAGCCATCTGTAGACATCTTGGGTATGCCTGTCTCCCCAGCAATCTTGGCAGGGTTAAACCATAGTGAGCCCTTCAAGCAGTACCCCCAAAAGCTGAGGAAGCTGGTCACTCTCCCTGCTCTCCTTCTCTGCTGTGAGGGGAACTCATGGGCCAAGGAAATTGCTCTCAGTGCTGAGCTATGCAGACCAGGGACATCGACTGATGCAGGCAAAATGAAACTCCACTTCCAGCATCTTTATGTGCAGTTTTCTCAAATTTTTTCTCCACTGTGTTAGTAAAGCTTTTTAACTGGATATTTGAGCTCTACCAGAGCAATTTTGCTTATGGTTAGATAATTGTTGTTTGTTTATTTTGTGGGGAGCAAAGGCTGTGTCTCCTACTCCGCCATCTTGCTGATGTCACTCCCTTCTTGCCTGCACTTAAAAAAACAAATTTATTGATGTATGATTTGGATACCATCAAATCCACACATTTCAAATGTACATTACTATGAATCTTAGTAAATTGGTGCAGTTTTTCAACTATTACCATAAATCAGTTCTAGAACATTTGCATCACCACAAAACATTTCTTCATGGCTGTTTATAGTCAATCCCCACTCTCATTCTCAGACTCGGGAATGTATAGGTTTTTATTCTACAGATTTGCCCTTCTAAAATGCAATATAAATTGAATCTTACAATGAGTTGTCCTTTTGTCGGATTTCTTTCCTTTAGCACAATTTATTTACATCTAAATAGTATATTATATTGTATAAGCATGCTACATAGTTTATTAATCAGTGGAAAAACCTTTGAATAGTGTCTAATGTCTGGTTACTATGAATAATGCTTATGAACACTCATGCTTGAGTCTTTCAGCCCTCACCCCCTTCCATGCTTCCACCTTTTGTAGTCTCCCATGTCTATTATTTAACTCTGTATGTCCATGTTTATTCTTTGTTTAGTTCCAGCTTATAAGTGAAAACATGCAGTATTAGGCTTTCTGTTTCTGAGTCATTTCACTTAGGATCATGGCCTCCAGTTCCATTCATGTTGCTACAAATGAATAATTTTATTTTGTATCGCTGAATATTATTCCATGCTCTGTGTGTGTGTTTGCATATATATATATATATATCTCCAGCCCTTCACTGATGAACACTTAGGTTGGTTCCATGACTTTGCTACTGTGAATAGTGCTGTGATAAACATAAAAATGCAGGTATCTTTTTGATATAATGACATCTTTGCCTTTGGGTAGATACCTAGTAGTGGGATTGCTGGATTAAATGGGAGTCTTGTTTTTGGTTCTTTAAGATATCTCTATACTGTCATGAAGGTTGCATTCCTTTCCACTTCCATCAACAGTGAATAAGCATTCTCTTTTCTCTGCATCCTCACCATCTGTTGTTGTTTTTTTATTTTTAATAATAGCCATTCTGACTGGTATCTCAGTCAAGATGACATCTCATCATGGTTTAAATTTGCATTTCCCTTATGATTAATGATGTTGAACATTTTTTTCATTTTTTTGGCTACCTGTATATTGACATATGCATTACAGCTATATAGATTTTAATCCCACCTCCCCCTCCAAAAAAAATTGATAAGAATAAACTTTTGGTTTCATTGATATTTTTTGATATTTTTAATTGTTTTTCTGTTTTCTATTTTGATGATTTCTGTTCTGGTACTTATTTTTTCCTTTATTTTACTTAATTCAAGTTAATTTCTACTTATTTTGGGGCATCATAATATGGTATCTTATATTATTGATTTTTAGATGTTTTACTTGTTCTCATATAAGCATTTAAAGCTACGAATTTCCCTCTGACAACTACTTAGGTGTATCTCATACAGCTTGTAATATTTTGTTTTTATCTTTATTATGGTGAAAATATTTTCTAATTTACTTGTGATATTTTATTAAAATCTGTATAATTAAATTATTAAATAATGATTTCCAAAATAAATTTAAAGTTATTTTTAATATAATTGTGTTGTGATCAGAGAACATGCTTTGTACAATTGCTCCTTTTAAATATAGTGAGACTTGTTTTATGACCTAGGATATGATTTATCCAGAGAATGTGTCATGCTATCTTAGAAAGAATGGGTATTTCTGCCGTTTTGGTATGTAGTGAGCTATAAATGTCAAATTGAGTTGGGTTATTGTGTTGTTCACATATTCTATATCCCTACTAATTTTATTTCTATTCTTCTATCAACTCCTAGAGGATATATATTAAAATATCTAACTGTGATTGTTAAACTCTTTATTGCTTCTTTCAATTCTGTCAGTTATGCTTCATGTAATTTGGGACTCTCTTGTTCAAGCATGTATGATGTTGTAATTGTTATATCTTTCTATGTGTGACCATTTATCATTAAGAAATGTCTTTATTTGTCTGTAGTTGTATTTACTGTCTTAAACTATATTTTGTCTGATATTCATATAGTTGCTTCATCTCTCCCATCATTACTGTTTGCATGGTCCACATTCTCTATCCTTTTACTTTTTATGTATTTGTGCCATTTAATCTGAAGGATTTCTTGTGCAGACAGCATATTCTTCATCTTCGTTTTTAAAAAAATCTTGTCTGAACATTTATGATTTTTTATATAATTATTGATATTTGATTTATATCTCCATATTGCTGTTTTATGTAATTTTCATGTATTTTTGTTCTTTTCTCCTTCTTTACTGATATTTATAGTGTATTATTTTAGTTCGATTGTGGATTTCTAATTCTATTTTTTCAAGATATTTTCCTAGAAGTTGTTCTAGGAATATTTCTACATCTATATTTATCCCAAACTTCTTCAGGTTTATCATGATGTCTGTCTGATGAAACACAGCAACTTTGCCACATATAACTCCGTTTTCTCTCTTCTTTGTGCAGTTACACATCACAGCGATATATGTTTTAACTTCTCTCTCCACAGAAAACATTGAGGAGTATCTTCATGACATTGGGATTTGTCAAACATTTATTTAAAAGTCGCAAAAACATTATCAAGACACAATATTGCTAAATTAGATTTTATTAAAATTAATAACTACTGTTCATCAAAAGAAAGTAAACCATCAAGACACATTGTGACAGAGAATAATTATAATACATATATCCACAAATGTGCATATTTGTAAAACTCCTAAAATCAATTAGAAAAAGTAGACTTTCCAGTAGACAATCACAAAAGAGCATATTGAAATGGTCAATAAACCTATGAAAATGCACTCAGTGTCAGTAATGATCAGGTGAATGCAAAATTATTCCAGCATGGGACCAAATATTCAATAAAGTGGTTGAAATGCATGTGAGAATTAATTTCATGTGTCAGCTAGACTGAATCATGGGTTGTGACTTCTGGTTAAACATTATTCTGGGTGTGTCTGTGAGCATGTTTGCGGATGAGCTAAACATCTGAATTGGTGACTAAGAAGATTGTGCTTTCCAGTGTGGGTGAGCCTGATAACAGTCCAAGAAGTCCTGAACAGAAACAAGATGATCAAAAGCAAATTCACTCTCTCCCAGCAGGTCTCTAAGCTGGGACATAAGTCTTGTTCTGCCTTCAGGCTCAGGTTGGAATTTATACCATCAGGTCTCCCAGTACCCAGGATTGCATCTATCTATTATCTATCTATCTGTCTATCTATCTATCTATCTATCTATCTCTCTATCTATCTATCTATCTCTATCTCTCTATCTAGCTATCTATCATCCATCTATCCAATCTATCTCCTATTGGCTCTGTTTCTGTGGAGAACACTGGTTTTTGTAAAAGAGTGGTTCTGGAGGAACAGAATTTTAAGAATGAGTTCTCTGAATGGATTTTGGGGTCTCTGGAATTGACCTTCTAATCTGATTAGATTTAAAGACACCAATCACTCTATTTATAGTAGTAAAGAAAACACAGTCTATGACATGATCTGGCAATAGAGATATAAAAATATCTTCATTGGATACTACTAATCAAACACTTAGAAGAAGCAAGAAGCAGTATGAATGTGCATATAATTCTGAACACTTTTGGAGAAGTGACAAATATGCAGCAATGTGCCACATTATGAGGTTTTGGTCAACAGCAGACCACATATATATGACTAGTCCCATAAGATTACAATGGAACGGAAAAAAATTCTATTGCTGTCATAACCTCATAGTGCAATGCATTCCTTTTCTATATTTAGACATTTTTAGATACACAAATACTTATCATTGCCTACAGTATTCAACATAGTAACATGCTTTACAGGTTGTAGCCTAGCAGCAATAAGCTATACTGTGCAGCCTAGGTTTGTAGTAAGCTATGCCATCCGGGTTTGTGTGAGTACACTCTATGATGTCACAAAATAACAAAATCACCTAGAACATTTGAAAGAATGTATCTCCATTGTTTTTTTTTTTTTTTTTTTTTTTTTTTGAGACGGAGTCTGGCTCTGTCGCCCAGGCTGCAGTGCAGTGGCCGGATCTCAGCTCACTGCAAGCTCCGCCTCCCGGGTTTACGCCATTCTCCTGCTTCAGCCTCCCGAGTAGCTGGGACTACAGGCGCCCGCCACCTCGCCCGGCTAGTTTTTTTGTATTTTTTAGTAGAGACGGGGTTTCACCGTGTTAGCCAGGATGGTCTCGATCTCCTGACCTCGTGATCCGCCCGTCTCGGCCTCCCAAAGTGCTGGGATTACAGGCTTGAGCCACCGCGCCCGGCCGTATCTCCATTGTTAAGTGACACATGATTAACAAGGTTGGCTGGTTGCTTCTAAAGTTACTGGACAGAGTGCTGAAACAGTGATATCAGGGATTAGAATTCCCAGCTCAAGGGCAGCATCAATGACCAGAAAAATTTATCTGTACTCTTAAAAAGACTCTCATCTGCAGTAGCTACAGGGCTGAACTTGCTAAAAATCACATACACAAATCTTGTGACTATTTGCCTTACAGAAAGCCAATCACTGAGGTTTACAAGACTGTGATTGTTTTTCCTGTAGGGATCCCAGAGGGACAGGTTTTAACCAAGTGTGATGAATCCATGGTTTAACACCGGCTAACCTGACAGATGAGGGGGTGATCAGCAGCATCTCAAAAGGACTGGACCACTGTGGCTGCAGCTGGCCTTCACCCAGGTGGGATTTTCAGGTCTTCAGCAGGACTTCGTTCCTGGTGATAAAGAGTGAAGAGGCACATCTATAGGAAACTCGAGCCTTTTGGAAGCAAATTCAGGAAGACTATTTTGAATTGTTTTATATATGATAAAAATCCACAAGTCTCGGGGAGTTCAGAGAAGTAGTCTCTCAGAAAATACTTTGAAGGGGAAGAGGCAACTCACTTTAGTGGGGCTATTGTGTCTTCAGCAAAGCAAGAGAAAAGACCTATTCCTAGGTAAGGTTGTGTCTTGATAACTGTGGTCCCTTTGGTCACAAGTAGGTCCATTCAGCCAGTGGGGCACTTACTGAAGGGGTAGCCTGCCCCTCCACACCTGTGGGTATATCTTGTCAGGTGGGATGAGAGACTGAGAAAAGAAATCAGACACAGAGTCAAAGTATAGAGAAAGAACAGTGGGCCCAGGAGACCGGCACTCAGCATACCAAGGACCTGCACCGGCCCTGGTCTCTGAGTTCCCTCAGTTTTTACTGATTATCATTTTCATTATCTCAGCAAGAGGAAAGCAGTAAGAGAGCAGGATGATAATAGGGAGAAGGTCAGCAAGAAGACATGTGAGCAAAGGAATCTGTGTCACAATTAAGTTCAAGGGGAGGTACTATGCCTGGATGTGCACATAGGCCGGATTTTTGTTTCTCTCCGCCCAAACGTCTCAGTGGAGTAAAGAATAACAAAGCAGCATTGCTGCCAGCATGTCTTGCCTCCCACCATAGGGCAGTTTTTCTCCTATCTCGGAACTGAACAAATGTACAATCAGGTTTTATACTGAGACATTCAGTTCCCAGGGGCAGGCAGGAGATGGTGGCCTTCCTCTATCTCAACTGCAAGAGGCTTTCCTCTTTCACTAATCCACCTCAGCACAGACCCTTTACGGGTGTCGGGCTGGAGAACATTCAGGTCTTTCTCATCCCATGAGGCCGTATTTCAGACTGTCACATGGGGAGAAACCTTGGAAAATACCTGGCTTTTCAAGGCAGAGGTACCTCTGGCTTTTCATAGTGCATTGCGCCCCTGGTTTATGGAGACTAGAGAATGACGATGACTTTGACCAAGCATACTGCTTGTAAACATTTTGTTAACAAGGCATGTCCTGCATGCCTTAAACTTTAAATCCCTTAAACTTTGATTCCCTACAACACATGTTTTTGTGAGCTCAAAGCCGGGGCACAGTGGCTGAGGCAAAGTGGCTGAGTCAAAGTTATAAATTAACAGCATCTCAGCAAAGCAATTGTTCAAGGTACAGATCAAAATGGAACTTCCTATGTCTTCCCTTTCTACATAGACATAGCAACAGTCTGATCTCTCTTTCTTTTCCCCAAACTTAGGAATTTATTTTAGTTTGACCCCTTATAGTCAAGACATGCAAGAGAGCCCATCAATGGCAAAGCTTTTATTTTGTAGCATATTATTGCCAGGTTGCTGTGGCTACCTGGCCTGAGTCCAACCTGTCTCTCACTGAGACCACCTATGGCCAAGAGACTTAGACTGAAAAGACTTATATCCAAGTAAACATGTTAGGCCAGACAGGAATGAAGGTGGGTAGGCACTCATTGATTCTTAAAACCATTTTAAACAACTTAATAGCCAAAACCCAAAAGTCAAAAAGTAAGGTTAATATTCCTGTCTGTTGAAGGAAGTCAGGGACCCCGAACAGAGGGACCAGCTGAAGCTGCGGCAGAAGAACATAAATTGTGAAGATTTCATGGACATTTATTAGTTCCCCAAATTAATCCTTTTATAATTTCTTACACCTGTCTTTACTGCAATGTCTGAGCATAAATTGTGAAGATTTCATGGACACTTATCACTTCCCCGATCAACACCCTTGTGATTTCCTATGCCTGTCTTTACTTTAATCTCTTAATCCAGTCATCTTCGTAAGCTGAGGAAGATGTATGTCCCCTCAGGACCCTGTGATGATTGCGTTAACTACACACACTGTAGAGCATGTGTGTTTGAACAATATGAAATCTGGGCACCATGAAAAAAGAACAGGATAACAGCAATGTTCAGGGAACAAGAGACATAATCTTAAACTCTGATTGCCAGTGAGCCGGGCGGAACAGAGCCACATTTCTCTTCTTTCAAAAACAAATAGGAGAAATATCGCTGAATTCTTTTTCTCAGCAAGGAACGTCCCTGAGAGAGAGAATGCGCTTCTGAGGGTAGGTCTCTAAATGGCCCCCTTGGGGGTGGCTCTCTTTTACAGTCGAAGCCAAAGGCATGAAATAAGCCCCAGTCTCCTGTAGCGCTCCCAGGCTTATTAGAACGAGGAAATTCCCACCTAATAAATTTTGGTCAGACAGATTGTCTGCTCTCAAACCCTGTCTCCTGATAAGATGTTATCAATGACAATGCATGCCCGAAACTGCATTAGCAATTTTAATTTCGCCCCATCCTGTGGTCCTGTGATCTCGCCCTGCCTCCATTTGCTTTGTGATATTTTATACAGTGTGAAGCAAGTGATCTCCGTGACCCACACCCTGTTCATACACTGCTTCCCCTTTTGAAAATCGCTAATAAAAACTTGCTGGTTTTATGACTCGGGGGCATCATGGAACCTGTTGACATGTGATGTCTCCCCTGGACACCCAGCTTTAAAATTTCTCTCTCATAATCTTTCCCTTTATTTCTCAGACCTGCTGATGCTTAGGGAAATAGAAAAGAACCCACGTTAACTATCGGGGCTGGGTTCCCCCGATACCTGTCATCAAGCTAAGCCCCCTTGGCTTGCGTACGAAGTCTATCAGCTGTGTCATCTGGGTGCTCCACTTGGCATGGACAGGTGGAGTTGTGCAATTCCTCTTCTCAGGATCAACAGATCTTACAGTGACTTTCATCCAGTTCACCAGGCTGGCTTTCTCTCAGAAATAAGCTCCTGTGTGCCTGGAATGAATATATATATATATGTGTGTGTGCGTGTATACATATGTTGCAGATGGAGATATGTGTATACATACTACATATACACATATATGTGTGTATACATACTACATATAGACACATATATGTGTATATACATACTATATATAGACACATATATGTGTATATACATACTATATATAGACACATATATGTGTATATACATACTATATATACTATACATATATGCATACATATATACATATATACTATATATACTATAGTATATATACATACATATATACTATATATACTATATACATAGTGTACATATATACATATATAGTATATATAGTATACTATAGTATATATACATATCCATATATACTATATACTATATATACTATACCTACTATAGTATATAGTATATATAGTATGTATACTACAGTATGTATACACACATCTCTATCTGCAACATATATACAAATTTTATATGTATACACATGTATTTTATAAGTATACAAATTTTATATGTATACATATATACACATATATATGCACACATATATATACACACACACATACATATACATATATCTCCATCTACAACAATTCAGTAGTGAGGTGCAGGTCATGCATCAACCAAAACATACTCTTCCATTCTGCAATGTTTAAAACCAAAGACATTGCTCCAATATTACAATCAATTTTAGTAAAGGTTCCTCAGGAAGCTGATGACACCAATGTATAAAAATGGAACATTTTTAAGAAAACATTATACCCTCTGGTTTCAGCAGTTACTTGGTTTTGCCCTTCCCTCACATTGACTACCTTCTTTGAAACCACAGGTCTCAGAGGTACATTCTGGTTCCCTGACATGATTTCCCCCTTTTGAGGATAGCCTTGAAACTAGTGATCTGGGCTCAGACCAACCCAATTTGGTCTCCCTTCAGGGTCCAACTCAGCACTCTTACTTTTATTTTAGCTATTATGGATAACAACAACCAAGAGATTGAATATTTCACCAATCTCTTGGTGAAATATAGTAGTCCCAGCTACTCCGGAGGCTGAAGCAGGAGAATGGCTTGAACCCAGGAGGTGGAGCTTGCCATGAGCCCAGATCGTGCCACTGCACTCCAGCCTGGACAACAGAGCGAGACTCCATCTCAAAAAATAATTAAGTAAAAATAAAGAAAAGGAAACCAAAAGAAAAGAAAAAAGGATTCTTGGGGGAAGAACCTCTTATTCTCATGCAACTGGTTCCTCCATCAGGGAGAAAAGCTTACTTTCTGTGACAAGGAGCTGGCCTCCCTGGCCAGGGGAGGAGACTCCGTGGGCATGCGGCAGGGAATGCTAGCCAGCCATGTGGGGCACCTTGGGGCCCAGGCAGCCACTGTGGCTGATTCCCACCCTGCGTGGCCATGTTTGGACATCATGCATACATGCGACAGATAAGGCCGTGCACCCCAGCTGATAGGAAAGCGGGAGCATAGAGCTGCCCTGCCCATGTCAGGTGCACTCCTGTGGATGTTGGCGTGGATGTGAACCCCTTCCAGTATTGTAAAAGAAAAAAGAGGTGCCATTACTAAAACAGAGAAGAGGAATGCCACAGGACCAAAAGGCTCAGAAACAACAGTGAGAAGTTTTGAGTCCCCACTTCCCTCACCCCTTCTCAAGCCCCATGTTCTGGGCAACAAAGCTGTTGCGGGAGTTTTTCCTTAGTTCAGCTAAAAGCCGGATTTTTGTCACACAGCCATCAGAGATTAGGCTTGCAGACACTTTGAAGGGTGAGAAAAAAATGGAATTTATTGGGAAAAAAGGGGAAACGGACCCTCCACAAAGCCAGAGTCCTTCTAGTGTGCTTCCTGCCTTGCAGATGAATCTCGGGTTCTACCCAGGAAGAGGAGGGGCCAGGCTCCTCCCCACCGTGAAGGGCACAAACTTGTGTGACTCCAGCCCAGTGCGCAGTCCTCCCAGCGCACGGGCTAGTTGGAATTTCTCTGGGGACCCCTTTACACTTGGCTGTCTCAATATCTGATAAAAAATTTAGACATATTAAGAAAAGCCAAGAGTACAGAATCAAGTTATCCTAGAGGAAACCATTGCTTTTCTAGATAAACATTCAAGATAAACATTTCAGCATCAGGCTACAACAGCAGCTAGAACCGGAAGAAAAACATTACAGAAACCTATGATACCTTTGTAAGAGAGAATTATTGGCCCGGCGCGGGGGCTCACGCCTGTGATCCCAGCACTTTGGGAGGCCGAGGCTGGTGAATCACGAGGTCAGGAGACCATCCTGGCTAACACGGTGAAACCCTATCTCTACTAAAACTACAAAAAATTAGCCGGGCGTGGTGGCGGGTGCCTGCAGTCCCAGGTACTCGGGAGGCTGAGGCAGGAGAATGGCCTGAATCCGGGAGGCAGAGCTTGCCGTGAGCCGAGATCGCGCCACTGCACTCCAGCCTGGGCAACAGAGGGAGACTCCCTCTCAAAAAAAAAAAAAAAAAAGATATTTATCATCATCTGAGGCCTCTTCAAGTGGAGAATAAAAGCTGAAAGCAGCAAGACACAGCAAAGTTGCACTTCTAAGACAAGAATCTGAGAAGTTTTCAAAAAGTAGCATATTATAGAATCAAAATAAAAACTTGTAATTTTATTAAGAACAAATAAATATTTTAAGGAAGCCTTGTTCTAACATAAAGGGCCAGTGTTAACCTTTTTACATCTCTCTCTCCTGTTTACAGCTTCCTTTTTACCTGGGTTCATAAATAACCCTTCCAAGTCTATAATTTAAATGAATCTTCAGATAACTTTTGAATTAGACAATTTTTTTTAAATACAAACGTATCTTTTTAGCATATTTTATATATAGGATTGTATAATAACTAGAATTTTTATTCTTAGTAACCTTAATTTTTACTGCAATACTTAGGAAGCAAGAAACCCTGAAATGTCTGTCAGATATTAGCATTTTGTAGGTTAGATGATTTTACAATTTTTTAAAGAAAACATGTTTCCCCATATCATAACTTTCTTAATTTGAAATGACCCAGACATGTTTGGATTAGCATCCAAAACAATTTCAAGACTTTAAATTACACAAAAAGGTCACCTACAGTAATTACCTCATCTATATTTTATTTATTTTTAGCAGTTTATCTAGATTATTTATGAGAACTGAGATATCAGACAAATGTAGTCATTTTCTTCTTCACCATGCTTATAACCTGCACACATTAAATGTTTACGCAAGTAAGGGGCTTAAAATGAACTACGTGGACATTATTGCTAATAACTCTGAAGATTCAGCTGCTTTTATTAAACCAGCCACATTAAATTAGACTTATTTCTCAAAAAAAAATCCCACAAACACAGATCATTTTCCTCTTGGCTGGGTTTACAATCTTACAAACTTTTGTACCAAACTCTGACACCTTAAAATACCTGGCAGAGACAAATATAAAATCTAGGCAAAAATGTATGCCAAAAATTTGAAAAGCATTTTTATTTTACCAAGAATATTAAAGGCATCTTGTTTAGTAAAGATTTACTTACGTCAAATGAACTTTTTAAATGCTTGGACTTATTTACTTAATTTATGAGTGATCTTCTACTTATAAGTCAATTTGGTACCTTATATAAACAACACATAATATCCAGAAACACATACACACCTACAAAGATTCAATACCTTTGGCCTCAGAATTCTAGCCGTAAGGTAGCATTACAAACTCACCAGTTTATGAATATGTTTACATGACTAAACTCTCCTCAGTAGGCAATCTTGTGAAGGCTGGGAAACAAAATTTTGGGTAAAGCAGTTTCCACGGTAGTTTGATTTTTTAAGGCCAAACCTCCTCAGACTCCAAAGAAAAGTGGGGCCAAATACACTAAAGAAGGACATCACATACTCACCAGGCCTGACCCTGTTGAGAACAGCAGCATCAAAGCCTGGATATGCAGAGCTCCACCTCCCTTTCCTGTTCAGCAGCAAAATGAACCCAATCGTAACACAGCACAACATTTCAAAGACCCATGGAGAGTCCAGAACTTTCTGAACTGCAAAGAACACTTCAGCCAAACAGCATTACAAAAGAATATCACTTTCCTTTGTTCCACTGGCTCCTGATTATATTCAGGCTACTTTTGAAGAGTGTACCCAAGCAAGCTGCATTCTGGGATTGAATTCTGATTTCCCATGACTATATTCTCTCTCACACACACACAACACACACACACACACACGCATGCAAACAACCATCAAAATAGAATATCTAACTGCAGTAGGGACTAACGATCCCCAAGAATGTGGTTTTCTAATTTACACAAGCAGAAATCCAGCAAGTGTGTAGGGGAATAGATATTAAGGGTGTGGCTCAATGAGGGAAGAAATATAAAGTTGAATCTGTATTAATTTATTAATACAGGCTCACTAAGCAGAAATTCTGCACTTATCATTGCAGCTCAGGGAGTTAGAAAGAGCTCTAACTGGTGGGTTGGTTGGCTAAAATATGGGTCAAAGATGGACCTCTGTGAGCAAGCTGGAAATGCTGGATACCCCTTGGTTTAACATAGAGATTGGGATCCTAGCCAACATGGTGAAACCCTGTCTCTACTAAAATACAAAAAATTAGCTAGGTGTGGTGGCGTGTGCCAGTAGTCCCAGCTACTCGGGAGGCTGAGGCAGGGGAATCGTTTGAACCCTGGAGGAGGAAATTGCAGTGAGCTGAGATCTCGCTACTGCACTCCAGCCTGGTGACACAGTGAGACTCCATCTCAAAAAAAAAAAATAGTCCAGATCAATCAATTATGTGTTAGAAATCAACATAAAAGGAGGTAACAATTTTAGTGATTGGAAGGGGACTCCTTTGGGCTGTTAATTATGATAATTATAATTCATTAAATATGATATGATTGCATGTGTGTATTCAATTTGTGAGTATTTATAAAGCTGTGTGCTTATTACTTGAGAATAAATGTTTATATATATGCTATGCTTCAATGGAAAGTTTGTATTAAACATTTGTGAGAGGAATAATGGGTAATTGGGTGATGTGTTTCTGTAATGAAGAAACGTAGGTGAAATTACTTTTTTTGTTGTTGTTTTTTTTTTTTTTTTTGTTTTGAGACGGAGTCTCGCTCTGTCACCCAGGCTGGACTGCAGTGGCCGGATCTCAGCTCACTGCAAGCTCCGCCTCCCGGGTTCACGCCATTCTCCGGCCTCAGCCTCCCGAGTAGCTGGGACTACAGGCGCCCGCCACCTCGCCCGGCTAGTTTTTTGTATTTCTTAATAGAGACGGGGTTTCACCGTGTTAGCCAGGATGGTCTCGATCTCCTGACCTCGTGATCCGCCCGTCTCGGCCTCCCAAAGTGCTGGGATTACAGGCTTGAGCCACCGCGCCCGGCCTTGTTGTTGTTTTTTACAAAATTGCTTTCTGCTTTCTTAAGGAAACCATACAGACCAAACACAATGTTTGAACTTAATAAATGTATGGCAAACTAGAGAGAGAGAGTTACCGAGAGAGAAAGACAGGGATAAAGAACACACACGCGCGCGCGCACACACACACACACACACATTTGAGCCAAGATACCTCCTTTAGATGTCAAGTAAGAAAGATATTGGCAGTGATAGAAGCTGGAAACTGTGTTGCATGGAAGCACGCACTGGAAAGGCCACAGAGCAAGAATCAACAGAATTAATCCATATTGTGCCTCCTGGGAGATTCTTGTTAAAATAAGAGGTTAAAATACTTGTAAAATATATCCTAGTGCATTTTCTGTCCCCTTTCCTCATCAAAATATTTGTGGCTATTATTTTTCAAAAGGGAGGAAAATCATTACCAATAACCAAACTAATTGATTTTCATTGAATATCCAGTGTGTAATAACTTGGGTTAGCTTATGATTATTTTGAACCACTAGGTGTCCCTGTAAGCAAGTGATTGAATAATTTTTAAAAATCAGCAAGCCTTGGAAAGTTTGACCGACATGATCAGTGAACTTGAGCTAATGTATGTAAAACACCAGGCCCCCGATCTAGACGGCACACTGTTCTCAAGTACACATTGGCAACATGCTGAGCTTGAAACCGATCTCAGTAATTTCGAAGACTTGACATCATCCAGAATATATTCTCTAATGATAGTCCGAGATTGTCAGACATCAATAACAAACAATAACTAGAAAATTATTCTTACATTTGACATTTAAATCTCAATATGCATATTTCTATATTAATAACAGTTCAAAGAAAAAAAATTAAAAATGTAATAAATATTTTGATTTGTTTTTTCTTGTTTATTTTTCTTTTCTTCTCTTTTTTTTTTTTTTTTTGAGAGGGGGTCTCACTCTGTCGCCCAGGCTGGAGTGCAATGGCTCAATCTCAGCTCACTGCAACCTCCACCTCCTGGCTTCAAGCAATTCTCATGCCTCAGCCTCCTGGATAGCTGGGGTTACAGGCACCCGCCACCATGCCTGGCTAATTTTTGTATTTTAGTGGAGACGGGGTTTCACCATGTTGGCCAGGCTTGTCTGGAACTCCTGACCTCAAGTGAACCTCCTGCCTTGGCCTCCCAAAGTGCTAAGATTACAGGCATGAGCCAACGTGCCCAGCCAATATTTTGATTTGTTAATGAAAATTTCTAGTTAAAAACTTTTGTGTGCCAGGCATGATGGCTTGTGCCTGTAATTGCAACACTTTGGGAGGCCAAGATGGGAGGGTCACTTACAGCCAGGAGTTCGAAACCAGCCTGGGCAACAAAGCGAGACTCCGTTTCTACAAAAATTAAAATTGAAATCCTCAGGCATGGTGGTGCACACCTGTAGTCCCAGCTACTCGGGAGGCTGAGGTGGGAGGATCACTTGAGCTGAGGAGTTGGAGGCTGCAGGGAGTCGTGATTGCACACCACTGCACTCCAGCCCAGGTGACAAAGAGAGACCTTGTCTCAAACAAATAAACAAAAAACAAACTTCTGTGGTTTTGCAGGACATCAGCCAGATGACACAGTGAGAAACATCAGCATTTTTCCCCTGCAAAAGTAAAAATCAGACAACTATCTGCAAATAAACATAGCCCGGGGAGGGCTCAAAAGTCCAATTAAGAAAGGGGAGCCATACATCTAACAATAAAAGGAAAATAACTGCGTACAAAATATTATTGGAGAGGTCTACAAACTTGAGCTGTCTGGAGACAGCTAGGAACAAGAAGAGGGAGGCTATCAATATCAGACAGACAGTGGGTACCACCTTGATCCTGAATGGTCTGCCCTACAGAAGAATCTGGCAGCCTTTTCTACTGAAGATCTTAACAGCCCAGTGGCAGCTGAAGACTCCCCGCATCTTTCACACAGAGGACTCCCTAGAGTTTATGAGCACAAACCCAGTGGCCTGCCCCACAGAGAATTCCAGGCATTTTGCTACCGAGCTAAACCAACGGCCATTGCTGCCACAGGAACCCTGGAGAGGAAAACACTGCATATCATCCCCCTACAAAGAAGGAGAAACTGTTGTGCTGCCACAGAAATGGGACTGTCACCCCACCCAAACTCATGCAGGCCCTGTACCCTTGCACTGCATTCAATTTGTGTATGCCTGCACCCTGGACTTCACTCAGCTCTGCAACCATTCTATGTGTATCTGTGCATCGACCAGTGGAGTTCCTACCATGGATGGCTAGCCCACATTCCAGACCCCAGAGTCACTGCAGCTCTGTACATGCCCAAGTTCCAAACCCAGCTCCCTGCCTGCTACATGGTACCCACTCCTCTCACACCAATACCAATGCTGCAGCTGAGTGCCTGTGCTCCAAGCACCGGTGCCAACACTGCCCAGGACCCTGGAGTCAAAGTCCTCCATCCATGCCAATGCTTCAGGCCCCATCTCTGTGGCTGATCCATGGGTAATATGCATCCGACACCAGCAGCACCACCACTACAAGTGTGCTTGCAAGCCAGACCCAGTACCAAGAGACACACCCTTGGCCATGCTTCCATCATGGGAAAAAAAGAGTTTAGGAGGACTCCAGAATCACTTGCCACTGAATACCCCAACAATTCTTGCTGCCACTATGGACATCTGCAGCCTCAGCCATTGAGGACGTTTGCCATCTTTACTCATGCTGACCTCAGCTTATCATGCTGCATACAAACTATACAGCTGTGCCCTCACTGGAATGAGAACTAATGCACCCCACACAGCTGGTGCACTCACATCTCCTGTAGGTGTCTCACCCCACTGAAACCAGTCCTCAAAACCTAGAGGTAGTAACTGCACTATGAAATGAGAAGACATCAACTCTTTTTTCCATGGCTGATTTTACTCTGTATCCTTTCACTGGGACAAATTTTAACTATGAACATAACAGCTTTTCTGAGTTCTGTGAGTTCTTGTAGCAATCATTTAACCTGAGGGTGGTCTTGGGGACCCTCAAATACAGGTAGTTTTCTTGTACATGTGTCCTCAGATGAATACGCTGGGAACCTTCTGGAAATTTCTGGCTTTGTCTTCTGTGCATTCTGATACTCTCCCACATGAGTTATAGTCCTCTTAGTCTCCTAAGACTAAGTTCCATATCCCCAAATCTGGTAGTCTGCCATCCTACACTTGGGTTACCCCTGCCTGCACCATGGTTTGGGAACTCAAGTAGTAAAAGAGGAAAATTATAGGGATTATAGCATTTGTTTCTTGTCGCTCAGGGAATCATAGTTATTCAGTGCCTGTTACAGGATAGATTTTTGTCTGCTCAAAAAAGTTTGTCATTCTAACTCCCAGAATGTAATCTTATTTAGAGATCTCTCTTTACAGAGTTAATCAAGATACAATGAGGGTAGGCTCTACTGCATTATGACTGATGTCCTTATAAAAAAGAAAAATTTGGATACAGAGACAGACACACATAGAAGAAAGATTATTTAAATAGACAGAGGAGAAGAAGACAACCATCTAAAAGCCAAGGAGAGAGATTGAGAACAAATGCTTCCCTCACAGGTGCCATCGACACTGCCAGGATCTAGATTTCAGACTTCTAGCATCTGCACCTGGGAGACAATACATGTATGATGTTTAAGGCACCCAATTTGTGTTCCTTTGTTATGGCAGCCCTAGCAAACTAATACAGTGCCTGAGGTCCAGTGTCTGAAACCATTATTTTATATTTTTCTCTGCTTATTTTCTTGTTTAACATGAGAAGGTCCTATTGTCCGCACGTTTGTGCCTCCCAAAATTTGTATGTTGAAACATAATCAACATATGAATGTGATGGCATTGGGAGGTGGGGCCTTTGAGAGGTGACTAGGTCATGAGAGAAGAGCCCTCAGGACTAGTGCTTTTTAAAAAGAGGACCCAGAGAGCTGCCTTGCCCCTTCCACCATGTGTGGACACAGCTAGATGGCACCTGTGGACCAGAAAGCTGGCCCTCATCAGTCACCCAGATTAAACTGGTAAGAAACATGATGGTATCAATAAAAGTTTATCAGAAAATAGTATGTCATTCTAGAGGAATATACCATCATTTTAGACTTCAAGTTATTAATAAAAATAATTTGCCAGTTACGATTAATAGCACGTAATGACGGTTAGTCAGAAAAGAAAATACAATATCAGGAATAGAATACAAGTAGTTGTGGAAGCCTAAGGTGACTTTTACTCATCCTCTTTTCTATAAACACCTTAAAAGCTAGATAAAAATTTACAAAGCATCAATTTAAATAAACTGAGGATGCCTGCTTCTGGCCAAGGTGGAGTAATGTGGGCAGAATTTACCCCTTGTTTTATTACATTCTGGCTGTTATAGCAAAACATCATAAATCAGGAAACATAAATAGCAGAAATTTATTTCTCATAGTTATGAAGGCTGGGAAGTCCAAGATCAATGTGCTAGCAGATTGGGTGTCTGATAGAAGTTTGTAGACAGGCGTGTTGAAAACACTTCTGGTTTGTCTGTTCAGCGAAGTGTATGCCTTGATGGCTCCAGTTCAGCTCTGCGTACCATTTCAGCATTTTCCATATTTACCAGTCCCTGGGATTTGATATTTGTCCATCTGTAGTGGTACTTCCATAAGATAGCAAGTAGCTACATATGACTATGTAACATTAAAATAAAATTATTTAAACTTAAATACAATAAAAATTTTGTTCTTCAGTCATACTTTCCACATTCCAAACTGTCACAGTATACATCATCACAGAAAGTTTGGTTGGACTGCACTGCTCTAGATTCTCAATAACGCCAAAGTAACTTGATATGAGTTACATTTTACAACTATTACTCTGACTCTTCTGACAGAGGGGCAAGGAAGGGAGAAAGATAATAAAAGACAAGAGACTGTTGTGATGATCCATATTGGAGACGATAATAATTTCACACCTGAGTTGTGGCAATGAAGATGATTTTTAAAAAGTCAGATAAAGGATATATTTCTGATAAACAGCTAATGGACTTGCTGAGACTTTGCATGAAAACTCATGAGGATTCCAAAGTTTTTGTTTGAGCAAATAAAACAATGATGTTACCATTTAGTAAGATGGGAAAGAAGGTGGCAGGAGTAAATTTGAGACAATGAAGCAGATTATGAGTTAAGTTTAAAGTGAGATGACAGAAAGGCAATTGGATACGACTCTGAGATTCAGGGATAAGACTTCCTTGGAGATTAGAAGTTGACAGTCATCAATTTATTGACTTGAGAAGAGTGACATCAGCAACATGGAAGACCAGGATGCTCCCAGTCCACACCACCCACATATGTACTGAAAAAAAAAAAAAAAAAAAAAAAAACTGAAACTGGCTAAAATAACTTGAGAGGAGTTCTGGAAAATAGACCAATGTCTTCAGTAACCAAGTAAATGTAAATGATCCATCTTCTATATTCTTTCTAATTTTTTTTTGTTACTCATTAACCATCCCTACATACCCTTCACCCTCTCACTATCCTTGCCAGCCTCTGATAACCATCTTTCTGCTCTCTGTCTCTATTAGTTCACTGTTTTGATTTGTAGATTTCACAAATAAGTGAGAACATGTGAAGTTTGTCTTACTGTGTCTGGTGTATTAATCCATTTTCACACTGCTATAAAGAACTACCTGAGATCAGGTAGTTTATAAAGAAAACAGGTTTAATTGACTCACAGTTCCACATGGCTGGGCAGGCGACTGGAAACTTACAATCGCGGTGGAAAATGAAGGGGAAGCAAGGAACATCTTACATGGAGGCAGGAGAGAAAGGGAATGAGGGGGAAAGTCTTATATTTTTAAACTATCAGATCTCATGAGAACTCACTCACTATCACAAGAACAGCATGGAGGAAATCTGCCGTCATGATCCAATCATCTCCCACCAGGTCTGTCCCTCGACACATGAGCATTACAATTTGACGTGAGATTTGGGTGGAGACACAGAACCAAACCATATCACCTGGCTTATTTCACTTACCATAGTGCCCTCCAATTCCATCCTTGTTGTTGCAAATGACAGGATTGCATTTTTTTAATGGTTGAATAGTACTCCATTGTGATAAGTACCACGTTTTCTTTATTCATTTCTCTGTTGATGGACCCTTATGTTGCTTCCAAATCTTAGCTATTGTGAACAGTGCTGTAACAAACATGAGAGTAAAAATATCTCTTAGATATACTGGTTTCTTTTCTTTTAGGCATATACCTAAAAGTAGAATTGCTGGATCATATGGTAGCCCTATTATTAATTTTTCTGAGGAAACTCCAAACTGTTCTCCATAGTGGTTGTATAATTTACATTCCCACCAATAGTGTATGGGGGTTCCTTTTTCTCCATATCCTCTCCAGCATGTGTTAATGCCTGTCTTTTGAGTAAAAGCCATTCTAACTGGGGTGAGATAATATCTCATTGTAGTTTTCATTTACATTTCTCTGATGATCAATAATGTTGAGCACCTTTTCACATGCCTGTTGGTGATTTGTATGTCTTCTTTTGAAAAATGCCTATTCAAATATTTTCCCCATTTTTAATCAGATTATTATATTTTTTCCTATAGAGTTATGAGAGCTCCTTACATGTTCTGGTCATTAATCCCTTGTCATATGGGTAGTTTGAAAATATTTTCTCCCATTCTGTGGTTGTCTCTTCACTTTGTAATTTGTTTCCTTTGTTGTACAGGAGTTTTTTTTAACTTGATGTGATCCCATTTTTTCCATTTTGTTTTGGTTGTCTGTGCTCGTGGGGTATTACTTAAGAAATATTTGCCCAGACCAATGTCCTGGATAGTTTCCCTAATGTTTTCTAGCAGTAGTTGCATAGTGTGATATATTAAAGTCTTTAATTGATTTTAATATGATTTTTGTATATGGCAGGAGATAGGGGTCTAGTTTTATTCTTCTACATACAGACAGCCACTTTTCATAGCACCTTTTACTGAAGAAACTGTATTTTCCCCAGTGTGTGATCTTGGCACTTTTGTCAAAAATGAATTCACTGTAGGTGTTTACATTTGTTTCTGGGTTCTCCATTCTGTTCCATTGGTCTGTGTGTCTGTTTTTATACCAGTACCATGCTGTTTTGGTTACTATAGCTCTCTTTGTAATATAATTTGAAGTCAGGTAATGTGATTCCTCCACTGTTGTTCTTGTTGCTGAAATAACTGGCTATTTTGAGTCTTTTGTGGTTCCATATAAATTTTAAGACTTTTTTCCCATTTATGTGAAGAATGTCATTGGTATTTTGGTAAGAATTGCATTGAATTTATAGATTGCTTTGGGTAGTATTGATATTTAACAATATAGATTCTGCCAGTCTATTAACATGGAATATATTTCCATTTCTTTGTTGTCCTCTTCAATTTCTTTCATCAGTATTTTATAGTTTTCACTGTAGATATCTTTCACTTCTTTGGTTAAGTTAATTCCTAGGTGTTCAACATTTTTATGGCTATTGTAAGTGGAATTACTTTTTAAAATTTCTTTCTCAGATTGTTCACTGTTGGTATATAGAAATGTTACTGATTTTTGTATGTTGATTTTTTAAAGATTATATTCTATATAATTCTATGTATATGAAATACAAAACCAGGCAAAACTAATCTATGGCCTAGGACTCAGGACAGTGGTCAGTATAGGGGAGGGAATCATGGTAAAGAGGTCATGAGGAGCTCGGAGGGTGCTGTCATGCTCAGTTTCCTAATCTAGGTACAGGTTACAATGGTGTGTTTCAGGTTTTTATTATTATTATTATTATACTTTAAGTTCTAGGGTACATGTGCACAATGTGCAGGTTTGTTACATATGTGTACATGTGCCATGTTGGTGTGCTGCACCCATTAACTTGTCATTTACATGAGGTATATTTCCTAATGCTATCCCTTCCCCCTCCCCCCCCTACCCACCCCATGACAGGCCCCAGTGTGTGACATTCCCCTTCCTGTGTCCAAGTGTTCTCATTGTTCAATTCCCACCTATGAGCGAGAACATGTGGTGTTTGGTTTTTTGTCCTTGTGAAAGAGTTTGCTGAGAATGATGGTTTCCAGCTGCATCCATGTCCCTACAAAGGACAGGAACTCATCCTTTTTTATGGCTGCATAGTATTCCATGGTGTTTATGTGCCACATTTTCTTAATCCAGTCTGTCACTGATGGACATTTGGGTTGGTTCCAAGTCTTTGTTATTGTGAATAGTGCTGCAATAAACATACATGTGCATGTGTCTTTATAGCAGCACGATTTATAATCCTTTGGGTATATACCCAGTAATAGGATGGCTGGGTCAAATGGTATTTCTAGTTCTAGATCCTTGAGGAATCGCCACACTGTCTTCCACAATGGTTGAACTAGTTTACAGTCCCACCAACAGTGTAAAAGTGTTCCTATTTCTCCACATCCTCTCTAGCACCTGTTGTTTCCTGACTTTTTAATGATTACCATTCTAACTGGTATGAGATGGTATCCCATTGTGGTTTTGATTTGCATTTCTCTGATGGCCAGTGATGATGAGCATTTTTTAATGTGTCTGTTGGCTGCATAAATGTCTTCTTTTGAGAGGTGTCTGTTCATATCCTTCATCCACTTTTTGATGGGGTTGTTTTTTTCTTGTAAATTTGATTGAGTTCTTTATAGGTTCTGAATATTAGCCCTTTGTCACATGAGTAGATTGCAAAAATTTTCTCCCATTCTGTAGGTTGCCTGTTCACTCTGATGGTAGTTTCTTTTGCTGTGTAGAAGCTCTTTAGTTTAATTAGATCCCATTTGTCAATTTTGGCTTTTGTTGCCATTGCTTTTGGTGTTTTACACATGAAGTCCTTGCCCATGCCTATGTCGTGAATGGTATTACCTAGGTTTTCTTCCAGGGTTTTTATGGTTTTAGGTCTAACATTTAAGTCTCTAATCCATCTTGAATTAATTTTCGTATAAGGAGTAAGGAAAGGATCCAGTTTCAGCTTTCTACTTATGGCTAGCCAATTTTCCCAGCACCATTTATTAAATAGGGATTTCTTTCCCCATTTCTTGTTGTTGTCAGGTTTGTCAAAGATCAGATGGCTGTAGATGTGTGGTAATATGTCTGAGGGCTCTGTTCTGTTCCATTGGTCTATATCTCTGTTTTGGTACCAGTACCATGCTGTTTGGTTACTGTAGCCTTGTAGTATAGTTTGAAGTCAGGTAGTGTGATGCCTCCAGCTTTGTTCTTTTGGCTTAGGATTGTCTTGGCAATGCGGGGTCTTTTTTGGTTCCATATGAACTTTCAAGCATTTTTTCCCAATTCTGTGAAGAAAGTCATTGGTAGCTTAATGGGGATGGCATTGAATCTATAAATTACCTTGGGCAGTATGGCCATTTTCACAATATTGATTCTTCCTATCCATGAGCATGGTATGCTCTTCCATTCGTTTGTGTCCTCTTTTATTTCACTGAGGAGTGGTTTGTAGTTCTCCTTGAAGAGGTCCTTTACATCCCTTGTAAGTTGGATTCCTAGGTACTTTATTCTCTTTGAAGCTATGGTGAATGGGAGTTCATTCATGATTTGGCTCTCTGTTTGTCTGTTACTGGTGTATAAAAATGCTTGTGATTTTTGCGCATTGATTTTGTATCCTGAGACTTTGCTGAAGTTGCTTATCAGCTTAAGGAGATTTTGGGCTGAGATGATGGGGTTTTCTAAATATACAATCATGTCATCTGCAAACAGGGACAATTTGACGTCTTCTTTTCCTAACTGAATACGCTTTATTTCTTTATCTTGCCTGATCGCCCTAGCCAGAACTTCCAACACTATGAATAGGAGTGGTGAGAGAGGGCATCCCTGTCTTATGCCAGTTTTCAAAGGGAATGGTTCCAATTTTTGCCCATTCAGTATGATATTGACTGTGGGTTTGTCATAAATAGCTCTTATTATTTTGAGATACATTCCATCAATACCGAATTTATTGAGAGTTTTTAGCATGAAGGGCTGTTGAATTTTGTCAAAGGCCTTTTCTGCATCTGTTGAGATAATCATGTGGTTTTTGTCTTTGGTTCTGTTTATATGCTGGATTACATTTATTGACTTGTGTATCTTGAACCAGCCTTGCATCCCAGGGATGAAGCCCACTTGATCATGGTGGATAAGCTTTTTGATATGCTGCTGGATTTAGTTTGCCAGTATTTTATTGAAGATTTTTGCATCGATGTTCATCAGGGATATTGGTCTAAAATTCTCTTTTTTTGTTGTATCTCTGTCAGGCTTTGGTATCAGGATGATGTTGGCCTCACAAAATGAGTTAGGGACGATTCCCTCTTTTTCTATTGGTTGAAATAGTTTCAGAAGGAATGGTACCAGCTCCTCCTTGTACCTCTGGTAGAATTCGGCTGTGAATCCATCTGGTCCTGGACTTTTTTTGGTTGGTAGACTATTAATTATTGCCTCAATTTCAGAGCCTGCTATTGGTCCATTCAGGGATTCAACTTCTTCCTGGTTTAGTCTTGGGAGGGTGTAAGTGTCCAGGAAATTATCCATTTCTTCTAGGTTTTCTAGTTTATTTGCATAGAGGTGTTTATAGTATTCTCTGATGGTAGTTTCTATTTCTGTGGGGTCGGTAGTGATATCCCCTTTATCATTTTTTATTGCGCCTATTTGATTCTTCTCTCTTTTCTTCTTTATTAGTCTTGCTAGTGGTCTATCAATTTTGTTGATCTTTTCAAAAAACCAGCTCCTAGATTCATTGAATTTTTGGAGGGTTTTTTGTGTCTCTATCTCCTTCAGTTCTGCTCTGATCTTAGTTATTTCTTGCCTTCTGCTAGCTTTTAAATGTGTTTGCTCTTGCTTCTCTAGTTCTTTTAATTGTGATGTTAGGGTGTCAATTTTAGATCTTTCCTGCTTTCTCTTGTGGGCATTTAGTGCTATAAATTTCCCTCTACACACTGCTTTAAATGTGTCCCAGAGATTCTGGTATGTCGTATCTTTGTTCTCATTGATTTCAAAGAACATCTTTATTTCTGCCTTCATTTCATTATGTACCCAGTAGTCATTCAGGATCAGGTTGTTCAGTTTCCATGTAGTTGAGTGGTCTTGATTGAGTTTCTTAGTCCTGAGTTCTAGTTTGATTGCACTGTGGTCTGAGAGACAGTTTGTTAAAATTTCTATTCTTTTACATTTGCTGAAGAGTGCTTTACTTCCAGCTATGTGGTCAATTTTGGAATAAGTGCGATGTGGTGCTGAGAAGAATGTGTATTCTGTTTATTTGGGGTGGAGAGTTCTGTAGATGTCTATTAGGTCCACTTGGTGCAGAGTTGAGTTCAATTCCTGGATATCCTTGTTAACTTTCTGTCTCATTGATCTGTCTAATGTTGACAGTGGGGTGTTAAAGTCTCCCATTATTATTCTATGTGAGTCTAACTCTCTTTGTAAGTCTCTAAGGACTTGCTTTATGAATCTAGGTGCTCCTGCATTGGGTGCATATATATTTAGGATAGTTAGCTCTTCTTGTTGAATTGATCCCTTTACCATTATGTAATGGCTTTCTTTGTCTCTTTTGATCTTTGTTGGTTTAAAGTCTGTTTTATCAGAGACTAGGATTGCAACCCCTGCCTTTTTTTGTTTTCCATTTGCTCGGTAGATCTTCCTCCATCCCTTTATTTTGAGCCTATGTGTGTCTCTGCAGGTGAGATGGGTCTCCTGAATATAGCAAACTGATGGGTCTTGACTCTATCCAATTTGCTAGTCTGTGTCTTTTAATTGGACCATTTATTCCATTTACGTTTATGGTTAATATTGTTATGTGTGAACTCAATCCTGTCATTATGATATTAGCTGGTTATTTTGCTCACTAGTTGATGCAGTTTCTTCCTAGCATCGATGGTCTTTACATTTTGGCATGTTTTTGCAATGGCTGGTACCTGTTGTTCCTTTCCACGTTTAGTGCTTCCTTCAGGATCTCTTGTAGGTAGGCCTGGTGGTGACAAAATCTCTAAGCATTTGCTTGTCTGTAAAGGATTTTATTTCTCCTTCACTTATGAAACTTAGTTTGGCTGGATATGAAATTCTGGTTTGAAAATTCTTTTCTTTACGAATGTTGAATATTGGCCCTCACACTCTTCTGGCTTGTAGAATTTCTGCCGAGAGATCTGTTGTTAGTCTGATGGGCTTCCCTTTGTGTGTAACCTGAGCTTTCTCTCTGGCTGCCCTTAACATTTTTTCCTTCATTTCAACTTTGGTGACTCTGACTATTATGTGTCTTGGAGTTGCTCTTCTCAAGGAGTATCTTTGTGGTGTTCTCTGTATTTCCTGAATTTGAATGTTGGCCTGCCTTGCTAGGTGGGGGAAGTTCTCCTGGATAATATCCTGCAGAGTGTTTTCCAACTTGGTTCCATTCTCCCCATCACTTTCAGGCACACCAATCAGATGTAGATTTGGTCTTTTCACATAATCCCATATTTCTTGGAGGATTTGTTCATTTCTTTTTACTCTTTTTTCCCTAAACTTCTTTTCTCACTTCATTTCATTCATTTGATCTTCAGTCACTGATAATCTTTCTTCCAGTTGATTGAGCTGTTTACTGAAGCTTGTGCATTTGTCACATAGTTCTTGTGTCATGGTTTTCATCGCTATCAGTTCATTTGTGGAATTCTCTGCATGGGTTATTCTAGTTATCCATTCTTCCATTCTTTTTTCAAGGTTTTTAGTTTCTTTACGCTGGGTACATAGTTCCTCCTTTAGCTCTGAAAAGTTTGATCGATTGAAGCCTTCTTCTCTCAACTCATCAAAGTCATTCTCCGTCCAGCTTTGTTCCATTGCTGGTGATGAGCTGCGTTCCTTTGGAGGCGGAGATGCACTCTGATTTTTTGAATTTCCAGCTTTTCTGCACTGCTTTTTCCCCATCTTTGTGGTTTTATCTGACTTTGGTCTTTGATGATGGTGATGTACTGATGGGGTTTTGGTGCGGGTGTCCTTTATGTTTGTTAGTTTTCCTTCTAACAGTCCACCCTCAGCTGCAGGTCTGCTGGAGTTTGTTTGAGGTCCATTCCAGACCCTGTTTGGCTGGGTATCAGCAGTGGAGGCTGCAGAAGATAGAATATTGCTGAATAGCAAGTGTTGCTGTGTGATTCTCGCTCTGGAAGCTTTGTCTCACAGGTGTACCCAGCCGTGCGAAGTGTGAGGTGTCAGTCTGTGCACCTAGTGGGGGATGTCTCCTAGTTAGGCTACTCAGGGGTCAGGGACCCACTTGAGCAGGCAGGCAGTCTGTTCTCAGATCTCAACCTCCATGCTGGGAGAACCAATGCTCTCTTCAAAGCTGTCAGACAGGGACATTTACATCTGCAGAGGTTTCTGCTGCTTTTTGTTAAGCTATCCCCTGTCCCCAGAGGTGGAGTCTATACAGGCAGGCAGGCCTCCTTGAGCTGTGGTGGGCTGCAACCAGTTCGAGCTTCCTGGTGGCTTTGTTTACCTACTTAAGCCTCAGCAATGGTGGGAGCCCCTCCCCCAGCCTTGCTGCCACCTTGCAGTTAGATCTCAGACTGCTGTGCTAGCAATGAGGGAGGCTCTGTGGGCATGGGACCTTCCGGGCCAGGAGTGGGATAAAATCTCCTGGTGTGCTGTTTGCTAAGACCCTTGGTAAAGCGCAGTATTAGGGTGGGAGTTACCCGATTTTCCAGATGTTGTGTGTCTCAGTTTCCCTTGGCTAGGAAAGGGGAATTCCCTTCCCCCTTGCACTTCCCAGGTGAGGCAATGCCTCGCCCTGCTTCAGATCTCGCTGGTTGGGCTGCATCCACTGACCAGCACCAACTGTCCGACACACCCCAGTGAGATGAACCCAGTACCTCAGTTGAAAATGCAGAAATCACTCTTCTTCTGTGTCGCTCATGCTGGGAGCTGGAGGCTGGAGCTGTTCCTATTTGACCATCTTGGGCGCCCCTCTCTAAGCTAATTTTTTAAAGATATTTTTATTTCAGGTTGGCCCCCAATTGGTAGAAATTCACAACTCTTCAGTTTTAGGTCTCTCTGCCTCCCATTTCAGAATCGTGCAGCAGAATTGCATTATTTTGAATACTGTAATGTATAATTTGTGATTATTCCAATTATTACAATAAAGATTGCTTTGCATGAATAAACTACAGTGTACAACCATGTGTGGATAAATGGATGAGACACTTAAGAACAGAAGTGTTAATAAACTAAGGGTGTAGGCTGGGTGCGGTGGCTCATGTCTGTAATCCCAGCAACTTGGGAGGATGAGGCAGGCAGATCACCTGAGCTCAGGAGTTGAAGACCAGCCCGATCAACATGGAGAAATCCTGTCTCTACTAAAAATACAAAATTAGCCAGGCATGGTGGTGCATGCCTATAATCCTAGCTACTCGGGAGGCTGAGGCAGAAGAATGGCTTGAACTGGGGCAGCAGAATTTGCAATGAGCCAGGATCCCACCCCTGGGCAAAAAAAGCGAAACTCATTCTAAAAAAAAAAAAAAAAAAAAAAAAAAAGCAGAATAAATTCTGACACATTCTACAATATGGCTGAACCTTGAGGGCATTATGCTAAGTGAAACAAGCCAAACATAAAAAAGAAAAACAGTATGTGATTCCACATTACACAAGGTACCTAGAGTAGTCAGATTCACAGAGAAGGTAGAACAGTGGTTGCCAAGAGCTGTGTCAGAGGAGAATGGGCAAGTGTTGTGTAATGGGTACAGAGTTTCAGTTTTGGTGAGATGAAAAAGCTCAGGAGAGGGGTGATGGTGACTGTTTCACAACCAAGTGAGTGTAGTCAAAGCCACTGAATTATAACTTAAAAATGTTAAAATGGTAAATTTTACTTTACATACATTCAACTACACACACACAAAATGGGGCCACGAAGTTTCAAGTATCTTAATAGGACAAATCAAAACCAGTCTTTGGAATATACTATTTTCATTTTTCCTTTACTTTATGCCAAGATGTGTAAGTTACAAAACAAAAATGCACTTTAACTGTATTCAGTTCTTGCAGTAAGTGTATGGCCTGTTGGAAGTCATACTCCTCCCAAACCATCAATCATTAAAGTGTGCAGTTCTAAAAATATAGATATAAAAATACCTTTTCCCGAATATTCATTTTTTATTTATATTTTCACCTTCCGATTTTGTGTATCACCTAAGTGAGTATGCCTCATGGTTAAGAATGTGGGCTCTGGTGTTAGAAAGATTTATCACGAATGTCCCGGAGTAACGCTGGGGCTTTACCACTTGACACTTATTCTCAGATTAATGGAAACACTTGCCTCTCTTATAAAAGGAGAAAGAGGGAAAAAAAGGATAAAAAGAAAGTGAGAGTCAGAAAACGCAAGTTTCAGTCATAAATGATTTTATCTAGACAATTTAAAAAAATGAAGGGAGAGAGAAATCAAGGAAGTTGCTAAATCCACGTGCTTTACCTTTCCATTTATGCACGTGATGATAAACTTATTAGGGCACGTGGAAAAGTAACTCCTTCTGTATGCCTTACAATACTGACCTTTGAGTGGTCCCAACAGGATGCTGGTCATTCTTGCAGTTCAGCTGAATTTTTATTTTTATTTTTATTTTTATTTTTAACACTACTTGCTATTCTTTCCGGTTTCTTCCCAGCCTCTTTATGGGTGCGTGGTAAAATAACACTTAGATACCCACTGGCTTCCATTTACTTCCATCCCTGCCCTGCCAGACCCGCTGGGCAGGATCCCCCACCTCTCCGGCCCACAAACTGGAAGGTGCAGCGCCCAGGACGCACAGCTCCCGGGTGGCCGTGGGACTCATGCACAAGAAGGCCATCCCCGCGCTAAGCTGAGGCGTTTCTGGAAGGTACCCTCTGCCTAGGTGCCGGCAGTGGCCGCGGAACCCGCCCCGGGGGACAGAGCGCATCATCAAGGTGCTTTGGCCACGTTGAGGCCTCCCCCTGGCCTCCTTCCCACATGCCCTGACCCACGGGGACCTTCACTGGCCCCTGTGTTTACCTAAAACTTTTGCCACGCGCCATCTCCACTGTGTCCCTGTCAGCCGCTGACCGGAACCAGGTGCGCGGTGGGGGGCGGGGCGACCCGGCAGGGGGCGTGGCGAAGGCTGCTGATTTCCTACCGCAAACAACACACCCGCTTCACCTAAAGCAGAAATTAAAGCCAGGAGGCACCACCCCTTGTGGGCCCCTGAAAACTACAAAACCAAGTTTGGAGACAGTTCAAAGGCGCTTGGGTTGGCCGGTGGCAATTTTTGTTTCCCGTCCCTCTGCATACGGGACAGCCCTCGCGCTGCCAGCGGCTCTGGCTGGGGGGTGAGTCCGGAACCTGTGAGCCGCGGAACTTTGGGCTCTGAGCTCCGATTTCCGCTAGGCGCGTCCTTGCGGTGCGCTTTCCCAGCGGCTCTCTGGCCCCGCTTGCCGCTTGTGTGGGGAGTTGGAGACAGCCATGGCCCCGCGGGCCTGGCGCTGACCGACCCTGCAGCGGTGTCTGACGGGGGTCGGGGGTGGGCAAAGCCACCGGCTGCCCCAGCACATCCTCACATAAGTGCGCAGATCCCGGGCTCAGGTGCGACTGGGGTCGCACGTGGACGCGGGTTGCAGGCCCCTGGCAAATTGCTGAGCTGGGGGAAGGTAAGGGGAAATGTAATTCACTTTTCCCCACATTTCAGAGGACCTAGGCTATCAACATTTTAAAAATTGTTGAAGTTTTTACAGTATGGCTCTGTCCGTTGAATGTTATTGAAATCAACCGAACCTCAGTTATTAACGCCTAGAAGCTCCCCTTGAGGCTTGTTACGGCCCCATCCCCCTACACACAAACTGTATTGGTTTCTCCTTCGCCTTTGTGCTCCTAAAGCACTCAGTATTTACCTGTCATCATGCTTCATTGAAAGTACAAACTTGTCACTTGTCTGTCCACCCCAACTAAGCTTCTTGAGAATTAGAACTTTCATGTCTCTTCCCAGCACAAGCGTTTCATGCATATTTTGTTGAAGAACTTCAAATATGATCTATAAAATTATGACTCATTTATATTTCAAACTCCAACCTCTCCCTTGAGTTCCTGGCTCACAGCAACTACAGACTGAGCTTAGTTGGAATTCAGTAGCACACAACTGGGATATCCGCACTGTCCAGCTTTTAACGATTTTTAAAATTTTGGTACTGTCAGCATCGCAAATTCAGTGTCCAAAATAGAGTAGAATGTTGTTTCTACCCACCCATACTCTGCCATCCCCTGAAGTCCTTTCCCCATGGTCCACCACTCAAGCCTTGCCTATCGCAGTAAATGGCAGTTCTGTCTTTCCAGTTGCTCACACATAAAATGAGGCTGCTATTTTGATGACTTCATTTTTCTCTATTCTGTATCTAATTCCTTAGCAATCCTGTCAGTTCTACCTCCAAACTGTACTCAGCATATTCACTGCTCTAACTCCAGCTTAAATCACCATCATCCTTTTCCTGGAATGCTGCATCAACCTTCTAATCACTCTACTTTCCTCTCCCTCCTTCCTCCCTTTCTTCTTCCTTCGTGTAAATTATCATTTCATCCTTCTGCTTAAAATCTTTTCGTGTTTTCTTATTACACTTAAAATGGCAAACTCTTACCTTGAGCCCTGTGGAATTTGGCTGCCATCAGTCTCTCCAGCTTCACCTTCTGCCTCCTTCACACTCCAGCCACGCTCACTTTTTTATTCCTCAGGCTTCCCAAGCTCAATTGCATCTTAGAGAATTTGTTCTTGCTTTTTCTTCTGCCTGGAATACATGTTTCCCAATCTTTATAAGACTATCCTTATCTGTAGGTTTCATCTCAGATGTCACATCTAAGAGAGGTTTTCTTTGACCACTGTAGCCAAAGTAAAGGTTGATCACGGAAGGAAAAAGGGAATGACTGAATGGAGTGGTGTGTAGTGTAGCAGAGTTGATAATTTAAGGCTAATTCACTATGTATCTCCAAGCAAAGAGATTTGTAATGCTTTTCCTGCCTAAAATCTATACAGCTGATTCACAAATACTTGGTTGACAGGTTTTATAGATCAGTGTGGCTCATCAGCTTATATGTTGTTGGGGCCAGAATCTATACTTACACTTCATTCAAATTTGATTTTACCGAAGAATTGGGGTTTTCATTTTTCGTTTAATTAACAGAGCTGTGAAATTATTATCTGTAATTCTAAATCTCATTTAATTCCTCCCAATAGGATGTAAGACGGATTGGCATCAAAGTTCACTTCTTTAACAAAAGTGTTTTATGACTTTAATAAAATATTAGAGGCCGGGCGCGGTGGCTCAAGCCTGTAATCCCAGCACTTTGGGAGGCCGAGGCGGGTGGATCACGAGGTCAGGAGATCCAGACTATCCTGGCTAACATGGTGAAACCCCGTCCCTACTAAAAATACAAAAAACTAGCCGGGCGTGGTGGCGGGCGCCTGGAGTCTCAGCTACTTGGGAGGCTGAGGCGGGAGAATGGCGTGAACCCGGGAGGCGGAGCTTGCAGTGAGCCGAGATCACGCCACTGCACTCCAGCCTGGGAGCACAGCGAGACTCCGTCTCAAAAAAAAAAAAAAAAAAAAAAAAAAAAAAA